>NC_067137.1:110409653-110778819 GCF_903995435.1 Acomys russatus | reverse complement strand
AAACAAACAAACACAAAAAACAAAAAAAAACCAAACCATACAGAAGCACACACAGACAAAAACAAGGTGGATGGCTCCCGAGGTTCATATGCATACATATGTACATGCACCTGCAGGTATGAGAGTGTACACACACACACACACACACACACACACACACACACACACACACACACACACACTTACTTTAAGATCAAAGAAAAAGCTCCGGAAACTGGCTCCGTCTTGGGCCCTGGTATACGTAGGCAAGACTGCATGAACTCTGTAACGCCATCCAATTCAATTTACTGAGCGACAGCTCATGGCACTCCTACATACAGTATTTTATTTTCTCTCTAGTTCACTGTGAGGCTTAACATTTGAGAGATAGTAGCAGATTAGGCTCTGGGGCTTCAGGAACCAGACTGCTAAGGTTTGCTTCCGCCACTGAAAGTGTTTTGGGAGTTTGAATAAAATTAACCTCCTTGATTTTGTCAGATATCCTGTCTGTAAAGCTGGGGTGGCCAGCCATCTCTGGGGGTAGGGGAGTAGGGTGGGTGTTGTGATCCTAGGCCAAGGCAGACCAACAAAATACAACAGTCTTTGGCGGGGTATAGGGGAGCATCAGGAGGTCCAGTGCATTTAAAAGTCTGGAAAGCAGTTAGCTCGTGCGCCCTCCCACAGCTCTTAGAATCCCTAAACACCTAAGTATTCAAACCGACCTCATTGTATAGGTGCTGTCCCAACCTCGGGCCACAGGGCTTTGAAGCCCCGCCCACAGGGCCATGAATCCCCGCCCATGTATTCTGGGATTCGTAGCCTTTCTGGCTCGCCGGCCTCAGTCTCGGCTTCTATTGGTTGTCTTAAACACCACGCCCCGAGGCCTCACCAATCAGGGTGCGCAGGTAGCTCGGGCACAGGGAGCTGTGGCTGCCTAGCTCAATCACAGCGGGGCGGACTCTAGAGGTGGCTGGTGTGAGGCTGCGCGAGGTCTGAAGTTCCCACGGTTCTGCCGTCATTGCGGCGGTCACCCGCCCAGGTAATCCGGGACTCCCGGGAGGACCCCGGCTCCACGAGAGGTAATTTAGGTGTTTCTAGCTAGGCTTTCCATCCCTCAACCCTTTCTGAGTAAACATTTCCTTCTTGGAAGCACCAAGCCCGAGGCTTGTTTGTGTCGCGAGTATGATTTGCTGGACCGGCTGGTTGCCCTGGAGGGCGAAGCTGAGACAGGAGGAGGAGTAGATTCCCACAGCTAGGCAGTGCCTAGCAGAGCCCCGAGCTTGGTTGTTGATGCTTTTAACTTGGAGCATTGCGCCGGTAGAGAGAGGCAATTCTCGATCTCAACAAAAATACCCCGACAGGAATGTCCCAAATATTCCTTCTGAGAGTTGCTGGTGGGTTTCAGACCGGCTCACATCCACATAGAAAGTGAAAGCTAGGCTTGCGTGGTCCTCGGCCCTTGCTAGGCTTTTGTGCGAGCTGTGTAAGACACTAAGGGTAGGAGGGTGAAACGTATGTCACGTGGTCCGTGTTCTAGCTGAAAATGAGTGGTCAGGGTTTGAGACTTGCCCTGTGGTCTGTAGCGACTGGAATATTCTTTACTCTGGGGCTGCAAAACAAACACTGGGCTGTAGTAAGCTTTTGTTCGGTTTCGTTTTGAGACAGCCTCAAACTCACGATGCAGTCCAGGTTGGTTTTGAATTCAGTGACCCTCCTGCCTCAGCTTTCTGAAGGCCAGGATTATAGGACTGGGGCACCATGCTACATTCTTTGCTAAAATTTCTGAGATGATTTTATTTTGGTAAGGATAGAGATAGTCCTTTGTGTACAGAGACAGCATCCAAGCCTCATTTGGGAGGAGGTAGGACTTCGTGCCGAGGGGAGTGCGGTGAAGCCGGAGCAATGGGCTATGGCTGGAAAAATGGAGGAAGAGTGCACAGTACGCAGAAAACAGCAAGGCAAAGTTGTGGACAATGCTTTGGACCTGTAATTGTGGAGCCTGTTTGGAGTAAGGGGTTACATGTGTGGAGTGAATTGATCCAGGGGGGAAAGACAGGCCCTTTAGTCAGGTGGGAAATTTGGATGTTGTTCCGAATACCCAGTGAGCTGCCTCTGGTGTAGATATCTCTTTATCTTCCAGGCTTTGCAGGGTAGAAAGGTAGAGGAGGCCACACTGAAGACCAGAAGGGCACAACAATATACCCACCCCCAGGGGAGTTACAGGTGTGGTAGGAGGAAAGAGAGGATTTGAGACCAGTTAGGGAAGCAGACTGCACCATGCCCAAGACATCGCTTATTGATGGGGATGTGTTCTTGGATACATGCCAGATGTGATGTTGCTATGGATACCCCCTGGGGACTTTCACAGGGGCCTAGATGGTACAGGGCACTCCCTGCTGAGCTGCTGGACATGGTCAGAAATGATATAGTGTGCATGAGAAGTGTGAGGCGGCCTGGCTGCTGTTTCGCAGAGCATTTGCTGTTTATAGTAAGTGGGAGGACTCTCTGGAGTAACTAGCAAACCAGTGAAGGGTCATGTCTGGCACCAGATTATATGTGGCTGGCAGTACAAGTGGCGCATTGTCACCGGCATCCCCAGCAACACATGAGTAAAGCACTGGGTCGCACAGCATTGTGGCTGCTCCAGTGATAGTAGCGACGGGGATGGGACATTCTGGCTCTTGATCTTCTGGGTCCACCATTGTATATGTGACGTGGTATTGCTGTTAACAGCAACAACAGCAGCATGTCACGTTTCACTGTACTGAAGTGAAAACTGCCTCTGGAATTTTCCTCTGACTCTGTTGGAGGGACGCTGCTGCTGCTGCTGCCGGTGGTGATGAGACAGGGTCTCTACATAGCCCTGGCTGTCCTATAACTCACTATGTAGACCAGGCTGGCCTCAGACTTACAGATAGGCCGGCCTCTGTCTCCCAAGTGCTGGGATTAAAGGCCACCATGCCCAGAATGAGATAGTGGTTTTCATAACCCCAGGCTAACCTTAAATTTGCAGTAATTCTCCTGCCGCAGCGTCTAGAATGCTAGGATTTTAGATTGTGCCAAACTCTTGGCTCCAGCATTATTCTTTTTCTTCTGAATTGTTTTACTGTGTGCGTGTATGAATGTATGCAACTGCACATGTTCCATGCCTCATATGTGGAGATCAGAGGACACAGCTTATTCCAGGCTGCCTGGTCCTCAAGCATCTGAGTGGTTCTCCAGTTTCCTTCTATCTTTGGGTGAGTATACTGGTATTGCAGATATGTGACTCAGTTTTTTTGTTTTGTTTTGAAACTTGGATTCTGGGAATCAGGCCCTCAGATTTTTCTTGGCAAGTTTCTTGGCCCAATGAATCCTCTCTGTGGCCCTACAACGTTATTTTTTAAAGTGTAGAAAGTTGTGTGGTAGACCAAAATTTAAATCTGGAGTTGTCACACGAGTTGAGGATGTTGAAATCTGAATAAACATGTGATGAGAGTCATTGTTTTTTTTTTTTTAAACCCCAAACTCATAATTAGGTAATTATATATCCTTCAGGTTAGGGAATGTAAAGTTTGATGTTATGAGATGAAAAGATGGTGGTTACTAGTTGCCTAGAACAGTGATTCTCAACCTGTGGGTCTCAGCCCCCTTTTGGGGGGCGGGGCCACACATCAGATATTCTGCATATCTGGATATTTACGTTATGCTTCATAACAGGAGCAAAGCGACAGTTATGAAAGTAGCAATGAAATGATTTTATGGTTGAGGGTCAGAAGAACATGAACTGGGCCAGGGTGGTGGCACACACGTTTAATCCCAGCATCCGAGAGGCAGGCAGGCCAGTCTCTGTGAGATCAAGGCCAGCCTTGTCTACATAGTGAGTTCTAGGACAGCTACAGCTAGGGCTATGTTGATAGCCCGAAAATCAAACAAAAGAAAAATCAAACAGAAAAGCCTAACTTCAAGGCTGGGTGTGGGGCACACACCTTTTGTTCCAAACACTGGGAAAGAGGCTGGTGGATCTTTTTGAGTTCCAGGCCAGCAAGAGTTTTCTTAAAAAAAAAAAAAAAAAAAAAAAAAAAAAGTAAAAGTCTAACCTCAGATTAACATAGAGGTAGTAAAGCCCCCTTTAGTAATTTTTTTTTTTTTAAAGACCACAGACTGTAATGGAACCAAGTTTCAAAATCCCAGCACTGAGGCAGGCAGAGGCAGGTGGATCTCTGTGAGTTCAAGGCCAGCCCAGGCTATAAAGTGAATCCAGGCCAGCCTGGGCTACACAGAGAAACCCTGTTTCAAACAAACAAAACAAAACAAAAACCCCCACAAACCAACCAAACAAAAACCCCAAAAAACTCCAATTTTATTTTTTTTTTTTTGTTTGTTTGTTTTTTGGTTTTTCGAGACAGGGTTTCTCTGTGTAGCCTTGGCCATCCTGGACTCACTTTGTAGACCAGGCTGGCCTCGAACTCACATCGATCCGCCTGCCTCTGCCTCCCGAGTGCTGGGATTAAAGGCGTGAGCCACCACGCCCGGCAAAACTCCAATTTTAAATAGACATTAAAGGCCAGGTGTGGTGGCACATGCCTTTAATTCCAGCACTTGGGAAGCAGAGACAGGCGGATTGTTGTGAGTTTGAGGCCAACCTGGCCTCAAAGCGAGTTCAGGACAGCCAAGGCTACACAGAGAAACCCTGTCTTGAAAAAACAAAAAACCAAAAAAACCCAAAACAGAGCAAGTCCAGGATAGCCGGGGCTACACACAGAAACCTTGTCTCCGAAAACAAACAAACAATCAAATCAAGTCAAATAGATATTGAAAGTACAAGATTGAGCACTGGAGAGATGGCTCAATGGTTAAGAGCACTGACGGCTCTTCCAGAGGTCCTGAGTTCAATTCCCAGCAACCACATAGTGGTTCACAACCACCTATAATGAGACCTGGGGCCCTCTTCTGGCAGTCAGGCACACATGGAGGCAGAACATTGTATACATAATTTAAAAAAAAAAGAAAGAAAGAAAATACACGATTGAGCCGGGCGTGGTGGTGCACTCCTTTAATCCCAGCATCAGGGATGCAGAAGCAGGGGAGTTTCTGTGAGTTTAAGGCCAGCCTAGTCTATAGTCTATACAGTGAGTTCTAGGACAGCAAGGGCTACACAGAGAAACCCTGTATAAAAAGAAAAGAAAAGAAAAAGTGTTGAGGATCTACAGCCAGTTCAAACTGCACTCCAGGGTGCAGTCATGTCCACAGACTGGAAATATTGGAATGTGAAATGTGATTCGGGTGGCTTCGGGCAAAGGGAAGTTCCTGTATCTTACCTCCATTTCCCTTCCTTAGAACTCATTTGCATATCTCCAGGAGAGTTATTTGCATAGCTCTTATCCCCAGGAAATAGGTAGATGGTAATTTTGATGGAACTGGTAATCCTGATGGAACTGTAGTGAGATGGGCCTAGAAAGGTTAGGTAGTCTAGAATCTGCCTCATCACCAAATCTCAGATTCTCCTAGTTGAGGAATATGAAAAGCTCACTTAGTGAGATACTTTTATTCGAGATAAGATCTAGCTATCTTAGTCCTCAACAGGAAAACCAAAAGACAGAGACCTATGAGAGAGGGAGCAGTGGCCCCCTGTGTCATCTCAGAAATAAAGACTGAGAATGGAGCTCAGAGCATTTGCCTAGCATATGTGTGGCCCTGGGTTTGATCCCTAGTGTCTCAAAACAAGGCTGGGTGTGCGGCACATGGTAACCTGGAACACTTGGGAGGTGGAGGCAGAGGCAGGAGATTCTGAATTTTTGTTTGTGGGGGCTGCGGGTGCATTTCAAGATGGGGTTCTCTGTGTAGCTCTGGTTGTCCTGAACTCCGTTGCCCAAACTGACCGCTGAGTCAGATCTGCCTGTTTCCGTTCCCTGAGCACTGGGACTAAACGTGTGCGCCACCACTCCTGGCTAAGGCTCTGGAGTTCTGCATCACCCTTTGCTACACAAACGAGTTCGAGGCCAGCTTAGGCTACTTGAGACTGTCTTATTAAAAAAAAAAAAAAAAAAAACCACAACAGAACACAAGACGATAAAACAGAAAACCAGCACAGCAGAAAAAAAAAAGTTCGACAAAGGAAACAGCCCTAGTGGCAGGAAGTACTTGTGAACACCTGTAATCCTAGTATTTTGGAGTTGGAGGCAGGAGGAGGGTTGTGAGTTCCAGGTCAGTCTTTGCTATATAATGAGACCCTGTATCCAAAAACAACAACAACAAAAAACAAAAAACAAAAACAAAATAAAAAACAAAAACAGCAACAGAACAAGCAGGCAGTCCACATCACCTCGCTGGTCGTCTTCCGTGTTGTCAGCTGTTTACAGGATGTCTTCACTTTAACTCCCAGAGAGCAGGAGTGTGATAAAGACTCGCCTGTTTGGAAAGTTCTTCAGAGATGCTGTCATCTACCTTGGCTTGGCTTGGCTTTGGCTTCCTGCATCTGAGCCAGAACCAGTATCCAGTGGGATCGGTCAGTGGTCAATGAGAGGTCACACTGTGGTGATGGAGGTGTGTCATACCTGGCTTTGAACATGACCTGGCTGCTCAGATAGCTCCGTGACCTTGCCTTTATTACTTGTATGGCTCCTGACAGTTTATCTAGAATGTTCACTCTGTCCCGGTGTTCCTAATTGAGCTAAGCCTATTTGATGATCAGTTTTTTTTTTTTTTTTTTTTTTTTATGGTGATTCAAGTCCTTTAACTTGGACTTTGTGGCCTAGCTCTGTAGCCGAACAGTGTCAAGGTGGGAATGGCAAAGGGCGAACCTTTGGCGGCTGGGAAAGTTCATGAGGTTTGTCAGTTGACTTAGGGAGTGTGGCTAAAGGTCTCCATGATTGGAGGCACATAAGAGCTTCCACTAGTGCCTTAAAATAGCCCGTGAGAGGTCAAGGGTGTCCTGCGGGAAGGGTTGAAGACCTGCTCTGGGCCCCAGGCTGGAGCTGTTGTTGCTGGTGTCATGGTCATAGGACCCATCAGGAGTTTACAGGCGCATGGCAGGTAAATGCAGTGGGAACAGCCCGCTCAGCCAGGTGTATGCCACTGATCTGCAAGTTCCTCCCCTTCTTTCAGACTCAGTCGTCTCCCTGCCTGAAAGGAGTGATGTGTGTTCACAGGGATCCTCCACTGTGAGGATGAGTGACTAAAGGGGCCATGGCAGACCCCGCCTAGCGCTCCAGTGACCCGTGCATGAGAAGAGTGAAAGATGAACTGGGTACAGTGACCACAACCAAGGCCTGGGTTTGCCTGGCTGCTGCAGTGCCGGCCAGTGGGGGCGGCTAGACTGGCTGTGTCTGCTCTGCTGCTCACGGTATGGTTGGACACAGATTCCAGGACAGTCATCTGCGTGTCCTTGGGACTGCTTCCAGGGTTCGCCTAGATACCAAATGGGATGCTCAAGTCCTTATGGGAAATGGCATCATTTATATAAATAAAGCCTACGCTTACCCTCCTGTAGCTTTAACTCTTCGCTGTATGACTTCAATAGGTAGAGCTTTTACAGGTGCTGAGGTCGTCGTTATCCTGTTGGTTTCTAAACAACATCTCTCACTTGTTCCATTTTGCCAATAAAGATTCGGGAGCCAGATGCTGAGGTGAAAGCGTGCCAGCTCTGAGAGGCAGAGAAAGCACCCAGCTGACCTTCCTCAGCCCGTGTCCCAGAAGGAATGCCCCCCCTTCTCTGTCTCAGACAACTCCCTCAAACCGAACCTCCTTGCCTTATACATCCTGTGTGTCTCTCTGTCCCCCTGACTCCCTCGTACTCTCTGTGTTTTTTCTTAATAATCTTATGTTCACTTCCTGCCAACCGGTTGCTTCCTCCCGCCTCGTTTTACGTATGGTTGACTTTATTTAATCCTGTTTACAGTATTCAAACAGAAAGCTCCTGGTGTGTGCTAAGGTTGAGCTACACCACAGCTGGAAACGGGTTTCCAGTAAATAACACAATTTGAGGCTTCACAGTGTGATCAGATATCCTGTAACCTGTTGTGCTCTGGAAATAGTGCCTAGAAAAAAAAGCTATTGCAGGTTCAGCATAGATGAATATATATGCAGGCAGGCATACACACACACACACACACACACACACACACACACACACACACAGTGTGTGTCTATGGTGTGTTATAGTATGTGTGTGAGTCAGGTGTGAGCATGCTGCAGGTGCCTGTGGAGGTCATGGGAAAATCCTCCTTCCAGTGTGATTAAGACGGGTTCTCTTTGAGTGCAGGGTGAGGAAGCCTGCTGGGGGGTCATGCACATCTTCTTGTGGGGCCTGTGGAGGGCTCTTTGGTGTCCTTGCTTGTCCTTTGTCTGAATATGCCTCATGGTGGCCCTAATCAGGCCTTCAGGACCTGGAGGAGCCTCCCTGAGTGCATTATTAACAGATCAGCAGGTCCTGGCATTGAAACCGCCTCAGCAGATCACTAACCTCGTCTGTTACCTATTGTACTTTCCCACACCCCAGTGACCCGCAGCAGATCTGGAGCATTAATTATGGTTACTCACCCATGATCGTTGCAGGGCAATGAGAGAAATGGGAATTCAAGCTGGGCATGGTGGTACGTGCTGTAATCTCAGCATTTGGGATACTAAAGCATGAGAGAGATGTAGGGAGAGAGAGGAGGGGAAGACTGAGAGACGGGATGCTAAGATATGAGACTTGGGGAGGGGGGCAGGGAGAGAGAGGGAGAGAGAGAGAGGAAGAGGAAGAGGAGAAGAAGGAACCTTAATTTGCACTGACTGAGGTTTATGATACAGAATTTGGTCCTTGAGTTTGAGACATTTGCGGTGGCCAAGCATCCCAGCCAGTCCCACGAGCCAGGACGCTGGGCTAAGGGTCAAGAAGGATGGGAGACCATGGAGCTCATTGTGAGGTCTCTGCATTCAAGTGCCAGTCTGAGGCTGGCAGCATCTGTGCACCCTTCATGGGCCTGGCCTATGGACACAGTCTGTACCACATGAGACCCTCAGGTGAGCGGCTGCATGAGGGAGCCTTTCTGAGGAACTACCTCAGGAGCCCTGGCTTCTCTCCCCTCTCTCCGCAGACACAGGACTTCCTTCCTGTCCTCCTCCTTGTCTTTGATAGTGGGAGGGTTAAGCCAGAGGAAGGGGCTTCTTCACCTTAGAGACGGACCATGCCTTAGCTGCTGTGTGTTTTCATGAGGGCCCAAGCTGGGCACAGCCAGCTCCACAGCCTCCTTCCTGCTGAATCCTCAAGCTCTTATCATCGGGTCACAGGCCTGGGCGGGTCACTTCAGAACACCAGAGTCAGGACACAGGGAGAGGCTAACGTCACAATATATGGCCTTGTATACTTTGTGTGGTAAAAAGATGTTCCAGGTTTTTGCATTAGCACGTGTGGGTGGCACATGCCTGCGGTCCCAGCCACTCTGGAAACTGAGGCAGGAGGACTGCTTCTCAGGCGTTGGAGGCCAACCTGGAAAACACATCAAGATCAAGACACTTGTCTCAAAATAATTCACAAGTTTTGGCATTGAGTATAATATTGGCTGGGTACATCCATAAGTCTTGAGATGCAGAACTATGGGCCAGGAATCCAGAACACTCAGGGCTGGTCTTTGGCCAAAGGCAACTCTCCAGAAACATTAGCTATGTCACATCATACTTTCCTTTGCCCTCCCTCTGTCCCTTCACTTCTTTTTTAAAAAAGAAACATTTATTTATTTATTTATTTATTTTCAAGACAGGGTTTCTCTGTGTAGACTTGGCAGTCCTGAAACTTGTTCTATAGACCAGGGTGGCTTCAGACTCATAGAGATACACCTGTCTCTGCCTCTGAAGTGCTGGGATTTAAGGCATGTGCCATCACCGTCCATAAGAATATTAGTTTTTATTTCTATGTACGTATGTGTGTGGGTACGTGCATATAAGTGTAGACCCCTGTGGAGCTTGGAGGAGAGTGTGTCCTCCCCGCCTCTCCGCCAGCTGGTGTTAAGGGCAGTTGTGAGCCACTCAACATGGATGCTAGGAACTGAGCTCAGGCCCTTGTAAGAGCAGTACCTGTTCTGTGTTGTTGTTTTTGTTTTCTGAGTTAGGGTTTCTCTGTGTATCAGCCCTGGCTGTCCTAGACTCATTCTAGACCAGGCTGGCCTCTCGATCCATCTGCTTCTGCCTCCTAAGTGCTGGGATTAAAGGCATGCACCACCCCGTCCGGTTTGAGCAGCGCCTGTTCTTTTTTGTTTTGTTGTTGTTTTAGTTTTTTCGAGACAGGGTTTCTCTGTGTAGCCTTGGCTGTCCTGGACTCACTTTGTAGACCAGACTGGCCTCGAACTCACAGTGATCCAGTTGCCTCTGCCTCCTGAATGCTGGGATTAAAGGTGTGCACCACCATGCCTGGCTTTTTTTTTGTTTTTTTGTTTTGTTTTTTTTTTGTTTTTTGTTTTTGAGGCAGGGCTTCTCTCTGTAGCCTTGGCCTCTCCTTTTTGTAAAACCCACGAAAATGTTTGCTCCTGGTATACAGACACACGCACTTGTTAAGTGTCAGACAAGGACATGAGTTAAGGTTTGATTAGAGCCTATCCAGATGGCTCAGACTTGGGGTTTACATTGCTGTGACTATTGTTGACACAGAAACAGGGCTCTCATCTCAGAGGAAATAAGAGTTTATTCTGAAGCCAAATATGAATCACCATGACCCATAAAACACAAGTACCATATGGAAGTGGTTGCACGGGGTTTTCATTAGGGACAAAACAAAGGAAGTCATAAATCAAAGGATTTACCACATACAGTAGTGGGGACCGTAGACAGCAAAGGGTGTCTCTGCTATGGGATTCAGATGCTAACCCTTGACATTCTTGGCCTTTGGGTTGGGCTAAGGCTTTGATAGTCCCAAGGATGGTAGATTAGACATAGGGAGGAACAATGAATGGCTTTCAAAGGGCTAAAAATAGCCCAAGGTGATCTGGCTCTAGTCTGCAACATTTTAACTCCATAATCTTGAAGCCCAGTTGTTGGTTTTGTAGAATCTTTAACACAGGTCAGCAGCCCCCCTCTCTCTCCCTGTCCCCCATCCTGGGAACTTGAGTTCACACTATTGTTCATGAGTGAATATTTCTAGTTTAAAGGTAATCTACATTGTAGCTGGTGAGATGGCTCTGTACGCAAAGATGCTGGCTGTCAAGCCAACTGACTTGAGTTCAATCCCGGGACTCACAGAGTGGCAGGAGAGAACCAACTCCCCAAAGTTGCCCTCTGATCTCCATGGCATGGCAGAGCATACCCACCTACTATGAATAATTTTTTTAAAAATGTAAATAGGTTTTTAACAAGTAACAAGCATTTATTGCAACAAAAAGGGGCAATTTAAGAGATTGCCCTGCTCTACTCACTACCCAGCCAAAACACCAAACCAAACCAAAACCAAAAAAAACCTCTAAAGCTGTTACATTTTTATGTCTGCTTTGCACATTTTTCCATGAGCAGCTAGGTCACATGTGTGTTCTTGCACAAACAGTTCAGGGATTGCTGGGATGTCATCTGCTGCATTCTGAATTGTGGTAGGCACTTGAAAAGTTGGTCTAAGTGCTTTCTGGCTATTGGTTGGTTGGTTGTGGGCACATCTAGTTCTTGTAGGTAGGTTTGGGAGGTGGGGGCAGGACTGTTGCCCCCTCCCCCTCTGTTCCCCCTCCCCCAGCAGTGGCCAAAGGTCCAGGAAGTTCTTTTTAATTGTTACCTTCAGCACATTCCTCTGGGCTAGGCAGCTGACCCCTCTTGACACCAGGTGCTGTGATGTTATCTCTGCTAGTGCTCCTCCCTTTAAAATCGGTTCTGTGTTTCTCTTTCCAGCCTTCTGTAGCGGACGGACGGACGGACGGACGGACGGACGGACGGATGCAGGGGTGCAGAATGATCTGGAAAGTGGCTGTGCTTCTCAGCCTGGTGCTGGGCACCAGCGCTGTTTCCATCGGTGTGGATGACCCTGAAGATGGTGGCAAGCACTGGGTGGTGATTGTGGCGGGCTCCAATGGCTGGTATAATTACCGGCACCAGGTAAGAAACCGAAGTTTTCTAATCACCAGCTTCGTGTCTATAAAATGCTGTGGCCGTTTTGGAAGACAGTTTTGTCTTAGTCTAATTTTGGATTTCCTCACCTTCCTACAGTAGTGGCCTTCAGAACCAGGCATTGTTCCCTTCTTGGGTCTGTAGTATATCTGAAGCCATGGCGGTGGCATCTCTTGCCTGCCTGTCAACTCAAAACTCAAAATGCATTCAGACGTCATGACATATCCTGGCTGAGAGCCCTTGGGCTGGGCTAACAACTTCATTTTACAGAAAGGGACACTGGGGGCTAGGGAGACGAGGGGACTTAGCTGAGGCCATGTGGCAAGAGGCAAACGGGCTGAAGCTCTGGGGAACACGCTTCTGGCCCCTCTGCCCTCCATACCTCTGTCTTAACCTCATCTGGTGTTTCATGCAAATCAGCCTGTGGACGTGAGAGAGAAAAGCATAGTTGAATGTAGAGGCCCTTGTTGTGGGGAAAGGGGGTGGCCTTGGGGAAGCAGCTTGGCCCTCCTGGAGAGGGTGAAACAATTACCAACCCCATCCAGACATCACAAAAGGAACGAAGATAGGTCTGTGTGAAATCTTGGGCTGGTGTTAGCCTTACTCACATTACCCAGGATGTAGATGGAACATGCTTTGGGATGGAACAGTCGCATGTGCTTCAGGAGGGATGAACATATGCTAAGTTAAAGAAGCCATCAAAAAGACCAAATGTTTGAGTCCATTAAGCGGCATTTCACATTAGGCAAATGTACAGGGACAGCAGGGCAGGGCAGAGGAGAGACCAAAGCGTGGAGTGGAGTGCTCATGGAATTAGAGCCTGTTGGGGTAGGGAGAATGTCCTGGAATTAGAAAGTGGTCATGGTTGCACACTGCACTGTACTTAAAAGGCTGGCTTCTGTGTGACTGATCCCACTGTCTTTTTTTTTTTTTTTTAATTTATTCTTGTTACATCTTAATGTTTATCCCATCCCTTGTATCCTCTCATTCTTCCCTCCCTCCCATTTTCCAATTATTCCCCTCCCCTATGACTGTTCCTGAGGGGGATTACCTCCCCCTGTATATGCTCATAGGGTATCAAATCTCTTCTTGGTACCACTGTCTTTTTAAAAAGTTGATTTCGCAGGGTGTGGTGGCACACACTTTTAGTCCCAGCACTTGGAGGCAGAGGCAGTCAGATCTCTGAGTTTGAAGCTAGTCTGGTCTATAGAACAGAGCTGGTTAAAGAATTGATTTTTTTGGCTGGAGAGATGGCTCAGAGGTTAAGGGTATTAGCTGCTCTTCCAAAGGTCCTGAGTTCAATTCCCAGAAATCACATGGTGGTTCACAAGCCATCTTTAATAATGAGATCTGGTGCCCTCTTCTGGTGTGCAGGGGTACATGTAGGCAGAATACTGAATCCATAATAAATAAATCTTTAAAAAGAAAAGAAGATTTAATCCCAGCACTGGGAGGCAAAGGCAGGTGGATCTCTGTGAGTTCAAGGCCAGCCTGGTCTACAAAGTGAGTCTAGGACAACCAAGGCTACACAGAGAAACCCTGTCTCAAAAACAAAACAAACAAAACAACCAACCAAAAAAAAACCAAAACCCAAAAAACCCAACTTTTTTTTTTCTTTTTTTTCTTTCTTTTTTTTTTTGTTTTTGTTTTTGATTTTGGAGATAGGGTTTCTTTGTGTAGCCTTGACTGTCCTGGACTCGCTTTTTAGACCAGGCTGGCCTCGAACTCACAGCAATACACCTGTCTCTGCCTCTCTGAGTGCGAGTGCTGGGATAAAAGGCTTGTGCCACCACGCTCAGCAAAAAGTTGGTTTTTAACGCAAGGTGTCTAAATTTTCACAGGATCATGTTGCAGGCTCTTCTCAGAGTAATCTGAGATCCTTTAATCCCCCAGTGGGGCTGTGTGAAGCCGGGCATGTTCTTAATTCCTCTTTATGGATGGAGAGAGGCCTGAGGAGGCCAGCAGTCTGCCCCAGAGAGGTGCAAGGAGGGGGTGGAATAGGATCCAGAGCTGGCCAGCTGGCTTGAGAGCCACGCAGTCCAGTAAGAGCTGTATGAGTCATGGAAAAATTTCTAGCAGCCGCATTTGAAAAAACTTAAAATATGTAGGAGGGGCTAAGGAGATGATAGTGTGTTCAGTAAAATGCCTGCTGTGTAAGCACCAGGACCTGAGTTCAACCCCACTTAGAACCCACTTAAAAAAAGGAATTTTGGCTGGGCGTGCTGGCACACGCCTTTATTCCCAGCTGTGAGTTCGAGGCCAGCCCGGTCTATAGAGCGAGTCCAGGACAGCCAAGGTTACACAGAGAAACCCTGTCTTGGAAAAACAAAAACAACAACAACAACAACAACAAATTTTGGAGTATGCTTGTAACCCCAACTCTGTCTAAGGAGGTGGAAATAGGTGGAGCCCTGGGACTCATTGGCCAGCTAGCCTAGTCTACCTGGCAACCTCCAGGCCAGTGAGTGCTGTGTCGGCTGGAGACACAGAAGTTAATAGCAGTTGCTATTCTTCCAGCAGCTCATGGCTTCCTGTAACTCCAGCTCCAGGGGATCTGATGTCCTCTTTTGAACTCCTTGGGAAACTGCACATGCATACATATACTTGGACATCCAAATAAAAATAAAGTGAATGGCACCTGTGTTTTGATGGAGGCGGTTGTGGTATTGCATGCCTTTAATCTCCATGCTTAGGAGGAGGTGCACGCCTTTAATCCCAGCACTCAAGGAGGCAGAGGCAGGTGGATCTCTGTGAGTTCGAGGCCAGCCTGGTCTACAAAGTGAGTCCAGGACAGCCAGGACTACAAGAGAAAACCTGTCTCAAAACAACAGCAACAACAACAAAAACCACAAAACAACAACAAAAGAATCCAATGTACGCTTTCCAAATCTTTTCTACTCTCATGTCATCATACTTGGCAAGGCCAACACTTTACCACCTGAGCTCCATGACCCCCCCCCCCCTTTTTTTTTTTGCTTTTTTGAGACAGGGTTTCTCTGTGTAGCCTGCCTCTGCTGGAATTACAGGCGTGTGCCACCATGCCCGGCCTTTTTCTTCCTTCCTTTTCTTCCCTCCTTCCTTTCTTTTAAGACTTATTTATTATGTATACAAATATTGTGTCGCCATGTATACCTGAACACTGGAAGAAGGCATCAGCTCTTATTATAGATGGTTGTGAGCCACCATGTGGTTGCTGGGAATTGAACTCAGGACCTCTGGAAGGAGCAGCCAGTGCTCTTAACCTCTGAGCCATCTTTCTAGCCCGCCATTTTGTTCCTTTTTTCTTTTCTTTTCTTTTTTTTTGGATTTTCAAGACAGGATTTCTCTGTGTAGCCTTGACTGTCCTGGATCAGACTGGCCTTGAACTCAACAGCGATCTTCCTGCCTCTGCCTCTTGAGTGCTGGGATTAAAGGTGTGGCCACTACACTCTGCTGCCTTTTTGTTTCTTTATGACATAGTTTTTTTTTTTTTTTTTTTTTTTTCAGTGCTGGGGCATGGTACCCAGGGCTGTCATTGATCTACACTCTACCCTTTCAATTATGTTTCTTTAAAAGGTTTATTTTTATTTTTAAAGGTGTGTGTGTGTGTCTGTCTGTCTGTCTGTCTGTCTGTCTGCATGTGAGTGCAGGGTTCCACAGAAGCCAGAGGCTTTTCTGGAGCTAGATTATAGAAAGTTGCAGGGCATTCACCATGGGTGCTGGGCACTGAACTCTGGTCCCCTGCGGGAACAGTGCATGCTCTTAGCTACCGAGTCATCTCTCCAGCCCTTCCTTCAGTAGTGTTTTTGAAGCACTACGTTTTACATTTTGCGAGCTCTAATTTATTCATTCTTTTCTCTGTGGACCTTGCTTTTGGTGTCACATCTGTGACATCATCCCTCAAGGTCCTAAACGGGGTCTCTTGTGTTACTTTCTCCACGGGCTTCCTCTAGCCACGACCCGTTCTGGCTACCTTTGCTGCGATGTCCGCCTTTTGCCTATGGCAGTCTCATCTGACCCGAGACCCTTGTTGGAGATCCTTCCTTCCTTAGTGTGGCTTGGAAATCAGGATGTGAGTAGGATGTGTGTAGACCAGACTGGCTTTGAACTCACAGACGTCTTCCTGCCTCTGGCTCCTGAGTGCTGGAATTAAAGGTGTGTGCCACCACACCTGGCTGCTAACCATTTTTAATGATTTTGGGTTTTTTTTTCCGGTTTTAAATCTGATGCCTGAACTTGAGATGTCTGTCTTGTTATGTCACAGATGAGTACATCTGTGTCTTTCCACAATATCATAATTTTATTGAATAGCAATAAAGCCACAAGGTGCCACTGCTGTTGGGTGCCGTTAAGCCCACTCACTTTGGTAATCTGGCCGAGGTGAGTGCTGGTTCTTTTCTTTTTCCCCCCAGAAGATTTATTATTATGTACCTGCATATACACCTGCATGCCAGAAGAGGGCATTAGAACACGTTATAGATGGTTGTGAGCTACCATGTGGTTGCTGGGAATTGAACTCAGGACCTCCGGAAGAGCAGCAACCAGTGCTCTTAACCTCTGAACCATCTCTTGAGCCCCCAAGTGCTTTTTATTCCAATCTTTTTTTTTTTTCCCCATTTGTATTTTTTTAAAATGTTTTTTATTATTCATTTATTCAGATGACATCTCAATTGTTATTCCCTTACTTGTCTCCTCCTGTTCCTCCCCTCCCTGCCTCCCATTTTCACCCTATTCCCCTCCCCTAGGTCTGTGACAGAAGGGGATCTCTTGCCCCATTATTCCAATCTTGATTACTGATTTTAACTTTTCTTTTCTCTTTTTCTCCTTCTTTCTTTTCTTTTCTTTTTTCTTTTTCTTTTTTGGCTGTCCTAGAACTCTGTAGGCTGGCCTCAAACTCAGAGACCCACCTTCCTCTGCCTGCCAAGTGCTTGCCATCACTCAGCTTGATTTTTAACTCTTATATTGCAAATCCCAGGGCACACAGCGAATCTCTGTCTGGGTTTATGTGGTTTAGAGAATGAATGTGAGTTCAAGAAAGTAGGCAGAAAGAGACGCAAAGTTTGTGTTGTGAGAGATATTGAACCCAAAGCCAGCTGCAAGGAGGAAGCTGCTGTGGAGGCCACAGGGACAGGCCACAGGGAGAGGCCACAGGGAGAGGCCACAGGGACAGGCCACAGGGACAGGCCACAGGGACAGGCAGGAGTCTCTGGTGCATAGAGCATCAGATACTGGGCTGCTTTGCGGCTGTTGCTCTGGTATCTCATAGGGTCCAGGCATCAGGAACTTGGGGGGTGTTTGTTATTCACTTGCCACAGTTAGTGTTGGAAGGCCCCTATTATTTTACAGAAACGAGGATTTAAACTTTGTCACAATCCCAGCACTCAGGGAGGCAGAGGCAGGCGGATCCCTGTGAGTTCGAGGCAAAGCGAGTCCAGGACAGCCAGGGCTACACAGAGAGACCCTGTCTCAACCCCTCCCCCCCAAAGTCCCCCAACTTTGTCAGTTCACACCATAGATGGCCTTGTTCTGCACCAGGATGAGTTGGCTAAGGACAGATTTCAAATGTGACTCTGGTCCCATAAGATTGATTGGTTAGACATGACAGCTGCCTGAGTTTGTGTAAATACTGGGCAGAACCTCCAAATGATGCGATTCTCAGGTCATACATGACCGTATATGTGACTATTGATGACGGTTTTTGTTTAGTTTCTGTCCAGATTTTTAGCCCTTTGATTTCTCTTTGGGCTCCTGAAAATGTAGTGATTTCTCTCTGCCCTTGAGTGAGGAGCCATCAAGATCTGTAGTGAGAACGTTCGGCTTCTTTTTCCATGAACCTAGCGTGATGGGAGTGGGTCACCGCCTGTCTGTCAGCTGTTCTCTCTTCACCTGTAAGATGGGGGTCCAGATCTTTGTCACTGAGAACTGAAGGCTACTGAGATAACTTAGTGCCTGAAGTTGTGCAGGGCAGACAGAAGGTGGATGTACTTGTTTTCACACTCAGCTGTCCATTTGTCAGGCAGCTCTGGAGTACTGGGCCCACACTTCCCGCTTACAGTCACAGCCGATGTGTGCTAAACAGAAGGATTTGCCAACACACAGGTCCATCTGGATGGGCACTTGCAGGCAGAAGCCTGGCGTGGTGAATGCTTTATTCTCTTAGACACCTCATGTGCCGTCTGGGATGTCCTGTGTAGAGGCTGTGTGTATATATGACAGTGTCTGGCCAAGGATGTCGATGCTGGCCACATGCACCTCTCCATGTTCCGGGAATGACATTGTCGGTGGAAAGTTAAGCAATGTGTTTCCCCCTCTGACCTCAGTTGATATTCTGCACAGAGGGCGTCGTCTGAAACAAGGAACGTGTGGTCCAAGAATTGCAACAGAGATAGTTTCTGTTCCCCCTTGATAGCCTTCTTTTGTTTCAGATTGTTTGTAATCTCACATCCTAGGCATGTTGCCTAGGCTGGTTTCGAACTCACTGTGTGAGCTTCTTGTGTGCCTTACCTCCCCAAACCTGCTATGATAAATGCAAGTGTGCCGCAGCACACACTGTTTGTGTGGCGATGTATTTGAACTCGGAACTTCTAGTATGCTAGACAAGCACTCTAGAGTTTTCTTCTTCTTCTTCTTCTTCTTCTTCTTCTTCTTCTTCTTCTTCTTCTTCTTCTATACTACTCTCCTCCTCCTCCCTCCTCCTCCTTTCTCCTCTTCCTCCTCTTCCTCCACTTCCTCCTCCTCTTCTTTTTCTTCCTCTTCCTCATCTTCCTCCTAACTGTCACCATCATCTAAACAGCATGTTTTTCATTTCAAATTCCTGAATTGTGCCTTATTTTATTTATTTAGATAGTCTCAGGAACCCAGGTAGGCCTTAAACTTGCTATGTAGTCCAGACTGGCCTTGAATTCCTGCTCTTCCTGCTTATATTTCCAAAGAGCTGGGATTGCAGGTGTGTATCACAAGCCTGGCTTCTGGGCTGGGTCTTGAGACTTTACTCGCTTGTCGGAACAGTGACTGTTGGTGAATCAGAAGCTGTGACCTATTGCTTTCTTCTCTGGGGCATTCTGCTTGAGACCTGAATCTGTGCTCTTACACTCTTGTGTCTGAAATATGAAAACAAATTGCTTAGGACTTTCAAGGGCCCTTGTTAACCTGTAGGTGTGACTGTGTGTGTGTGTATGTACATCTGTGCTTGTGTGTTTACACACAATGTATCAGATAGCACTGCCTTACTATCAGATAAGTATGTGGATAATAAGTGTGTGTGTGTGTGTGTGTGTGTGTGTGTGTGTGTTTTGGGGGATCAGAGCCAGATGTGGTGGTGCACACTTTTAATCCCAGCACTCAGGAGGCAGGTGGATCTCTGTGAATTTCAGGCCAGCCTGGTCTACAAAGCTAGTCTAGGACAGCCAAAGCTACACAGAGAAACTTTGTCTCAAAAAAAAAAAAAAAAAAAAAAAAAAAAAAAAAGAGTCTGGGGCTCTTTTAAAATTGAAGTTAAAAAAAAAAATCAAGGGCTGGAGAGATGGCTCAGTTGTTAAGAGCACTGACTGTAGCTGGGCGTGGTGGCGCCTGCCTTTAATGCCAGCACTTGGGAGGCAGAGGCAGGTGGATCTCTGTGAATACAAGGCTAGCTTGGTCTACAAAGTGAATCCAGGACAGCCAGGCATATACAGAGAAACCCTGTCTCGGAACCCCCCCCCCAAAAAAGAGCACCTCTTCTAGAGGTCCTGAGTTCAATTTCCAGTAACCACATGGTGCCTCACAACCATCTATAATGTGATCTGATGCCCTCTTCTGGCCTGCAGGTGTGCATGCAGGCAGAGCACTGTATACATAATAATAAATAAATAAAACTTAAAAAAAAAAAAGATTAAAAAAAAAAATCATTTTTACAAACCTTGACCGGTAAGGGATGAGAGTCACAGTGAGCCTTCTGTAAGATAGAAGGTACCCCGGAATGGGCCTCCTCCCTTGTGATATCTAAAAGCTGATGGAACCGTTTCTTCCAGGCGGACGCGTGCCACGCCTACCAGATCATCCACCGGAACGGCATCCCCGACGAGCAGGTCATAGTGATGATGTACGACGACATTGCCGGCTCTGACGAGTGAGTGGGGAGCGTTTTGAACTTGGCTGTGAAACCCAACTGAAAAACACCGTCACATTCAGGCTTATGGGGTTCCTTAGGACAGTGGCCCAGTTTGGGAACAGGAGTGGCCCTGGGTGAAAAGCCACAGGGGTGTCATGTGTTGAACCCCAAGCATGTTATAGGGTGCTCTGGGGTGGCAGGATACAGGAGAGGAGCAGGAGGGGGTCACTCTGAGATGGTTAAAGCTGGACCTATGCGCTGCAGAGAGCTGCACCCTGGACTTGGGAGCCTGTCCGTAACCTCTGAGCTGAGGCACCTGCCTATAGAAGGTTCTAGTCTGTGCAGGACCTCTTTCCATGGCTGTTTCTTCTTTGTGGTTGATGTTACGTACGGGTCTCTCGCACATTTTCCCAAGTTCTTCAGGAAGGAGCTCCTGGCTCCGCAACTCCCAGGTGCCTTTCTGAGAGGGACCCTGCCCTGTAGGGAGACTGCACCTTCAGATTGTGGCGCCTGAGTCTTAGGTATTTAGTTTTGCTTTTTGTCCTGTTGATATTTGAGAGCAGTATTGTTTGCGTGATCTTGCCCCAAGACACTCTGCTTCCTAACAGGTGGCAAGACACTTGCTCTTTGGTTCTTCTCCTGGGTTTTAAGATCTTTCCTCCCCCCTCCCCCCAAAAAATATTTCCTCCCTGTTCCCACTTGGTGCTTTTGTGTTCAAGTCCATGAGATCCCCAGCTGCCCAAACCACATGCGTTAGCACCCATCTTAAGTGACAGTGTCTTCAAGAACAGAGTTGTTGCCTGGTGGGGCGTGGTGGTACACCCGTAATCCCAGCACCTGGGAGGCCAACCTGGTCTACAAAGCGAGTCCAGGACAGCCCAGGCTACACAGAGAAACAACAGAAAACCCAGAGTTGTCTGCTGTTTGTTCACGTAATGTCGAGTTCTGAAGGGAGACAAGTTTTGTGTTGCAACCATGTCCTTTAATTTTCAGAAACCCCACTCCGGGTGTTGTGATCAACCGACCCAACGGCACGGATGTGTACAAGGGCGTCCTGAAGGATTACACTGGGGAGGTGAGACGTTTTCGTCGGAAGCCAGTGGCTTTGGGGTTCAGCTCATTGATATTTCCCCATTCTTGCCCCCCCACCCCCACCCCCCATGCCTTTGTGTTTTGAGACAGGGTTTCTCTGTGTACCCTTGGCTGTCCTGGATTCACTTTGTAGACCAGGCGGGCCTCGAACTCACAGCGATCCACCAGCTTCTGCCTCCCAAGTGCTGGGATTAAAGGCGTGCGCCACCACACCCGACTTCCCCATGCCTTTATGAGCTTGAGAGATTAGTAGGAGATTTTCCTGGGCAGATGGTGCTGGGGCTGGAACCAGGGCTCATATAATCTAGTCAAGTGTTCTAACACAGAGCCATATATTCATTCATTCTCTCTCTCTCTTTCTTCCCCCCTCCACCTCACTCTTCCTCTCTCCTCCTCCTCTTCTATTCATAAAAACTAGCCTTGAACTCCTGGACTCACCAATCTTCTCCTCTCTTCTCCCCCAGTAAAGGCACATGCTATACTGCTTCTCGTTCAGTTAGTTTTTGGAAGCCAACAGAGAAAAGAAAAAGACAGGGGAAGTGTTCAAAAAAGGTTACAGTGCATTGGTGTTTACACTCTAGGCTCCACATGTACCAAGCATGGTAATACATTGGTACATGTTGTGTTTAACTCAACCTGAGGTATTGAGTTAAAGATGATCTGTGCTCTAAGCTGGAAGCGGTGGTGCACACCTGTAATCCCAGCACTCGGGAGTAGAGGCAGGGGGATCTCTGGGTTCAAGGCCAGTCTGGTCTACAAAGTGAGTCCAGGACAGTGAAGGCTGCATAGAGAAACCTTTCCTCAGCCCACACCTAGCACGAAGTATGTCAGGACTTTCCTGAAGATAGATCTTTAAAAATTAGTATTCTAATACATTCCTCCCCAAATGGTTAATTTCCCAGTTTATTGATATGTGCAAATGTGCATTTATGGTCTTTATAATTTCTAAGGATGTCTCAGGATGTCTCAGGAGGCAAAGAAACATTAGCCCAAAGTTCAGCATTTCTTTCAGTTTTGTTTGATTTTATGGTCTCTTAAATTCAATATAAATTTAATGTATACACAATATAGTTGATCTCATATTAAGAGATAATTTCTTGTCGGGCGTGGTGGCACACACTTTTAATCCCAGCACTTGGGAGGCAGAGGCAGGTGGATCTCCGTGAGTTCAAGGCCAGCCTGGTCTACAAAGTGAGTCCGGGACAGCCCAGGCCACACAGAGAAACCCTGTCTCAGGGGAAAAAAAGAGAGAGAGAGAAAAAAAAAAAAAAAAAAAAAAAGAAAGAAAGACAGAGAGAAAGAAAGAAAGTGGGTGATAATTCCTTTTAGGGGTTCTCAACCTGTGGGTCACATATCAGATATATTGCATAACAGATATTTTCAGTGTGATTCTTAACAGGAGCAACATTACAGTTATAATGTAACAATGAGATTTTATGGTGTGTGTGGGGAGGCTGTCACCACAACATGAGGAGCTGGGTCACAGCATTAGGAAGGTTGAGGACTACTGGCCTATAGGGACATGTGTAGAACCTAGGTTGTAGAATTGGGGGTGATTTTTTTCCCTTTATTTTTATTTTTTTGCATTGCTTTTGATGATTGAGTATTTTTGGGACTCAGGCTCTGAGGTAGCAAGCTGGAGGCAAACCGAGGCTCTAACCCTTCTGCTTCTTCATCCTCTCTCTGAGGGAGTAGTCTCTTCCTGTGCTGGGGTGGCTGGGGCATCAGGAGGGGTGGGTGGTGTGGATTCCCACTTCACAGTGGTTGGGAAGGAATAAATATCACCGTATCCAAGATGGCCCTTTCACAGTTCGTAGGCCTCGGGCCCCCAGGCATGTCATCCCGGCCTGGGGTTGGAGTGGTTTGAGCTTGAAGCTGGGTGCCCTGGGCCCATCACATTGCCTGTAAGATGTGCTTGGAAGTCACAGGTGCATCTGGCTTTGACTCCCAATTCCTCGTAGGATGTGACGCCAGAGAATTTCCTCGCTGTGCTGAGAGGCGACGCAGAAGCTGTGAAGGGCAAAGGATCTGGAAAAGTCCTGAGGAGGTACCCTCTGTTTCATGGAGTCTGTTCTCTCAGAACTGCAGTCTCACACAGAACTCAGATGGGCACTGTTCTTTGCTCCTGTCTCTTTAGACAAGCTAAGAGTGGGCAGCTTTGTCCTGACCCAGGCCTGGTCTCACAGGGCTGATGCCATGGTTGGTCTGTTTCTGTGCCACATACCCCTGTGATCCGGGGTCCCCATGTCTTCATGCATGTACCATTAAGCTACAACCCTAGCCAGCCTGCCCCCTATCACAACTAATAATACTATTATTATTATTATTATTATTATTGTTGTTGTTGTTGTTGTTGTTGTTGTTGTTGTTTTTTCAAGACAAGGTTTCTCTGTGTTAGTCTTGGCTGTCCTGGACTAGCTCTATAGACCAGGCTGGCCTCGGACTCACAGAGATCCACCTGCCTCAGCCTCCCAAGTACTGGGATTAAAGACTTGTGCTACTGAGCCTTGCTCAAACTCTTTAGCTTTTTGATGCAGGCAGCGTTTCAGAGGCATGGACGTGGAAACAGGGGTGGGAAGCTCTGGCCTGTCTGGCTTACTCTCTTCTGTCCTATCTTGGCAGCGGTCCCCGGGACCATGTGTTTGTTTATTTCACCGACCACGGAGCCACTGGAATCCTGGTGTTTCCTAGTGATGATGTGAGTTCTGCATACCATTTTGATACAGGTTGTGGTTGTCGTCGTCGTCATCACTGTTTGATCCTGGAGGTTGAATGAAGGGCCTTGCGTATGTTGTTAGCTAAGTGCTGTTCCACTGAGCTGCGCCTCTAGCAGTTTTTCTTAACATTTAAAAATTGATTTTTATATTTACTTTTCCTGCATATGTGCACATTTACATGCCACGTCATACATGTAAGGACTGAGGACAGTTTTCGGCAGTCAGCTCATCCTGCAAGTCCTGGGGATCGAACTCAGGTCATCAGGCTTGGCAGCAAGCTCTTTTACCTGCTGAGCCATCTCACTGTTCCCTTCTTAATCTTTTAAAGATAAACGGAAAGGATAGTTTTATTTATCTTTAAAATGGAAAGGAAAATAGAAAACAGGGCCCGTGTGTTGAGATTAAACCTGTAACCTGTTTTCTGATGCCCCATTAGGGTCGGTGTCAGTGCTACAGTAAGGAGTGGGGGTAGGGGGTGGGGGTGGGGTGCAAAGGTTGCAGCTGGAAGGCTGTAATTTCTGTCCATTTCTGCCCATGCCACAGTGTCCAGTCAGTCAGGGCTGGGCACATCACAGACACAGTCAGAGTCTCAGAACACCAAGGACAAAGTAATGCACGCAGAAGTGTTGTCTCTTGTTTTCAGTGTGTCAGTGGAAGGGCTGCTCAGCCGCGGTTATGTTGCCTGGTTGGGAAAAGGACTTTATGAGGTGTGGGTGGCTCTTTTAGGGTGTGGCTCTGAGTGTCGGCATCCTTCCCTTTCAGCTTCACCTCAAGGACCTGAACAAGACAATTCACTACATGTACAAACACAAAATGTACCAGAAGGTAACGTCAGTTCCTGAGTGCCTGGGGGCGGGGAGGGGGAGCCCCAGGAAGCCACCCTGGCACAGCTGGCCCTTGGACAGGTCACTTCGCTTTCTGGGTACTGTTCCACTTGGTCAGCTTTGCCCAGTGCTGCCCCAGGGTTCACTGGATCTCTTAGAGAGCTTGGCACAACATAATGTGGGCCTCACTCCCAGCTCGGACCTAGCAGGCGTTGGGAGGGGCTGTGAGTTAGCTGCTGCAGCTGCAGGAACGGGCACCACAGGGGAAGGACGGCTGTTCCAGAGACCTCCTCCATTTGGGACAACTGAGGAGGAACACCCACCACCTTATTTATTCACTGTCCACTTGGGCCCTCTCTTCTCTGTGACCTCAGTAGTGACATAATAGGGCATGGTATATGTGATGCTGATGCAGAAAAGATGGCTGCCTTGCCACGTGGCCTTCTGGAGCTGCTCGCTCTCAGATACAGAACCAGTCTCTTCAGCGCTGTGCAGCTCCAGGCTGCCATGCCTTCTGCTCACTCAGATCACTATTCCGTTAGTGAAGAAATGTGATTCGCTTTTTGTCAGATAGCTTCTGTTAGCCTTCGGCAGTAGCCTCTGTATAGGGACAGTGAAGGATAGTGGGCTGCGGTGGCAGGCACTGCTGGCCGGGAGCTCACCTGTCCTGGACGCCTTGCAGATGGTGTTCTACATCGAAGCATGCGAGTCAGGCTCCATGATGAACCACCTGCCCAATGACATCAACGGTAGGTGTTGAACAGGCAGGGGTTGGTTGTCCATCCATACTGCCCACTTGAGACCAAGTGGTGCACCTGTGCAGGGCCCCCGAGGGCTGCCTGATATGCAGGCTGAGAGGACATGCTTGTGGCCAGGTCTGGCTTCTTCTGCTCCGCAAGTGTTCATAGGGCATAAAGACCCAGGGGGTGGGGGTGGGGTGGGGCCGGAGGCCTGGCTTTGTGGTCAGGAGCACTAGCTGCTCTTGCAGCAGGTCTGGCTACTTGGAGGTGCACAGCCACCTGCAACTCCAGTTTCGGGCCTCCTAGGGTTCAAGGTGCACAAACAAGCAAGCACTCATACTCACAAAATACAAATAAAGACATTCTAATAAAGCTGGGCAGTGGTGGCGCACGCCTTTAATTCCCAGACTGGGGAGGCAGAGGCAGGTCGAGTTCGAGTTCGAGACCAGTCTGGTCTACAGAGTGAGTTCCAGGATAGCCAGGGCTAAAATAGAGAAAATCTTCCTTGAAAAATAACAACAACAAAAAAAGAAACTCGAAAAACAACAGCAACCCTCCACCCCCCCTAAAACCCACTAATGGTATCAAGAGTCTATATTCAGGCTGCACAATGGCTGCCCAAACTGGACCAGCCCTGTTCTCTTGCTTTGTGTTGCTTGCCCACTCTCTCTGATCTCAGTCAGGGAGGTGACTTGGTCCTTGAATGTAGGGATAGTGACAGTGCCTGCTTGATAAGAGTTACATCTGAAGTGGGGATACTGTATGGGCTCTGCACAGCTGAGTGGTTTTTTGTTTGTTTGTTTGTTTGTTTTGGAGACAGGGTTTCTCTGTGTAGCCTTGGCTGTCTTGGACTCACTTTGTAGACCAGGCTGGCCTCGAATTCATAGTGAGCCGCCTGCCTCTGCCTCCTGAGTGCTGGGATTAAAAGTGTGCGCCACCATGCCCAGCAAGCAGAGTGGTTTTTGTGAGGCAGAATCCCATGAGGTCCAGGCTGATCTTAAACTTGCTATATAACCGAGGATGACTTTGAACTCCTGATGTTCCCTCTCCCTCCCAAGTGCTGGGGTTACAGGCATGCACTACCGGCCTTGACTTTTTTGTTTTGTTTACTTGAACTGTTTTGCTGGGCCTCAGACCTGCTCAGCAAGCACTGTGCTGCACCCGGCCCCCATCCCAGTGTTTTCTAAATAAGCATTGACCCTCTTTAGAAACCACACTGGGCTCATATTCTTTGAGTTTCCCCATTTGTTAAAATCTGTCATCGGTCTTCTACTAATTTGTGCTCTGAGCACACAGGTTTTTGCTCATAGCTTCAACAGGAGTTCCTTACTTGGTTACCTTCTGTCCATGTTCGAGAGGAGTTATTGTTCTGATTGGTCAGGGCCATTCTCTCTCTGTTCCGAGCAGCAGTTTTGATGTCACATGGGGGAAGTGTAGTCCAAGGCTACGAGCAAAACATTGACTCAAAGATTCCTTTAATCTGCCGTAGTTTATGCAACTACTGCCGCCAACCCTAGTGAGTCATCTTACGCCTGCTACTATGACGACGAGAGGAATACATACCTGGGTGACTGGTACAGCGTCAACTGGATGGAAGACTCCGACGTGGTAAGGCCCCTCGATCAGGGTGGGGCCAGCCTGCTACGGTGGAGTCTCCAGGCTCTGGTTCTCCAAGGATTTCCGCGGTTTTCTTCTTACAGGAGGATCTCACCAAAGAGACGCTTCATAAGCAGTACCACCTGGTCAAGTCCCACACCAACACCAGCCACGTCATGCAGTATGGGAACAAAGTGAGTGGGGGCTTCACTCTCCTGCCCCCTAGGCCTGGAGTCCCAGGCAGACCCACCCTGGACTTAGTCTCTTGATAAGGAGAAATGAGATCCAGGTCCCAGGGTCCTCAGGCTCAGGAACCAGACCCACTAGGTTAGCGCTCGCAGACCTGGGCATCAGGGTGAGCTGTCTGAACCATGTGTCCTTCCTCATTTGTCAGAACCCAAGCTTGTAGGCTAGCCAGGTACACCAGACAAGGTTGTGTGTGGGAAGCACCAAGCAAGGGCTTATCACATGGCAAGAGGCCATGGCGACCAAAAGCACATGTTCTGTTCTCAAGACTGTCCCACTGGACCCCCGCCTTGCATTTTCTAGGATCTGTCTCGTGCCCAGCTGTAGGTCACTGATTTTTCTCATTGGCTAGACATTGGAGACTGTTCACACACGCCCCGCTGCCACCTCTGCCCAGCAGGGACCAACATGGTCGGATAGTAGATCTAAGGTGCCTGCTCTCTGGCTGCAGAAGCTTGAGCCTTTGGACAGGCTCTGGGCTGTGCAGCTCAGCTGAAAACCTTGACACCAGAACTCCCAGCACACCATTTCCCAGGCCCAGGAGCTTGCCAGCTGAGGTCTATTCTTGGGTGCAAGCTCTGGCATCCTCGATCAAAGTGCAGTGCAGAAAAGCCTAGCTCTCTGACACATCTCCAAGAGTGAGGCCCGTGAGGCTGCGAGCCTGTCAGCAGTGGGATAGCGACAGCGCACAAGACGTTACCCAGGTTGCTTTGGCCGGGCTGGGCCCTTGAATGGGGGCAGGAGAGAACAGAGTGAAAAAAGCCAGACAGGTGACTCAGGGAACTCCCTGCCCTGCTGGTGGCTCTGTCTCCAGCTTCCTATTTTCAGTACAGGTGCTTAGCTTGGTCCATTTTTAGTCTGTCTGTCTTTCTCTGTATGTGTGTAAATGACGGTGGTTTTTTTTTTTTTTTTTTTAACTTGCTGTTTCTATATTTGTGTTTGATTTTAATTTTAGACTGAGTTTTGCATTACTATTGCTTGCTTTGAGCACAAGTATACTTAACTCATTCCTTTCCCTGGGGTTGGGTCTGTCCTGACCTGTGCAAGCAGACATAGCCTGACACTTGTATGCATTTTGCTAGCGTCTAATGGCCCAGTGTCGGCCTGGCCTGTGTCCCTAGCTCTGCCTATCTCATGGGACCCAGACTTCAGTGCCAGCCTGGATGGATGCTTGAAACCTTGTTGTTGGTCCTTGGGGACAGGCAGGGGAGCAAGGGTGATGAGCATGTCCAGGGTTGCCCCAGTTAAAACAAACTTTGCATAACTGTGGGTCTGCAGTTGCTCTTTGCCTCAAAGCACCCTGGGTATTTTTAATGTTCTTCAGTGACAGATTTCAGCCACACAGGTGTGTCATCCTGCCTACTGCCTGAGTTGGTCATGTGTTTTCAGGTGACTAGGGCCCTTCAGTTCTTAAAGCTAGGAGCGATCCATGACTCCCCGAGAGGCGGGGCTAGGGTATACGTGGGACACCTGCTCTTCTCACCAAAAGCGTTATATTTGTATTTTTTCTCCCCCTCCTCCTCCAGTCTATCTCTACTATGAAAGTGATGCAGTTTCAGGGAATGAAGCACAGAGCCAGTTCCCCCATCTCTCTGCCTCCAGTCACACACCTCGACCTCACCCCCAGCCCAGAGGTGCCGCTCACCATCCTGAAGAGGAAGCTGCTGAGGACCAACGACCTGAAGCAATCCCAGAATCTCATCGGGCAGATCCAGCGCCTGCTGGATGTAAGTAGTGGCCAAAGGGACTTTTCCTAGAGGTCAGGCCAGTCGAGACTGAAGGGGTGTATGTGTGTGTGCTCTGAGTTCAGCAACTAGAATTCAGGGTGCGTCCTTCTCAGATAAAGAAAGGAGTATGGCCTCTGTGCTCTTGGAAAGCAGAGCAAAGAGCAGTCAGCAGTAGCCTTCATTCTTCATCATCACTTTGACATCTTCAGCAGCAGCAGCAGCAGCAGCAGCAGCAGCAGCAGCAGGAAGCGGAGGCTCGGAGGCTCGGCTCCCCAGAACCATGCTGGGAAGCTCCAGCGTCTGGTGGTCCCTCTGGAACATTCTGTCTTACTGTTTCTTGACTTACTAGTCACTCATCAGTCTTTTATTTTTTAAAGTAATTTTTAAAAGATTGATTTATTTATTATGTCCTGCATGCAGGCCAGAAGAGGGCACCAGATCTCATAGATGGCTGTGAGCCACCATGTGGTTACTGGGGATTGGACTCAGGACCTTTGGAAGAACAGACAGTGCTCTTAACCTCTGAGTCATCTCCCCAGCCCCAGTCCTTTTTTTTTTTAATTCAGTGTTTAAAATCATTCTGTTGTCTCAGCCAAGAAGTAGTGGCACATACCCAGTCTTGGGAGGCAGAGGCAGGTGGATCTCTGTGAGTTTGAGGCCATCCTGGTCTACAGAATGAGTTGTAGAACAGCCAGAGCTACAGAGAAACAAACAAACAAACAAAAAACAAAAACAAAAAACCCAAGCAAATAAGCTAAGAAACAAAACCAAAAACCACCGCCAACAAAAACCCATTCTGTTGTCTCATGGTCACAGCCTGAAGATCTTCCTGAAACTGTTGTTTGTGGGTCCGTCCTTCACAACTGTTGCTTTGTTCAGTAGTTAATGGAATGGGCAGGAGGATCCTTCTGATCAAAGCTATGTGCTCTCAGCCATGCCTGTCTGTTCTAACAAAGCCACTCTATGTTAATGCTTGTCCCCAGTCAGTGTGGCATGTTGAGGGACACATGGAAAGGTTTAAAAAAAAAAATCCTTATTTGACTTATTTTTTCCAAGTAGAGTCTTATGCATCCCACGCTGGCCATGTCCAGCTTGTTCTGTAGCAGAGAATGACCTTGAACTTGTGAGCCTCCTTTCCCCACCTGAGTACTGGTGTTCTATCTCCCCCAGTAGATATGGTTCTTAGGATGAAGTATTGAAGAGCTGGAGAGATGGCTCAGTGGTTAAGAGCACTGGCTGCTCTTCCAGAGGTCCTGAGTTCAATTCCTGGCACCCACATGGCAGCTCATAACTGTCTGTGACCCTCTCACAGACATATATGCAGGCAAAACACCAATGCAAATAAAATAAACTTATAAAAAAGAGTTGAGCCCGGGGTTTCATGCATGCAAGGCAAGTACCTACCAACCGAACCTCATCCCCAGTGCCCATGTATGTGTGTATGTGTTAAATGCCTAGCTTTAATTCTTTTTTAAAAACTTGTCCCCCGCAGAATGTAACAGCTTGAATAGCCAGGATTTTTTTTTTCCTTTCCCCAAGACAGGGCTTCTTTGTGTAGCCTGGCTACTCTGACTTGCTTTGTAGAGCAGGCTAGCCTTGAACTCATAGCAGTCCGCTTGCCTCTGCCTCCCTAGCACTGTGATTAAAGGTGTGTGCTGTCACAACCAGTTTCAAGATGTTTAACTGGTGTCAAACACAGTTGAAATAACGGCCCTTTTACTTTCTAATCTTTGGCCTCTTACTACCCTTTATGTATCCATCCTAGGGCAGTTTTTTTCTATGGTGGGTTATTATGTCTGTTGATACTGTATTAAGAATTAAAATGATTCAGGCAGTATGTCAAATGCCTTTAAATCCCATCACTTGGGAGGTGGAGGCAGGGAGATCCGGAGTTCCTTAGCTACCTATTGAGTTCGAGGTCAAGCTGGGTTATAGTCTCAAAACAAATAACAAGAGACATGAAAGGACATTTTTGTCTTTATCCTCTGGGTAGTCACAGAAACTAAACCAGAGTCTGCTTATGTTTGCTTGAGCAACTGTAGAATTTCTCTTCTGTAAGTCTGAAAACTGTTTCTAAGCCAATACACTTACTAGATTCAACCGTTTCCTGATAACTGTTGCTTTGTTACATTTTTATGTAAAATAGAGAATTACAAAAAACAACAAAACAAAACAAAACAAAAAAAACCCAAGATAAACCATTTAATTCATTCAGAAATAACCATAAGAAGCTCATTTTGTGCCCTTGTATATTTTCTGAAAAATAACTGTTTTGGAAAACAAGCAGTTTTTGTACAGAGTAGCATTGCTCCACATTTACAGACTGTGCCCTACCCAGCTGAGAGAAGACAGCTGGACGCGATGCAGATGTTTACTCTGTGGCTCTGGGTTTTGGCTGAAGCAGGGGGAAGCCATCACAGGGCCCACAGAGCTCTGGGGACCACACGTGGGTCCAGCACACAGTGGGCGGTAAAGAGTGTAAAGAGTGTAAAGAGTGTAAAGAATTCAACTGTGAAGGAGATAAACACTGGGTGGGGACGGAGAAGTCGGGTTCAAGTTCAACAGTGTCTTCTTCACATTGCTGTTTTCTCTTCTGGGGGAGGAACATGGGGCCTCTGTACTTTCTGTGCATGGTTTCCTGAGCAGGCAAAGGTGCCTGGGGGGGCACACCGCATCAAATGAGGGGGGATAGCAGTGTTTCACTCAGGCGCAGGCTGCCTGCTTTCCAGGTACCACATACCAGGTCTTCCATGGTGGTGGGAGAGCAAGAAGGCCAGGCCTTTCCAGTGTCTTGTTTTTCTTTCCTTTCTTTCTTTCTTTCTTTCTTTCTTTCTTTCTTTCTTTCTTTCTTTCTTTTTTTGAGACAGGGTTTCTCTGTGTAGCCTTGGCTTTCCTTGACTCACTTTATAGACCAGGCTGGCTAGAACTCACAGAGATCTGCCGCCTGCTTTAGCTGGGATTTAAGGGTGTGAGCGCCACCTTGCCCGGCAGGCCATTCCGGTGTCCCAGAAACCAAGCACACTTTCCATTTTTCTTGATGCATTTCTTGGCCTGTTTTAATCTACTGTGGGCTGAAGGCTGGGTCAGGATAGTTCTTTGAATATGCTTCTTACTGCAGAATCCGGGGGGGGGGGGGCGGGAGAGGGGAGGGACATTGAACCGGAATTACTTTGAAATCTTGTCTTTCTTCCTAGGCTAGGCATGTCATTGAGAAGTCTGTGCACAAGATTGTCTCCTTGCTGGCAGGATTTGGGGAGACTGCCGAGAGACTTCTGTCAGAGAGAGCCATGCTCACAGCACATGACTGCTACCAGGAGGCTGTGACCCACTTCCGCACACACTGCTTTAACTGGCACTCCGACACGGTGAGCCCAGTCAGGGGCCCCACGTGTCCTTGCACCTGATTTCCGAATGCTAAACTCAGTGCACTGGCTTGTAGAAGGTTCCATCCGGGCCTTGGGAAGCTGGATGCCTGAGTTCATGGATATGTGTCTTGTCTAGTAGAGTCATAGGCCACAACTCCCATTACTGTTGGTTTTTTTAAAAATTTATTAATTTATTATGTAAACAATGTTCTGCCTGCATATATACCCACAGGCCAGAAGAGGGCGCCGGATCTCATTATAGATGGTTGTGAGCCACCATGTGGTTGTTGGGAATTGAACTCAGGACCTTTGGAGCAGCAGTCAGTGCTCTAACCTCTGAGCCATCTCTCCAGCCCTACTGTTGCTTGCTTCTCTTGATGATGATGTCCCCGCCCCTCACATCTGCCAGACATTGGCTTCTTCTTCCTGATGTCTTCTGACCATTCCCTAAGAGTTACTGTTGGAGCACACCCTGGTCCACGGAGAAGGAAGGATGATGTTTTGGCCAATTGTAGACTGCCAGTTGGCTTGCTGGTCCCTAAAAAGTCCTGTGGTTACAATGGGGGTTGCTTGGATCCTGCTGGAGAAAGGTGGGCAAACTGTGGTCTATAGACCAAGCCCTGGCAGAGCTTGCCTTTGCATCTTTGTCATCCAGTTTGGCATTTGTATGACACTGTTTCCGCAGCTGGGTTCCCAGAATTAGCTGAAACTGCACAGCCCCTCAGATTGGGTGCAGCCCTTAAAAACGTGCATCTCGTCTGGGAGAGGATATAAATACCCTCAGATTGCCAGAAGATGGCAGATCCTAAACATGACCTAAACAGACCTAGAACCCCTGGCTGAAATGGCCTTATCTCTGTCAGTGCAGAAGTGAGGGGAGCTGACTGCACGGTGGGACGTGTGCAGAAGCGAGGGGAGCTGACTGCACGGTGGGACATTCACGTGGGTCCTTTGTTCTCTTGCAGTATGAGTATGCCTTGAGGCATTTGTATGTGCTGGCAAACCTCTGCGAGAAGCCATATCCCATTGACAGGTAAAGCAGCACTTGGCATTGGGAAGAGGGGACATCGTTCTGAAAGTGGCTGGGTGCATACCCAGTGCCACGGCCCAGTTATGTTTGGGGTCACTTGTCTGTGGAATCAGAGGGGCTGGTTTCCCTGTCTGTGTTGATGGCTGGGGACTTTGTTTTACGGGACGCCTGCCCAGAATTACATTATGTCTTACTTTCTTCAGGGTTGGCCTGACTCCTCAGATTCATCTTCCCGTCTCTTGTCTCTTGTAGGATAAAGATGGCCATGGACAAGGTATGCCTTAGTCACTACTGAACAGCTGCCTCCCCAGTGCTTCTTGAAGAGTGAGCAAGTTCTGCTGGAATGTGTACCAACCAGAGACTGAAAGTGTGGAGTCAGAGGCAGTGCCGAAGTCCAGCCTCCAGGGGAATGCTGCCAGCCCACCCTGGGCTCTCTCTCTGAAGCTACTTGTTTACTAAGGAGCCAATTTGGGTGCTCTGGAGAAAGGAACTTTTGCTTCTTTGGAGGTTTTTGTTTTTTGTCCATTAGCTTTCAAGAGCAAATTCACTGGGGCTTCTGGAGCCAGTGAAGGAATCTTCTGAGAAATTCAAAGCTGAAACCTCTTTCCATCTTCGCAGTGATTTTTACAGAAGAGGGCTGAAATCCCCTTAAGGAAGAATTAATTTTAGAAAATATGATTTTTGATTGCTTTTGTATTTTATTCTGTGGTAATGGATGTCTTAAAGTAAGTGAAGTGAGACCCTTGTTTTGGCCTCTGGCTTCATGGTTGGTGTTCCACCCTTGTGGCAGGCCCTGCCCCTGCTCCCACCTCTCCACTGCTCTGAGCTCTGTGAACACTGCCCTGGCTGTGTCTCTTGCCCACCTGTGTTTAGCTCCTCCTCCCCTCTTCAGCGTCAGTGACTCTTTCTTCCTTTCCTTTCCGTTTTCTTCTGCCCCTCCATCTCCCCACCTGTTACTGTTTTAATGTGAACTGTTACCCAAGGCTTGGGTATTTTGGTCCCTTGCCGGCAGCCCTGTTTTAGGAAGTCCTGGAAACTTCAGGATGCTTCCGGCCTAGCTAGAGGAAGTGGGGGTCATGCTTGATCCCAGGGTTCTTCCTTTTGCTTGGTTTCTTGCCCACCGAGAGGGGCAGAACCCCCTCTCCCATGTACTACACTCCCGCCGCCATGACATTCTGCCCGAGCAACTGAGCACCGAACCCTCAGACCGGGAAGAAAAGTTATCAACGAGTTCTCCCTCCCTCAAGTTTTCCACATCATGATGAAACAGCCCGACTAACCCAGAAACACCGTATGTGTCCCTCGGGCCCTCTGTGGGCCACACGTCTCGAGCAGCATGGTCAGGGACTGTTTTTCTGACACAGTACACTCAAGGGCTAGCGGTGGGTTTGTGAGAGACGTGAAGTCGGCGCTTGCCGTATCCAGGCAGGGGACTATTGTACAGCCATCATAGTGTACAGCCAATCACTAAAACCATGTGAAATGTGCAGAGTAGGCAAATCCACACAGAGAGACTAGTGCTAGGGACTAAAGAGGAAATAAAACAGGCTGACTGCTGCTGGGTGTGAGCCTGCCTCCTCAGCCCCTCTGTCATCAGTTCCTAGGATACTGCAAGGCAGGCCTGTGGCTCAGGAATCCTCCTGTCTCAGCCCGTCAAAATAGCCAGGACATAGGTGTGCCCCTTCATGCCTGGTTCAGTTTCTCTCCAGGGATGATAAAGGAGGGTTAGGAAGCCAGCTGCTGTGATGGGTCAGCAATGCAGGCGCAAGGAAGCCTCAGACAGCATGCGTTTGAGTTGCATGGGGCTCGTCAGGAGCAGGGTCGCTTTTGGAGATTTGTTTGAAAAACACAGATGACCCCATATACCCTAGAAATACCAAAGATACATCATGAATGACTAAAGCATACAGATAAGTCTATTTTATCACTACTCTAAGTTATATAGAGACCTCTAGTGAAAAGGTACAATTTACACAGACACAGACAACCACACCTGGCACCATCAACAATAGACATGTAAACAAAGTCAGATAGTGTTGCATTCTGCATCCTGCCTGCAAAACCGTCTCTTGCTACCAGCTCAAATGCCGGAGCAACACCCTGGGCTTGGGGACAAGGACCCTGGGTCAAGGATGTGGCGCTTTATCTGTCAGGAAAGTTGATTTCATGTCCTGGTAAAGAGTGATTTCTTTCACATTTCATCCTCTTCACGAAATATAACACACAAAACATGAAAACCGAGGCTGTGGGGCTGGACAGGTTACTCGGGCTAAGAGCACTGGCTCCTGTTCAATTTCCTAGCACCCACATGGTGGCTCATAACTGCGTGAAACTAGTTCCAAGGGAGCCAGTGCTCATGTCTGGCCTCCATAGGCACTGGGCACACATATACATCCAGGCAAAACAGTTACATACATAACAAGCAAGCCCCTAAACCTATGCTGTAGACAGCGGTAAGGCCAGCAGTGGGCTGTTACTAGTTTTGTTTTGAGGGCATCAACTTTATATGCTGTGGGGCTGGAGTTATGGCTCACTGGTCAAGAGCGCCAACTGCACACACAGATTACCTGAGATGGGTTTCCAGCACCTGTGGTGGCTCACAACCACCTGTAGCTCTGGCTCCAGAGGCTTCAGACGCCCTCTTTTGGGCACCTGAGTCTGCCTGTACATACCCTGATACACACACACACACACACACACACACACACACACACACACACAATTAAAAGGAAAACGAGTCATGGAGTGCTATTTGCGGCCTGTTGTAAAAGCCAAGCATGTATCTGTAGTCCTGGCTTCTGAGGAAGCTGAGGCAGGGGGATTGCTGAGTCTAGGAGTTAAAAGGGCAGCATAGCAAGGCCATGTCTCAAAGCAGTAAAAAAAAAAAAAAAAATCATAGCTAGGTGTGTATGACTCTGAGATGGGCAGGAAGAAAGCAGCATTAGGGCTGAGGACATAGCTTGCTTAAGCATGCAGCCCTAGCTTTCATCCCCATATAAACTGGCCATAATGATGCATACCTGTAAGTCTAGTAGGCCTAGAAGGGTCTAGACCAGCGGTTCTCAACCTGTGGACCACAAGCCCTTGAAGTGGCCAATGACCCTAGGACCATTGCAAAACACACTTACATTATGATTCATAACAGTGGCAAATTTACAGTTATGAAGTAGTAACGGAAATAACTTTACAGTTGGGGGTGGGTGGGTGACCACAACATGAACTCCATTAAAACGTCGCGGCAGTAGGAAGGTTGAGAACCACTGCCCTAGGTACTCAAAGGCTACTCTTGGCTAATTACTGAGTTTGAGGGCTTTCTCCTGGGACCCAGATAGTTCCGGTCTGGTCTTGTATCTTCTTGTTTATTCAGTGTGTAACACTGGCAGTCAAGAATGGCTTCCCGGAGATAGGCTTTGAAAGATGCATATATGAGAGCTGCCCAGGCAGAGGCCAAAAGGACAGGAGGTCCCCAAAGGGTAGAAGGGATGGTTCTAGAAATCATCTAAAGCCTGGGGAGATGGGAACCAAGGATGGCGGAGATGCATGAGGGCCTGGACTTTGACCCCTTCAAAGGACTTAACTTTTGCAGAAGGGCTTTTATTAACCCCTCCCCCACAACAGTGCATCTTGTCAACACTGATGACCTCCTTCAATGGTCCTGCCCCAGACCCCACAATCTCACGACATAGGTGGAACTTGTCCAAGTCTCCCTGGAACTGGCTTGGCTGTTTCCTGGGGTCCAGGAGCCCTGGCTGGCCGCTTGGGCACGCTGGAAGCTGAAGGCAAGCTCTGAGGCAGGGATGGGGTGTAGGGCTGTCTCTTCAACACAGTACTCCTGAGTGAGATCTTGGGTTGGTGAGGAGCACCTCAGCTCCATCCTGAGGTTCACGGAGGAATGGGGGGGGGGCAAGATCCCCTTCATTAGCCAGTCCTGGGGAAAGTGAGTTTTCTGGGAGGACTAAAGATGGGGTGGGGGCATGTCCAGGGAAAGGCGGAGGGAATGCCCTCCCGCCCCCCGAGGAGCTGGGTGTGAGCAGGTTGGGCTTGTTGGTTACAGCTCGCTAGGGAGCCTCTTCCTCCCAAGCCCGTTTCCCTTACTGTCCAATGAAGAACATGGTGGCTCAGGCTATGACTGTCCGATTGGCTTAGGCATGCTCAGTGGGTGTGACACCAGTGTGACTGACCTAGGCACCTATGTTTGGAGTCTGTGTGGTCAGGGGGAATGGCCAATGAGAGCCCAGTCCCTGTCCTTCTATCTCGTTTCAGGAGACCCTGCCACCCCCAGTCAGCAGTGAGTCATCTCATAGGAAGTTGGGCTCCCGCACCACGAGATAGGGCTGGCTTGAGCCATCTCTACCACTGTCTAGGGGCCGGTACACGAAGTGGAAGTCTCTCTTGGGCTCACTCCGGAGCAGATAGCCCTTGATGTGGTGCGGCAGCGCCTCATCGGCCAGCTGGAAGCAGCGGCCGTCCACCAGTACGAAGAGCCGGTAGTCTTGGGGCTGTGTCACCTCAAACTTCTCCGCGCACTGTGCACACAGTGCCTGGGCTGCTGTGTCTGCCCGGGATGCCAGTGTCCGTGACTGCTGCTCGGGCTCCAGGTACGACACACAGATGAAGTCCTGCAGGCAAGATGGAGGAGGCTTGAGGTTACCAGGCTTGGCCAATAGCATCCCGAGTCACCCACATCCCAACATCGGGAGCTAGGGCCAGCAGAAAGGAGCTTGGTAGCATTGGACCCATCTGTCTTCTCTGTAGAGAGTGGGTCTCTAGCAGTTGTGAAGCTGAGAGTTGGGGCATCTTGTGTCCCCTTATTACTCCGCCACTGAGCCTGGTAGGTAATTTTCTCTGGGTCTCACCTCCCCATTCGAGGATTAAATTATTGTGTGTATGCATGATGTATGTGTGTGCCTCAAATGCCCACGTAGAGGTCTCAGGACAGCTTCATCCTTCTACCTTTACATAAATCCCAGCCATACATAAGCTTGGCTGGCAAGCATCTTTACTGGCTAAGTTATTGGTTCCTAGGTGATTCAGTCATTTCTGAATCACAGGAATGATCAAGTTGCTGCCCCCCGTCCTGTAGCCAGTCTGCAGACCCTTCACTGTCCACCCCCTTCTCATTCATGGTCCAATCATTCATTCTGCCTCTCCCCATTGAGTCTGTCCTGCATCTCAGGTACACTGTTGGAAGGCAATATAAAGCCAGAGGTCCAGGCAGCACTCCTGGCACCCCACAGTTCAGGCAAGGGGAACAGTTTGGCCACTCAGGGCAGGGTTGTGTCTGTTGCTCAGAGGTGGGCCATGAAGACACTTGAAGGAAGCTGGGGGGGGGGGGTGGGATCTGAGGAAGGAGTGAGTTTAGGATGATTGGGGCTGAGCATATGAGGTGATGCCTCTGGTGCTGCGGGCAGGTGAGCCCCTGCACACAGTACTGGTCCACGGGTTCCCTGCCCTTCCTGGCTTTGACTACGGTTCCATTTGCTGTGTGACTCTGACCCCTGCTGTAGACTGTAGACTGTAGACTGAGGACAGTGCCGATTTCCAGGTAGCAAGAGCCACACCCTGCAGCCAAACCAGTGTGAAACAGTGTCTGAGGGGGCTGCCCTACAGTGGACGGATGTGGCAACATCAGAGGATGGCTCACAGCCACAACCGCGAAGATGCTAATGACCACGTTACAGGGTGGTGTGCATTTACTGGCGCCAGGGTCTAGGCCTCGCTGTAGTCTTCTGTTTCTCCCAGAAGGGAGAGGTGGGACAGAGGTGCTGTTTGGGGGTTCGTGTAGTAGGTTGGCACCAGGCCATGCTAATGCATATCAGCATTGGGCAGTCTGTGGTGTGCACCACATTCTAACTCCCAGTTCAGGGATGGAAGCCGAACTTGACCTTGCTGGGAAGGAGTATTTATACTGTGGGAAACAGCCGAAGCGGAGGCCAGAGCTTTCTTTTCCTTCCCCGTTGTTTCTAAGATGCTGTTGATTTGAGAAGTGAATAGGGACGCCACTAGATGCCTAGAACATGGATGGGGAGGCAGGACTCAGGCGGCTCAGCTCGGTCATGTGAACAGGAAATGGAGTTTCCTAGGGAGCTCAAGGCCACACAGCAAATGTTGGTCAGCCTTACTTTCAAACGATTAACCTAAGACTTTTTAGGATAGAGGCTTATTCATGTACCATTTTGCTAAACTAAAGAGGACAGACGGAACTAACTCTTAGTTCAAAAGCTGAGTCCAGAATTCAGGCTTCCTGCTTCCCAGAGATCTGGGCTCCCTTTCCCGAGCTTAGAGTACACAACTATCAATAGCTCTGGAGGGTTGTCTGGCCTCCTGGTCCAGCTCCCTCTATTTTCTGCACATTTTCATCCCCTAGCACTTTGTCCACTGGGTCATAACATCTGCCTGGTGACACTTCTATGCTCACCCAGGACCTGCAGAGCTGGGCAGATTGGTAGGCAGAGGCCTGGCTTCCTCTGTGGGAACCCCACTGCTCACCCTGAGGGTAGAACTGACAGGCTAAAGCAGCCAAGCCTAGAGCAGTCCTCAGCCCCAGTCACTCTAGTCCCCAGCATTACCTGCACAGAGGAGCGGGAGGCCCGGGCCTTGTTGAGCGTGCGCCTGCGCTCCCAGCGATGGATGGAGTCCTGCACCTCCACACTCAGCTGCCTGGTCACTGTGATCTTGTCGTAGTTCTTGATGTGCTCCAGGGCCCCATAGGTGGTGGTCAAATAGTAGGAACCTGTCAGGTCAAGGACACAGGCTGACCTAGGAAGGTCTGGATCCACCCACACTGGGAGGAAGCTGCTCCCAAAGTATGTGGTCCTGCCCACTGCTTCTAACATGCCCCTCCCTCCATAGCCACCAGGGGGCGTCCTCGCTCTACAACATGTTTCAAAGGCTTCATGCAACTGCAGTGCCGACTTTCAGCAGTAGGCACTTTACAGAATAGCCTAGCTCATATCTTTCCTTAGCCCTCTTCTTCAAGAAGGAATCATTGGTAATATAATATATATTCATATACAATTATACACACTTAATATATATACTGTAACTATAAATATCATTTAATTTTCTTTTCTTTAAAAATTTTATTTATTATTTATACAGTATTCTGCCCACATGTGGGCCTGCCCGCCACAAGAAGGCACCAGATCACATTATAGATGGTTGTGAGCCACTATGTTGGTTACTGGGAATTGAGCTCTGGACCTTTAGAAGAGCAAAGAGTATTTTTAACTTCTGAGCCATCTCTCCAGCCCCTGAATGAAGTTCTAAGGATTTAAAATAGTATAAATTTTTATGCTAGTCACCCATAATCCCAGCACCAGGGAGACAGAGGCAGATGTGTCTCTGTGAGCTGGATGCTAACTTGGTTTACATAGCAAGTTCAAGGCCAGCTAGAGCTACAAAGTAAGATCCTGCCCATTTAAAAATTTTTATTATGGGCTGAAGAGATAGCTCAGCGGTTAAGAGCAACCGTTTGCTCTTCCAAGTGCTGTTGGGGCTTTCTTACCCTTTTAAGCCCAACACATCTGGCATGACATTTCTAGCCATCATTGATGGAGACCATGTAGTACCTGATATGAGCACTAGGTGGCAGGCAACACCATGTGTATTTTGCTGACACTTTTCCCAGCCAGCGTTTATTGGATTGGAAAAATTTATTGGTGAGATTAGCTGGGCACAGGCCTAGGAAGTGCACACGGGCAAAAAGATCTATGAAGACACTCATGTGAGTTGCTTGGGTTCTCGGTTGGCCCAGCCAGGCATTCTTCCTGAGATGGAATGGAGTAAGGGGTGGGAGGGTGTAAGAAGGGGGCCCTAGCAGCCCTCCCAGCCGCTCACAGGAAGCCCCCGATCTCTCTGGTCACAGTGCTTTCTGCAAACACCATGGGAATCAGTGATAAGAGCTGATTCACATCACACTATAGGATGGAGGGGTCAGGAGACCACGCAGGAGATAATGTTTCCACAGGTGGAGGGTGACCACTGCAGACACCTGCACAGTGCCCCCCTTTTTTTTTGCAGCACCCCTCCCTCATTTCCCAGGACTTTCATGGACATTGCCTTAGGGTGGGGTGTCACTGTTTCAGCAGGGGGAGTGCTGTCTAGAGATCCTTGTCAACTTCAGTCTTTGGGCGCTTCCACATACACGCATGGTGAAACCCAAGAAGCAGCTTTGAGGAGATGGAGGTCCTAAGGGTGAGGTATTTGTTCATTCTCATGAGACCCTTAGCCTTTCCTGTCTTGCTCTGCACTCCAGCCCAGGGTCTGGCATGGATGGGTCAATGAGTGCATGGGTTGGTGGATGGATATGTGGGGGATGGGTAGATGATGACAGATGTATGTATGGAGGGGTGGGGTGGGTGGGTGGGTGGGTGGGTAGATAGATGGGTGAGTAGGTGGGTGGATGAATGAATAGATGGATGAGGGGTAGATGGACAGATAGATGGATGTAGACATGTGGGTGGATATTTGGATGGGCAAACGGATGGATGGATGCATCGATAGCCTGAAGAAAGTTGCTTCTTCTGCATCCCTGGACTTCCCAGGAAAACATGTTGCTCCAATTGCACTGAACTAAAGAGGAAAAAGAGGTAGCTGCAGGTGCCACAGCCACAGCCCAAAGCTACACACGGCTGCTGCTAAGTTCTCAGCTTTCCCTGTCCCCTGAGCTGTGATGTTAGGCTTTCCACTTCCAGAGATGGGCCAATGCAAACGCATGCAAAGGGGGACAGCCACCCTCAAGAACCACAAAGCTCAGAGGGGACACTGTGCCCGAGAGGCTGTAGGCCAGAGGACATGCCATGCTCTCTCAGAGCCCGTATCAGGGCTGCTATATCTCAAGGGGATCTCAGTGGAGGGTGGCTGAGGCCCTAGCTGGAGGAAGTAGTGGGCAGAAGAACAGGGGAAGGGAAACTGAGTTAGGGTGCGGCAAATCACCAGGGAGGCAAACCCTTAACACTCCAGTAACTTCCTCCTACGGACAGAGGTCCTGGCCAGAGCCCAGTCCCAGGGGCCAGGCCATCTAAGAACTGATTTCTACTTGTCACATTCCATGTAGACACTTTCTGCCACTTCAGCCTAGTTAATACCATCAGCTCCTGCCGCACCCTCTAGGGAGAATCCAGGAACAAAGCCACTTTGCCTCTTTTTTATTTTTAAGTTTAGTTCATTTATTTAGCTTTATGTGTTTATTTTATTTTTTTGATTTTTTTGAGATAGGTTTCTCTCTGTGTAACAGCTCTGGTTGTCCTGGAACTCGCTCCGTACACCAGGCTGGCCTAGAACTCACAGAGATCAACCTGCCTCTGCTTCCCTGAGTGCTGGGATTACAGGTGTGCACCACCGTGCCTGGCTTTTTTTCTTTTTTAAAAAAACTTGTTTAGTTTTGAATCAGGGTCTCGCTATACAGCCCCGGCTGGCCTAGAACTCTGAGTGCTGGAATTAAAGGGGTGTGCCACTATGACCGGCTCCTGCTCACCCTTCAATGCTTAGCCCAGGCGTCACCTCCTCCAGAAGCCCTCCATGACTGCACTGTCTGGGTAGCACGCTTTCAGTCTCTGAACTTTCTACCATCCCAGTTTTGTAACCCGGCTGTCTTCCTGGTCAATGAGCTATCTGGGTAGGGCCTGTGTGCATGTCCCTAGTGCTTAGCCCGTGTCTGGCCCATCCTAAGAGGTCCTTGCCAGGCCACCTGGCTTGGGAGCAGGTGATGGGCCTGTGTTGCTGGGAGACGGTGGTGGGTGCAGGGGTGGTGGTGACTCACCCTCTCCCAACTGCAGGGCAGGGTCCATGAGCTCCATCATGTACTCGACGTTGACGAGCATCTCAGTGAGGTTGCTGCGGGCCAGGACGTACATGAGCACAGGCAGGAAGTCATCGGCCCCGTAGGGCTTCCCTGCAAGGAGAAGAGGATGAAGGCTGTGAGTGCCAGGTGCCTGAGAGCCGCTCAGGGACCAGAGGTTGCCCTGGAAGAGCAAGGTTTCCGTATCTTCACAGTTCGACAGTGAGGATCCTAAGCCCCGAGGATGGCTCAGCACAGGGTGGCAAGAAGGAGCTGATAAAGAGCTCTGGACCCCGGGTGACGAAACTCTGGTTCCCTGCCCTTTCCTGGTTCTTCCCCTGTGGCTACCCCTGGCTACTTGCTGGGACATCAAGTTGTTATCACACTTTAATTTGCAGGTCCTCTGCTGCTGCCTGGGCATCTTCAGGGAAAGTTGTGATGTGTGCACAAGCCTGAGGTCCAATCCTGTGTCCATGATCTGCCTCTGCCTGAGATCCACCAGCACCCCTGGGACCACCACTAACTGAGAGCCACCAGCGCCCCTGGGACCACTACTAACCGAGAGCCACCACTGTGCCTGGGACCACCACTAACTGAGATCCACCAGCACCCCTGGGACCATCACTAATTGAGAGCCAGCCCTGCCCCTGGGACCACCACTAACTGAGAGCCACCGGTGCCTGAGACCACCACTATCCTGAGACTCTCCTTTAACTGAAATCCACCAATGCCCCTGACATCTATTGCTGAGACCCACTTCTGTGTAAGATCTACCACTGCCTCTGAGACCCACCACTTCCTCTAAGAACTGCCCCTGAGAACTACCACTGCTTGAGAACACTACTTTTTTTTTTTTTCAAGACAGGGCTTCTCTGTGTAGCCTTAGCTGTCCTTGAATTCACAGTGATCCACCTGCCTCTGCCTCCCGAGTGCTGGGATTAAAGGCGTGCACCACCACACACTTGCCTGAGATCCACCTCTGCCTAAGACCTGCCACTGCCCCTGAGACCTGCCACTGTGGGTAGACTGAGGCTCAGAGTTCTATGTTCCTTGCTGGTGGGACCAGATGCACATCTTTTCCCCTGATGTAGGTAAGGGGTATGCGCATGGGCACTAAAGCCTGATGTTGGCTTAAGGACCAACACCAGCTTTGAGCACAGCTGGAACATATCAGCTCCTAGCCAACTCTTGCAGCTGTTCGACAGGCGGCTGGCAGCACTGCCTGGGGTGATGGGTGCAGCTGTGAAATGATTCTTCCGTGATCTAAACACCTGGCTTGCAGGGATCAGCGCTCATGCCCTGCCAGGGTCAGCCTGTGTTTCCTGGTTTTAGCTTCTGTGTCCCTCTCCTGTTCCCTCCCATCTGTTCACCATCTGTGGGCACACGATGCCAAGAGCTGGCCGAGCCGAGACCTTCTGCACATTTTATGGGCTGGGGGACTTTGATGAAGAGCATGAACTCTTTTGTTATTGTTGTTTTGTTTTTTAAAAATTTATTTATAATTTTACAGTATTCTGTCTGCACGTGAGCCTGCAGGCCAGAAAAGGGCACCAGATCTCACTATAGATGGTTGTGAGCCACCATAGGGTTGCTGGGAATTGAACTCAGGAATTTTGGAAGAAGAGCCGATGCTCTTAACCTCTGAGCCATCTCTCCAGCCATTGTTTTTTTTTTTTTTTTTTTTTGACACAGGGTTTCTCTGTGTAGTCCTACCTGTCCTGGAACTCATTACGTAGACCAGGCTAGCCTTGAATTTAGAGAGATCTGCCTGCCTCTGCCTCCTGGGGTTATATGATTAAACATATGTAACACCACTATCCAGCTGAGAGGGACCTCTTGTTCAGAGAGAAATAAGCCAAAGAGTGCTCCTTTGGGCGTCCTGCAGACTGGAATAGGTAATTTAGAAAGACCCTAGCTCGGCCACTCTAGCTCTGCATGATCAGGCCTCTCCCAGGGCCATGACAACCCTCAGTTTCCCCATTTAAACACTGGGGGATAATAATCAACTCAGTCTGTTCCTCAGGACTGGTGTGTGTCAAGTGAGTGGCTGACATAAAGTATAGTCATTTGGGAAGCATTATTTCAAAGAAAGGCTGACATAAAGAACCAGGTAGGCTCTGGGCGTGGGTGGAGCACGCCTTTAATCCCAGCACTCGAGAGGCAGAAGCAGGTGGATCTCTGTGAGTTCGAGGCCAGCTTGGTCTACAAAAGTGAGTCCCGGATAGGCAAGGCTACACGGAGAAACCTTGTCTTGAAAAACAGAAGCAAAACAAAACAAAACAAGAACCAGGTAGGAAATAGTGGTTTCCCAGGCCATCCTGCAGTCTCATTCCCAGCTGTTCAGCTGAGCCTCTGTCACCAAAGTGGATGCAGACACGTGCAAATGCATTGATACAGTTGTAACAGAAACACACACAAAACCAGGGAGACAAGCCAGATGAGGGGGTAGACTGTGGCATCCAGAGAGCTGAGCTAGTGGGAAGGATTCAGCAACCTGCCTCCCCCCCCCCCCCCCCCCCACCCGGCACCGGTTTTGGTTGGTAGGATTTTCCTGAAAGTAGGTAGCAGATACAACAGTCCTGGGGCAGCTCGAGGCTCGTGACTAAACTGTTTTAACCTTTGCCCTCTAACGTCAATGTGGCTTAAAGTACCTTCCTCCTGGAGCTTTCCCTAATGACCCTCACCAAAACATCTGATGCCCTTAAAATGGTTTTCTGGGTCCTGTCATTGAATAGTGGGAAAATTAACACCACTGGTAAGCAGAGAAGAGCTTTCCCGGGGCATCTAGTCCTGATCAGCAAACACCTGGACACCCCAGGGCCTCATCCCCTTCATCTGTCCTAGTAGCCCACTGGCATTAGCTGGTGGGTTTGTATTTTTATACATCTGTTCACAGTTGGGGGCAGAGACATATAGCGGGGAAGGGCATTCCTTGAATCACCTGCCTGCCCAACTCTCTGGCCTCAGTGTCAGTTCTATTCAGGCCAGGCTCAGGGCTAAGGGCTGTACTGGTTAGCTTTAAATACCAATTTGCTGCGGCCTAGAATCCCCTGGGGAGAGGGCATCACTGAGGAATCATCTAGATCTGGTTGGCCCCTGGGTACGTCTGTGGGGGAGTTGTCTTAACTGTTAGCAGGTGCAGGAAGATCTACTGCGAAGGTGGGTGGCCGCTGTGTCATGGGTGGGGCCCTGAACTGTCTAAAACAGTACAGAGAGCTAGCTGAGTGTAGGATCCGAGTGCTCACTCCTTCTGCCTTTGACTCTGGGTGTGAGGCTTCGAGGTGCTGTGTGCCTTGACGTTACTGCCCTGCCGCCCTGGATGCTAACCTGGAGCTGTAAGCAAAAGTAATCCCTGACCCCTCTCGGTCCAGATCAGCAAACGCCTGGACATCCGGGGCTTCAGTCCACTTTATATGCCTTACGAGCCCATGGTGGCATCAGACGGTGGTGTCCGTGTTTGTGTCTGGATGGTAACGCCCAGGACGTTTGAAAGCCTCACCAGCATGGAAATCCTTGACATTAAACAAGGGCAACTTTGGTCACTAGAATTCAGTTTGGCATTGACCTTTCCCTCTGTCTCCTCCACATGCAGGCAATGTCAGAGGCGCCCGGGTCATGGTCCAGGCCCTCCTTCTACCTGATTCTCAACCACTGTCCTTGCCTGACTCATCCGTGGATTCCTGGGTCACATGGCCCCCGTCAGGAGGCAGATGACAAAGTTGGTCTTCATTAGCAAGCTGTTGGCTCTACATCCAACCTTCTAAGACTATGAATGTAGCCCTTGGTCAAAGCCAGCTGCAACTTCAGGCATAACTTAAGGGCACGGAGGGCAGCCCTTCAGCCTTTGAAGCATATTATCTGGGTCTTCACTTAGGTTCCCTCTCGCCTTCCCACCTTCCCTGAGGGGGCTTTCAGCTACTCTTCTCACTCCAGGAATGGGTCTCCTTGCCTAGCACTGGATGTTCCAGAGGTGGGTTATGACTTCTCTGTCAGACAAACAGAATATGAATCAGAAAGCCTAACTGCTCTTGCCAGGTTCTGTGACACCTGAAAGAACCCCATAGCTCCCAGTATGATGGACGCTCTCTAGCTAAAGCCATCTGTTTCTTCAACTCCCCAGCCTACCAGGCCCAGGACCCTCAAACTTGCACTCAAATGCTCTCCCCAAACCTGGGGCTTGCTCAGCATGGCCAGCTGGTGCAGTGAGTGCAACACAGGTTTGGCACAATGGGATTTAGAGGGAAATGTGTGTGTTCAGGGGTTAGGGGAAGCACCCGACAATTGATGGGGTGCATTCTGGCCGGGTCTACACAAGTGTAACAGCAGTTACCTCTCAGGAAAGGGTGGCATGACCAGTTATGTTTGCCTCCTGTGTCTCCAAGTGTAGCCTTCTTCTTTTTACTGGTTCTATTGGTCCCGCACAGCCGGGGTATTTTATTCTCATTTAAATGGGCCATACAGGTTGGGCATGAACTTCTCTCTCTCCTGTGTGGAGATGAAGGAGAGACAGGTGGTGGGCTTCCTGCTCAGAGAGGAGGGCCGGAGGCCTAGGGTGGGTGTAGGTCTAGGTGGTCCAAGGTCTAATGTAGGGTTCTTTAAGGCTGAGAGGTCAGAGGTCTAGGAGTAGTGCTGGGTACGTGTGTGTGTGTGTGTGTGTGTGTGTGTGTGTGTGTGTGTGTGTGTGTGTGTGTGTGTTTTCTGCAGAACTTTCTGAGGGTAGAGGTGGGCTCAGGCCAGGCTGCAGCTGTGCCTTGCCCAAGGATTCCCAAGGGGGATGTTGGTCCGTGGATAACGCTTCAGTCATGAAGCCACAGGCAGACAGGCATGAGCTGCTGGGAACATGGAAGGGAGTAGGGTGGGACAGGGAATAGGGGAGCCTAGTTTTGAAATCACTAGTGTCAAGTCTGAAGAGGATTTGAGTCAACTGAGATGCAGCTATGGACGTATCACTCAGGGGCTGGAGAGATGGCCCGCTCAGGAGTTAAAAGCTCTGGCTGCTTTTCTGGAGGACCTGAGTTCAATTCCCAGCACCCACATAGCAGCTCACAATGGTCTGTTTTTCTGGGCGGGGGGCTTGCACTCTCACAGAGACATACATGCAGACAAAACACCAATGCACATAAAATAAAAGTAAATTAAAAAAACAGAATGTATCACTCTATGTAATAGTGCTAGCTGTAAACTCCATAGAATCTATAGTCATGGCAGGTGTGGTGGTGCACACTTTTAGTCCCAGTACTTGGGAGGTAGAGGCAGGCAATCACTGTGAGTTCAAGGTAAGCCTGGTCTACAAAGCGAGTCCAGGATAGCCAAGGCTACACAGAGAAACCCTGTCTGGAAGAAAAAATCTACAGTCACCTGGGAAAGGGACATCTGGGCACACCCATCACAGGAACTGATTAAACTGAACTAGGAGACTCATCTTAATTTGAGTGAGACCTAGGTTGCAGAAACTGAGCTAGGCACTAGCTAGCATTCATTGCTGCTTTTTCTTTCTTTCTTTCTTTCTTTCTTTCTTTCTTTCTTTTTTTTTTCTGAGACAGTTTCTCTGTGTAGCCTTGGCTGTCCGGGACTTGCTTTGTAGACCAGGCTGGCCTCGAACTCACAGAGATACGCCTGCCCCTGCCTCCTGAGTGCTAGGATTACAGGCATACGCCACCATGCCTGGCTCTCATAGCTGCTTTCTGACTGTGGAGTGCAATGTGACCAGCTGCTTCAAGCTCCCACTGCCTTGACTTCCCAGCCAGGATGTGCTGAACCTTGAACTCAAAGTCTAAAAGATCCCATTTTCTCTTGTGTTGCTTTGGTCGGAGTGTTTGATCAAAGCAAGGAGAAAGTGACTAAGTCAGCAAGTATGAGGAAAGTGTGACAAACATGAGATGAGAGACTGTGGCCTGGGCCAATAAGATGTGGGCAGGAAACCTACATTCTCACAAATATCAGCCTTGGGGCTGGAGAGATGGCTCCGCGGTTAAGAGTGCACGCTGCTTTGAAGGGGACGCCAGTTTGGTTCTCAGCACCCACATCAGGCCGTTCACAACTGCCTACAACTCTAGCCTCAGGAGGCCCAATGTTGCTGGCTTCTGAGGGCACCTGCACTCACATGGACACACTCAGCACACAGATGCACACATGTATGCACAATTTAAATGATACAAGTAAACATAAGCTGGGCGTGGTGGCGCATGCCTTTAATCCCAGCACTCAGGAGGCAGGGGCAGGCGTATCTCTGTTAGTTCGAGGCCAGCCTGGTCTACAAAGTAAGTCTGGGACAGCCAAGGCTACACAGAGAGACCCTGTCTTGAAAAACCAAAACCCAGAAAACAAACAAAAGAAAAAAAACCAAAAAAAAAGAAGAAATATTTAAAAAAAAAAAAAATCAGTGTAGCTGAAGAAAACAAAAGGCCCTTGAAACATAACATGTTAAAGGAAGCCAAACACAGTGATTGTTATATGTGCAATTAATTCCTAAGCCTTTCTGAGTCCCTCAAGGACCTTTACAGATCAGTGGCGACTTGTGATTCAGTTAGACATGCTATATCCGGAGAAGCTTATGCAGGGACACAACCACAGCTGTCACAAGAGGGCCCCGCAGCCTGGCACTCCCAGGGTCTGTAATATAGACTCAGGACAGCACTAACTGGGGAAAGGTCCAGATATATAACTTATGTGATTTAGAGGGGAATGTGTGTGTTCAGGGGTTGGAGGGAAGCACAGGACAATTGCTGGGGTAAGTTAACTCACGAGCGTACCCAGGCATCCACGTTTCAATGAACCATTTACACTTAAAGGTCTTAAGTTTGAAATCAGTTTCAAATGACAGGTCAAAACCAAATGTCCTGGGATAGGGAGATGGCTCAGTCAATAGAGTGACCACTGTGTGGGTATGAGGGCCTGGGTTCTGATACCCAGAGGCCAGGGAGAAAGCTGAGCACGGCGTGCATGCGTGTGTGCAGACGTGCGTGCGTGTGTGTGTGTGTGTGTGTGTGTGTGTGTGTGTGTGTATGTGTGTGTGTGTGTGTGTGTGTGTATGTGACAGGTTGAGGGACCTCTGAAGCACACCGGTGGGTCAACCAGCCAAATCAAACTGATGGGAGACTCAGGTTCACTGATACTGTCTCAAAAAACCAAGAAGGCTGAAACTGAAGACAGAAGACGCCACTTCTCTGCCCACCCTTGCTCTCCTCACCCCCCTGAAATTTCATTTCAAATAAAACCCCTCTTACCTGGGCTACAAGTAATAAATGGGATCATATAGGAGAGAAGCAGTCCAGTGATCGTCACGTGCTGGTGAAGGCGGTGCTACGTAGGCGACTACAAAGGACTGGGATGCTCAGAGCCCTTTCCTGGCTCTCTGGCCTATTCCCGCTCCTGGATTCCTGGCTGTGCCCTTTTCTTAATAAGCGGTCTCTATTTCCATTACTATCCATGTGTCCTGGTTCAGTTCTTTGTTTCAGGGTATAAGGACGTGGAAGGCTCAGTGGGTGTTCTCTGGACTCTAATCCACGCCCATAATAGCTCAACCTCCTCATTCCCAGGAACATGGTAGGCAGACGGTGGCCTCTGTAGCCTACCATCAGAACATATCGACTTGGGATCTCACATAGCCTGAGAATGGGGAAACTGAGGTTGCGGGGTGGGGTGGGGGGGACACAGGTAACCCCACAGCCCCTGGATAACCCATAGTTTCTTAGGGGCTGTCTAACCCAAGCACAGCACCCACATGGTGTCCTCACTGAGGCCCCATAGGTTTACCTTCCAAAATTAGGGCACAGAAGTAGGTGTTCAAACACAGCACCGTGTGTGTGTGTGTGTGTGTGTGTGTGTGTGTGTGTGTGTGATCTGCTTCCTCCTAAGTGAGGAAGTTCTGAGTGGGGCAGCCCAAGATAGAGTTACAGCCACTGGGCTCCTATTCCAGGGTTCAGCCTGGGTCAAAGAGATCTCACTGCCTACTGATAAGTTGCCCACTGGCTTCTGGTCCAAGCCCAGACCTTAGCCCAAGCCTCATGGCTAGGAAGGAGGCTCTGGCCTGGGCTGCCTGACATCTCAGGTCCCCACTGAGTCTGTTCCGACATTCTTCCTACTGTATAGCTGTCCCCTCTCTACCTCCCCCCAGTAATACTGTCTTCTTCATTCGGGTCTCCTCAAAGTGGGACAGTCTCCACTAGTCCCTGCTCTCAGGGCAAGCTTGCAATAGCTGGATTCATGGGTAAGCAATGCTCACGGTGTCTGAATGTCCCTCCCTGTATCAGGTTTTGCAGAAGAATTTCAGGAAGCCACAGCCTTCAGGAAACTTCAGGGACTTGGAGAATGAAACGGCCCTGTTTCTGCCTCAGCAGAATCCTTGGCCTGGCTTTGCCCTGAGTCCTGCAAGGCCTGTAGGAAATGATCCCACAGTTAGAAATAACTGCATGGGTCAAACATTGCAGTTAGCATCTGGTGACGTATTAACCACAGTCTACCTGAGCCCCAAAGAATGCACCTCCTTACACAGGAGGAAACTGAGGGTGGTGCCTCCATCTCTTGGACAGTCATGCAACTAGAAGCATCAGGGCCCAGATAGACATTCGGGTCTAGTTTTTTATGTCCACCCCTTTCTGACTTTATCAAATTGAACTGTTTCTCCCACACACCCATGCAGGATGCCCAGGCCTGCCACTCCTGCTCCTCTTATAAAAGAAGAGACATTTCTAGCTTGTTTCAATCAGCCACATGGGGGCCCTGACCTCCAATATCCTATGGCAGGGTGGTGGTGGTGGTGGTGGTGGTCAGGCATTCTGGGTGCCCTCCCTGGGTCCTCGGCCTCTGGGGCAGATTGTGATGCATGAGAGAAAGGCTCTGAGTTCTGGAGGCTGCCCATGGCTGCTGTCTTCCTTCCCTGGCCATTAAAAAAAGTATTTATTTATTATGTATACAATGTTTTGCCTGAAGAGGACACCAGATCTTATTATAGATGGCTGTGAGCCGCCATGTGGTTGCTGGGGATTGAACGCAGAACCCTTAGAAGAGCAGCCAGTATTCTTAACCTCTGAGCCATCTCTCCAGCCCTTCCTTGGACATTTTAAGGCGGGAATCAGTTGTGCTCACAGCCTAGCCCCATCTCCTGGTTTGGAGACTATACAAGACCCCTGGCCCCCAAAAGAAATGCTCTTCCTGATATCTTGCTTCTGATTGCACATCTCCATGACAACATAGCCATCACGCAGCTTATCCCTGTGTGGTGTCTGCCCTTCAGGAACTCAAGTCATTCTCTCACAGTTGCAAGACACATACTGGTCCTAGGCAAGAAAGGGCCCCCGACCTGGAGCTGCAGCCTCCTCCAGGGCATTGAGGGAAGCTGGCCAGTATGAGGGAACCTTGCTCCATGCCCCAGTGTCATGCCAACGATTGCTTTCTGTTGTCAGAGGTGGCCAGCTGACCTGCTCATCCCTGAGGAACATGGAAAGGAGAAGGAGGAGTCTCCCAGCCATCCCCAGCCATGGACCCCACTGGGGCTGGGGTCAAAGGACACAGCTTGTTCCTCATAGCTGCAAGGGCCCAAGTGTGGCTCGGACCCGCTAGAATCTTGGCTTTTCTTACCATAAAGAAGCTGGGCCTGGACAGATAAGTGAGTCATCCCAGGCCACACAAGCGGTAAGGGGCAGACCAGAAATCTGAAGCCAGCCTGCAAGGTCATAACTGTGGTATTCTTCTCACTTGCCATGGCCGCCATGAACAACTACACAGGTGGCCATCTATACCAGGACATCCAGCTAAAGGGCTGGGTGAGGGATGAACTCCAGCCTGTTTTTTATTCCCTGTGGAGTATGGGTTCCTCTGCCTGGGTACCTAGAGGTGGGTACCTAGGTAAACTGTGGTAAACTGGCTACAAATGGCCTCTGATCCCGCTCCCTCCCTTCTTTTCTTCCCACCCACACCCCTTGCAATGCGACTTTGAAGCTTTTGCATCCAAAGAGGACATGTGTTTCACCCTTCAAGTCTGGGTTCATTTTGTGACTAGATAGGCCAGTGCAGGATGCCAGGCTGTCATGATGCCAGCTCTCAACAGGCTCTGCTCACTACCCTAGACTCTAGTCGGGTACAGGCATAAACGGGGGCCAACATACTGGAGGATTAGGATGTTATGGCCCTGAGGCCCACCCAGATAGCCTACATCCAGGTACCCACCAACAAATGGGCCTGGTCATCTTTCATCAGCTGCTTCCACAGACCAGCTTCTCTGTGGTCTAGTGAGCTACTATCTACAACACGGTCACAGCTGAACCTGTTTCCTCTCAGTTCATACATGCTAAGGAGCCAGCATTATTCCCCAAGAAGGTGAGCTTTCTGGCAGTGGGGTCATTGCAGATGTGGCTGGCTGAGATGAAATCGCACTGGAGTAGGGCAATTCTGATCCACTGTGGCTTGTGTCCTCGTAAGAGGGAAATGCGGGCCCAGAGAACACTTGGGAGATGCTGGGATTTCAGAATTAGGAGTGAGGCTGGATCAGGTCCTAGCCCATGCGTGGAGAGAGAACAGGCCTGCCCCACTTTGATCTTGAACTTCTAGCCTCTAGCATTAAGGAACAGTGGTCCTGTGTTTGAGTCACCACGTTTCAGTGCTCCCTGCAAACTCACAGGGTGCCTTTCCCCCCTGATGCACAGGGCCACAGGCATGGCTAGTTTACTGCCTGTCTTGAGGGCAGCAGAAGGCACCTTCCTCCTACCTACCTGGGTTGCCGAGGGCCATGGAGTCATAGATGAGCTTGCATGTCTTCAGCAAGATGGAGATTTTCTTCCCGGGTGAGTAGGCCTTGTGCATACTGCTCAGCTTCTGCAGGATTTTCTCCATGACGGCCACCTCGGGCACGCTGGTGGTCACACCCAGGTCAGTGGTGGTGGTGGCCAGGATCACCAGCTGGTTCTCCTTGAGCTGCTGTAGGGAGCCATCCCGGCTGTGGATTTCCAGCAGGCTGGCGTTGATGGCCTCCTTCAATGGCTTCAGGACACACTTGTACAAGGCTGACTCCACAATGGCCTCTGTGTGTGTGTGGGGGGGGGGGTGAGAGCAAAATGGTGAGAAAAGCAGCTATAAGGGCCCTCCCACCTGGCCCTGCTGCCTGGTAGCATAGCCCTTTAATCCTTGGTTCCTTCTTAGCCTTGTAATGCAAGACAGGGAGCCACTCTACAGAGGTCCTGGCACCAGAACCTCTGATAACATCCTGGTCTCTCCAACACTGTTTTCTCCAGGGTTGGGAACAGAGCCTGCCTAAAAGCACGCATTTCAGAAGGCACTAGACATAGTGTGGTTATGCAGTGTACATTCTGGGAAGCTATGTACTAAGGGTTTGGGTGCCGTGTAAATGCCGGGTATAATTAATCCTTTTTTTTTTTTTTTTTTGGTTTTTCAAGACAGGGTTTCTCTGTGTAGCCTTGACTATCCTGGACTCAGTTTGTAAACCAGGCTGGCCTCGAACTCATAGCCATCCGCCTGCCTCTGCCTCCCAAGTGCTGGGATTAAAGGCGTGCGCCACCAACCGCCCAGCTAGAACTAATCTTAATGCCTCTTGCACTGTCATTTACATATGCTTTATTTGCCCGCCCTGCTCCCCCAGCCTCCCAGGCCTGCCTTTGCCCCTGGGCTTTTGTCTCGTGCTTCCCTTGCTATACAGCCATTTACACAGCCTGCCCTTTGCCATCCAGCTATCAAGGGAGTCAAGCCGTAGCCTTGATCAACCTGTGGCGTGGGGGTTAAGGAGCTTGGATGTCATGCTAATTGCAACAATGTATGTAACGATGCCTCTCTAACAACAGTCAGTGTATGCTCTGATGGGGCAGGTGGAGGCTAAGAGAGGCTTCAACTCGTGTCTGCTCAATACCATCGTGGTGACTACTGAGCCAACACGGGGGAGCCTGAAGTCCTGTCTCCTCATGGGGGAGGCTGGGCAGCTCTGCTCTTTTGCAGGGGATAGAGGCTGGGAGCCTGTCCTGTGCCTCCTTCGGCCCCTTCACCAGGAGAACTCAGGCTGCTTGTCTCTCTCACTTGCCACCCTGGGACCACTGTCACCCTGACAAGACTTCCTTTGCTTTGTCTTGGTCAGCTATACTGGCGTGGTGGTTTCACCCTCATGGGATCTAGAAGCGCCCTGGAGACAATCTCTGGGCACATCTGAAGGGCAGTTTCAGGATTAGGTTCACCAAAGTGGAAGACCCAGCATTCCATTCTGGACTGGGGTCCTAGAACAAGTAAGAAGGAGAAAACGGCCTGAACACCAGTGTTCGTCTCCTCTTCCTGACTGTGAATGCAGCGTGACCAGCCGCCTCATGCGCCTGCAGCCATAACTTCCCCACCACAATGGATCACGTCCTCAAGCTTGAAACAAAAGGAATCCTTTCCTCTGAGTTGCTTTTACCGGGTGTTTTGTTACAGCAGCAGATGGTTAACTAATACAACTGGCCCTGCGCTGATCCATTACTGGGATGGCTCTGGATTACCACTCACCCTGTGCCCTCTGGGATCCATCCCTTCCAGGCCAAATCCTCAGTGTGACTTTCACAGCCTGGCATACCACCCTGCTGCCTCTATAGTGTCCCCTCTGCCTGGAAGAAGCTCCCCACCCCCTTCTCCTTAGGCCGTGGGTCTTATCCTCCTCGTTCAGGCACACATGCCTGCGAGGCTTGACCACAGCTTCCTCTGGGCTGCTCTGAGATGTCCATGCCCTTCTATGTTCTTCTATGGCCTTCACAGCCTCCTGCTCTGCACACTGCCTGAGTTCTTCCCTGGCGCGATCTAATTCAGTCTCAAGGGTATATGTGTTGCTGGGTCCCAGACATCTGCCTTCATCCCACATTCTCCCCAGACTGTAGACTCAGTCTTGGCAGGCTCCACCTGTCCCCTCCTGGATGTCCAGTGAGGTGAGAGGCCATCTCTCTGACACTGAACCCTGTTGGACCTTAGGACTAGTAGCTGTGGCCCTCATGAGGCCAGCTAGGTCTTTGCCTACTTCCATGGACTAGATATGTGCCCAGTGTTCCATTGTGCTAGCTCCTGCCCAACCTACTTGCCTCCAGTGTACCATGTCATGACAGTAGCTCGGCTTGCCTCTAGTCTCTCTGCTCCTACTCAGCTCAAGGACCAGAGCCATGCTGGGCACACATGAGGCCCTGGCACTCCTGCCTTGAACCTGCCATCTTGCAGAAATGATAAAGCTTGGGGTCCATGATGCTGTGGCCCACCTCTCCCAGAGTCTCCAAACCTCACTTCCTGCTGTCTTTACACTTTACACTTATGTCATCTTGCTTTATGGCTTCCTGTTTTTCTTGCAGATTACCTGGCACTTGTCAAAATGAGCACTCTCTGAGGGTACTTGTCAGAATGAGTGCTGTCGGAGGGCTGGAGGAACTTGTGACTAGCTTGCTGCCATTTTTTCCCCCCAGTATAGCATGTGAGGAGCTGGAGGCATAGTGCTCTGACAAACTACTTCCACAGCTCACTTCCTCCCCAGACAAGCTTTGTAGACCAACGCCTGGGTCTCTGGGAGGTGGTAATTGTTAGTGGAAAAAGTCAGGGGTTTGCGTGGGTGGCATTCTCAGGAACCACCCTGCGCATCCTGCCCAGGTGAGCCCTCCATCCCTGGTGGGGTACACCCATAGCTATAGCCTCCTGAGGAGGCAGCTGCCAGCCATAGACGTCAACATACCACCTGACTGCAGGGCCCTAATACTGTGGCCTGGCGACTGTATTAGGAGCCATCCATCCAAGGTCAGTCTCCCTCGGGGAATTCGATACTTGACACTCTTTGTTTGTTTGTTTGTTTGTTTGTTTGAGACAGGGTTTCTCTGTGTAGCCCTGGATGTCCTGGATTCACTTTGCATACCATACTGGCCTCGAACACACAGTGATCCACCTGCCTCTGCCTCCCAAGTGCTGGGATTAAAGGCGTGTGCTACCACGCCTGGCGACACTCTTTTTTCCCTTAGGACCTTTAATGATGAACCACCTCATGTAGTATCTCAAAGCATCCTTCTTGTGTCCAGAACTAATTCTCTTAATTACTGGGGGGAGGAGGAGGAGGAAGAAGAAGAGGAGGAGGAGGGGGAGGAGGAAAGGCTCAGGACCACAGGAGGCGGTACCTGGAGGGGCAGTAATGCTTATCAGGTAATTCCAAAATCTCTCAATCCATTTTTTACTTCTCTTTTTGTTTTGCTTTTTGAGACTAGGTAGCCCAGACTGACCTCCAGCTCGCTAAGTGGCTGAGGATGGCCTTGATCCTCCTGCCTCCACTTTTCAAGTGCTGGGACTACAGAGCTAAGTGCTGCGATGCCCAGCTATAGCACTGTGATCTGCCTGGGTCTTTTCGTTATTTACACAGATGGGTAGGTGGCTCTAGGGAAAAGCAACACCTGTCACCATGAGCCCCAATCACAGAGAGGTTTGTTTGACAGTTCCTGGGTTCGATGCTGGTGGGGGAGGGGAGGGAGGCTGGTGGGCTGTTTGACAGGAGTGGTCAGGAAATGGGGCTGCCTTCCAGCTGGCTCCCTATAAGTGGAGCCTGAGAGAGGGATTTGGGCCCAGGAAATCTGTGGCTGGGCAGTGGGGGGAGGGAGAAGACCAAGGACATAAGGCAAAGGACTTCAGGGACTGGTCTGTGTCCGGGGGCGTCTGAGTGTATATACGCACCACTCTCCCTCCCACCCTCCCAAGCTGGCACTGACCGAGTTCCTCCTCTGAGTGCAGGGCCGGGTCCACCAGAGCTTTGAGTTCGGTGCTCTGTAGCAGGTAGCTCTTGAGCTGGGTCATCATGGTGCGTATCTCCTGTAGCATCTCAGTGCTGGAAGCCTGGCGGGCCATCATCTCTAGGCTGTACACCTTGTAGTCCTGCACCAGGCTGCCAAAGTAGGAGCCCTTGTCCTGCGCCAGCTCCACCACCTTCTTATACAGCTTGCGGTCACTGGAGAGGAAGACGTGGAAGACGCTGGCGAAGCTGACGAAGCTGAGGCGGTGGCGGGCCTTGTCCAGGATCATCGAGGGCTTCTTCTTCACGTTGGGGCTGCTGAACTCCAGCTCCTCCTCCGCACTGCTGGTTGAGTAGGAGTCCTGGTCAGCGGCTGAGGCAGGCACCCCTAGGCTGTCTGAGAGTGAGGCCAGGGAACCCTTGAACTCTGGAGAGCTATGGGGACAGGTGCTGGTCTGGGTGTGGACGTTCTGCATCCCGCTGGCTTGGGGGACAGAAGTCAAGCCTTCCCAAGGTGCACCGGGTGCGGCCGGCTTCTCAGTGGATGCCTCCTGTATGGGGTGCTTGGGGCTCTCCAAGGGACTAAGAAGGGTCGGGGCCAGTTGCCGGGAGACCCGCTTCTTCCTAGGGGGTGGGATTGGAGGTTGTTTGGCTTTCCCAGGAGGCCCTGGTATGCTGTCAGCATGGCTGGCTTTGGCCTCTGTGTCCTGGGCTTTCTCTGTGGTCTTCGGAGGCCTGTCCCCAAGGCTACTCACGGGGCCCTGTGGAGGAAGGCTGAGGGAGGATGTTCTGGAAATGCCTGGGTGGTCCCTGTCTGTTATAGTCCCCACATTCTGGCTTTCCAGAGACACCCTCTCAGAAACGCGCCTTCTGGGAGGAGCTGCTGGAAGAGTCTTCTTCAAGGGCAGTGGAGGGGGTGGGGCTGGCTGCAAGGGGCTAGGAGCTGCCCCAGGCTTCTTCTCATCCTCCCCAAAGGGGCCCAGGCCTACAGTTGGGCGTTGGAGACTGTCGCAGGCTGTCATGGGTGGTTGGTTTGAGTGGCCTGGGGGACCCGGTGCATGGGGTGCAAGATGAGAGGTGGGTGTTAGGGGGGAGTTGGGCAAAGGACCAGCCGGTGCAGGGGGTACAAAAGGCACCGGAAGCCGAGCAGGGCCGGTAGGAGGAAGGGTGGGTACCGGGGGTGGAGGTGGGGGACGACGTGGAGACCCCTTGGAGGTGTGTGAGGTAGCATCCGAGGTGGCAGGCACTAGGCGTGGAGGGCAGCTTCCAGAAGGCAGTGGAGGTGGATCGGCAGGTAAGACGCAGTCCTCAATGAAAATAGGGTTCACAAACCACAGGCGGTCATTTCCTACCGACAGCTCGATTTCACAGGAACAGTTTGCGTAATGGGTTGTGGGCCGGAGGCTGGAGGCTGCAGGGGCCCCGGGGGCTGGGCCTCTGAGGGGCTCTGCAGGGCCTCTTGATGGGTTCAGCGAGGAGTCCCAGAAGCCTGAAGAAAAGCAGAACAGAGAAGCAGTCAGCCCTCCTCCACCTCCTAGCAGTGGGGGAAGGAAGGGCCCTTGCTTTTGGGTAGGGTTGTTTTCCCTTCTTGGACTCTTAAACTTCTCCCACCACTTCCTGTCTAGAGGGGAAGTCCCCTGTGCACACCCCCCCTCCTTTCCCTGCAGAGGGTGGAGTAGAGGTGGGAGGGGACATGAGACGCCCAGCTTCAATTCTGTGACCCTGTGAGCGCTTGCCTTGGAGAACACCTGTGATTCGGGTGGGGGTGACTATGATTTTGGGCATGTGGGAGAAGGGCATGGTGTGGGTAGGGGGAACAAAGTTGGGGTTTCTGCAAGCTATCCAACTGGGTACCCTGGGAAGATTGTCTCTTAGGTCTTAGTTTAGCTGTCTCTTCTGTGAGTGCATTAACAGTAACACCACAGAGTTCTAGGAGGGAACCCTATGGTAGAGGGGACGGAACTAGAACTTACTGTGGCCACTACAGTTGGGCGCACACAAGAAAAGGGAACCAGAGAATTGTGGGACCTGTAGCTGTCCACTGCAGGTTGCTGTGACTTGGGAGGACCCTGATAATAACTGAGGAACTAGTCTATTGGGCAGGTGAGAGGACACAGCACTCACCTCTGAGCAAGCCCTGCCCTGCTGGGTATCCAACCAGTTTCCATAGCCTCAACTGTGACCAAAGTCATCAAAGCAAGGCTTGACTTGAGAGATCTTGGCCTCTGGGTACCATATCCCAGCAAATACTCAAAGATGCTCAGGGCCTCCCCAAAGATATAGGGTTATGACTTCTGGAGAAAAGGCCACTTTGAGCTCACGTGAGTGGCTTCATATGGAGAGAAACATAGAACTCAGGTCCTGTTCAGCGTGATCATTTTAAGGGTAGGAAGGGCATGAACCAGGCTGGGGGCAGGATTCTTGGCCAAGGGTGCCACCAGGAACCGACAGTCGGGGTTTGTGTGGTGAGCCAACCATGGGCTGTAGTAGTAACTGGGACAGTCTTGATAATCTCTGGTCATAAGCCCTGTCCCCACTTTACAGATGAAAGCAAGTGACACAGGGAAAATGAATTCATCTGAGGTCACAGGGTGCTAGAGGTTGAACAGGTCAGACTAGCCCGCTCCTGTACTGCAGGCTCCTTGTGAGGAGCTTCCATTACTTCCCACTTGGGTTGTTCTGCCTGCCAGTGTGTGGCTGGTGGCTCTTACCCCTTCTAGCGATGTGGTAAGAACACAGCAAGCACCTTTGTTTTTTTATTTTTTTTCCCCTTGTGGTACTGAGCATTGAACCCAGGGCCTCCCACATGCTAGGCAAGTGCTCTACCACTGAGGTATAACCCCAGTCCTTAACAACAACAGCAGCAACAACAACAACCATTTTCAAGTTTTGAGACAGGGTCTCTCTTTCTCTCTCTAAGTTGCCCAGGCTGTCCTGAAACATTGAGTTTTTCTGCTACTGCTTCCAGAGCAGCTGGGATGACAGACCTGTACCATCAGGTGCAGCCACAACAGGCTCTTCATGGTGACATGAAAGGCGTTGCAGGATGTCAGAGGCTTGCCGAGCCGAAGTGTGTGTCAGTTCTAATGATGGACATGCTCAAGGACACCCTGGTGGCCTGAGGCTTTATGCCCACCAGGGTGAGCAGGGTACAACCCCAGGCTAGAAACAAGCTGTGGCCTACCCAAGGGTGAGCAAGCACTTCTTACAGGAAGGAGCATCGTACTCACCCTGGAGCCCTGATCTAGACAGACTCTGCTACACCTGGCAGCCAGCCCAGAAGACCCAGCTGTCACCACAATAACAAGATGATGACCTTTCATGTCCTTCTACAATATGCAAAGCTCCTTGCACATCACAGCCACAGGTGAAGAAGTGATCAGGTTAGGGTTTCCCACGTCCTGAGGGCCACTCTTCGTGATGGCCAGGTGGTGGCTTTGCCTTCCAGATTAGCACCTGACCCCTGAGGGACCAACTCTTGATGTTCAGAACACACAAATGGTGTATGCGTTGGAAACGTGTGCCCCTGTCTATATAAGCCTGGCAGAGCAGTTCAGTCCCCTTGAAGCCTTCCTAGCGAGGAACATCAGGCAGCTGGGATTACAGTCCCAATAGTGAACTATTAAGCAGTCTCAGGAACCTGAGCTCAGCTCCCTCTGTGCTCATGTCACAGTCCCTTAAGACATAAATGCCATCTGAGTGGCTTCACCCAGCAGCTGATGAAAACAGATGCAGAGACCCACAGCCAAACATTAGGTGGAGCTCTGGGAAACTTGGGGAAGAGGGGCAGGACGGATTGAAAGAGCCAGAGGGGTCAAGGACACTACAAGAAAACGTGCAGAACCAACTAAGCCCATAGGGGCTCACAGAGACTGAACCACCCACCAGAGAGCGTGCATGGGATGGCCCTAGGTCCCCTACACATATGTAATATGTGCAGCTTGGTTCTCATGCGAGACCCCTAACAGCAGGAGCAGGGGCTGCCTCTGACTCTGTTGCTTGCATTTGGATCTCTTTCTTCTGACTGGACGGCCTTGTCTAACTTCAATAGAAGATATGCCCAGTCCTGCTACACATGATATGCAAAGAAGGGTTGTTATCCATGGGAGGTCTCCCCTTCTCTGAGGAGAAAGGTAGGGGGACATAGGAGAGGGGAGGGAGAGGAAGGTGCTGGAAGGAGTGGAGGGAGGGGAAGCTCCAGTCGGGATGTAAAGTAAATTAATTAATGAATGGGGGAAAAAAAAAAAGATATGTGGATGAAGGACAGAGTCATGGGGTAGCTGGTGTCCAGAACTGCCCATCAATGCCTAGACATGCTATCCAATCATTGCTTGCCTAGATTACTCAAGCCTGTGAGATCTGCCCCTGTAGATCTTTTCTAGAACCATCTACTGAATCTTCACTCCATCTGCCACTCACTTCTTACTGGACACGACCTGTGCTGCCCTACCCTTAGGTTGTGGCTGACGCTGTTCCCTCTCCTTAGAATTATTTTCCTCCCCGTCTGCCAGGTTCTTACCAATCTTTGAAGACTGGAAGGTGATAGGTCATGTTTTCTGGAGGAAATTTCCTGATGTGTGTAGGATGCCTGTGTCCCTTAGTCCTACTGTGTACTCTGACTACAGGGACTACCATCTGGACTGCCATCCCACACTGTTTTCTGAGCACTCCAGCACACTCTGGGCTACCAGAAAGCGGTACTGATGCCTCTCCTGTGCGTGCGTCACCAGCCTCGGGGTGATGCATCAGTACCCAACAGTAGTGAGTGAATCAGCTGTAGTCAGGGTGGAGGTGGCATTCTAGGGGATGGGGCATACTGGCAAAGCTAGCAGGCTAGGTGGGGACAAGCGGAGGGATGGGAGGATGAGACACTGAGAGGGAGGGGAAAAAAAGAGAGGGTGACCATCTCCAGATGGGGAAAGACTGACAGCCAGCTCATTGGTCTAGACCTGGTCCCCAGCAGGCACAGAATAGGACACATTTTGATAGCATCTCCCATGTGTGGAGCAGGCACTGGGGCCTCAGGGAACAGGTCCAGAGCTCAGGATTTTGCTTGCTCTAACCCCCTACCCGCGCCAGGACAGGAATGATGGTTATACAGGGCACAGGCTTCCAAGGCAGTGCTGCTTGCAGGGGAGGGTGATGCTAGGCCTGGGGCTGGGTGAGGGAAACACCCAGGGCAGCTCAGGGATTTATACTAAAAACAAAACAAAAACAAGAGAGCCTGTGTCATGCAGTCCCAGCCGTTGGCGGAGCTGTGGGCACCTGGGCCTGGTGGCACCATGCCAAGCCTTGGCTCAGTCACCCAAGTTCCAATAAAGAAGAGCCTGTCCCTTTAACTGAGGGAGTCATTTTGCTGGCACCAAGGCTTTCTAAACCCTGTGCCTCTTGTCAGCCTCAACCCCTGCAGTGCTCAGAGGACCTGGAATGTTCCAGGTTTGTAGGACCATGGTACCTGAGGGCAAAGTGAGGATTTGTGAGGCACGGGAGTGGTCCAGAAGCCCAGGGAACTCAGGGAAGACTTATTTTTGTTACATCCAAAGATGGGTTGTTGGACCGTCATTCAAAGTCAAGTGTTTTGTCTGGTGTGGATACAGGTGCATGCAGGGACATGTGTGTATGTGTACTAGCTGGGAGGCAACCTTAAATGTTGTTCCCCCGGGACCATTGAGACTGCGTTTCTCATTGGTCTGAAACTCACAAAATAGCTAGTCTGGCTGGCTGGGCCCTACCTGTTTTTCTCCTCAGTGGTGGGACTGCAAACGCAGGCCACCATGCCCAGTTTTTTAAATGTGGGATTTAGGGTTCAGATCAGGTCCTCAGGCTTGCATGGCAAGCACTATCTCCCCAGTAGCCCCCAGCCTCAAGATTGAACTGATCTTTACTAACTAGGAAATACTCTCATTGTATGCTGTAAAGGAAAAAACAAGGCACACACAAACTTGGGGGAGCTTCACAGTACATGGCCTCCCTGCCTCTAAACCAGCAAGGGTGCACATACCTCAGGCATATTTGAGAACCACTCACTACACACAACGCCTTTCCTCTTCGCATTTAGCGTTAGTTGCAAATGCCCAGTGCTGAGTTCAGCCCTGTGTTAGGTTTTTTTTTTTTGGGGGGGGGGAGGGGGGAAAGGCCATCGGCTAGCCTAAGACTCTTGCATTCAGGATGACATCATTGATAGCCGGCACTGTTGAATGGTGGCATTTCCGAGTCTAAGCTTGGCTATTCTTGTGTCAGCTCATGAACAATCCCCCAGGAGGCATCCCATAGTGCTGAGGCCGCGAGAGAATAGCTTTTCCTTGGTGACATCATCCCTGTCCGAGCCGCAGGGATTAGTCTCATTCAAACCAAACCAAAACCAAAACCCAGGACCATGAGATGCAATCAGTGACACAGAACAAGGAAATATGCCTCAAAAATTAAGCATAATTGTGGGACCACCGGGCGCCATTGAATATCCAGTAAGTGCCGTTGAATAGACACTTCTTGTCTCTGGGTATGAGAAAAACAACTGAAAATCGCACATCGGTTCACACAAAGCAGCAAAAGGCAAGATAAGAGCTGTATTTTTGCAGCAGTAAAGGGTTTATGTGTGATTTTTCTGCCTCGGTCTTTTTCTGGCCTTGTCAGTTAAAAAAGAAACCCACAACATGCTGGGATTTCATAATAAGGAAAACGATGTCATAAAAAGAAGTGCTCAGAGGGTACAATACAGAGGGAGGGCTTGCCGGTCTTCCTGTCTCAACATCGAATCCAGCCCCCCTCCCTGCAATACGGCACCCTGTTATTTTCCACTGGAGCCAGAGAAAGGGGAGAAGGGAGCTAAAGAGGAGGAAGAGATGAACAAGGCTGAAAGGATCAGATAGATAGCAGTGGGTGCAGACAGAGGGCACAGAGGCCCCACTTAGAAAGACCCGAGTGTAGCTGGGCATGGTGGTGCATGCCTTTGATCCCAGCCCTCGGGAGGCAGAGGCAGGAGGATCTCTGAGTTCAAGACCAGCCTGGTCTGGTCTACAAAGTGAGTTCAGGATAGCCAAGGCTACACAGAGAAACCCTGTCTCGAAAAACAAAACAAAAGAAAAGAAAAGAAAAAAGAAAGACCCAAGTGTGAATCCAGCTCCTATCACATCCACTTACAGGAAGCTTTATAGTCTACCTCCCTCTACCATCTCAACTGGAACATCAGCCACACAATTCACCTATTTAAAAAAATTTGGTGCTGGGGCTGGAGAGATGGCTCAGAGGTTAAGAGCACTGGCTGTTCTTCCAAAGGTCCTGAGTTCAATTCCCAGCAACCACATGGTGGCTCACAACCATCTATAATGTGATCTGGTGCCCTCTTCTGGCTTGCAGGCATACATGCAGGCAAAACACTATATATAATAAATAAATCTTTAAAAAATATAAATAAATAAATAATTTAAAAAATCCCTGTTGACTTTAATATATTCATAGTTGCACAACTGTCAATGTGATAAACTTTAGGGCAGTTTTTAAAAAATAGTCCCTGCCCCACCCACCCAAGAAATTCATGCCCGTCCAGTGTTAATGGTTTGAATGTGAAATATCCCCTGCAGGCTCTTGTGTTTGAACATTTGATCCCAGCTAGTGTGATTCTGGTCGGGGTGGTGCAGTACTTTTCGGATCTGGGGCCTTGCTGGAGGAGGTGGGTCGCTGGTAGCTGGGCCGTCTCCGGCTCTCCCTTGCTTCCTGGTGGAGATGTGAGGTGTCGCAGGCATACAATCCCTTTGCCATAACCTCTCGCCATGATGGCTTGTCTCCCCTTAAACTGTGAGTCCGAACAGGCTTCTCCTCCCTTGAGTTGCTTCGGATATTTTATCATAGGGGTAAGAGAAATGATTGGCACAGCCTGGCAACCACTAACCTGCTTTCTGTGCCTATAGATTTGCTTCCTTGGAGCACTTCTACAGTGGAGTCTCACATGGGCTTCCGAGTCTGGCTTTTTCCACTAAACATGCTTCCATCCATGTGGGACCATGAGCCAGTGCTTTGTTTCTGTTTATAGTTTAGAAAGCTCTTTAGATTCCTCTAGTCCCATGGCTTCAGGCATCAAGTGTGTGTGTGTGTGTGTGTGTGTGTGTGTGTGTGTGTGTGTGTGTGTGTGTGTGTAAAATGAAATGATGAATGGATGTGCCTGTATCAGTGAATTTGCCTCCCGTCATGCCTTTGGGTCTCCTGGAAGCACTGACTAGAGCAAAGGAATACTTGGCCTCAAAATCCCCCTCGCACCCACCCAAAGCTGGTTAGTGATTGTCCCAATTCGCCTTGGAGATCCTTTTGAGGAACAGTGGCCAGCTAGGGATGGGGCTCGAGGCAGAGGATGGGAGGTTGGAGGACGCAGGAGCAAAGCTCTGAGCAGGCTGTGTAGCACGAGGGGCTGCACGTACAGAGCAGAAGCTGCTGCCCACAAAGCCCGGTGGCCCTGACTCTATTTCTCAGGAATTCTCCATGCAAACTTGAGTAGGTTTCAGCTCTCTGCTGTAAGGAGTGTGCCCAATCCTCGAAACAAACAGGCTGCACGGGTCCCAGGGTAACTGTGAATGCAGCCCAACACGAAATCATACAGTTACTAAAAACATTATGTGACTTTTTTTCCCCTTTTGTAATTAGATTGCAAGGTTTTTGTGTGAAACTTCGTAGGTGATAGCCTCTCGTTGCAATGGCAGAAGGTTGGGTGTCCTGGTAGAGGAGTGACACAATGTACTTAGCACAAAGCCTCAGGCGCCCGCGCCCTTGGCAGATGCTCTCTGCAATTACCATCGGAGCACACAAAGGCTGCAGCTTGCACGTGCCAGGGCCAGGCGCCTGACAGTTTCAGGTCTCCATCTGTTCAGGAGATGGACTGGACGGCCAACCTTTCCTTGGCTCTGGGGAAAAGTCAATCTGCTGCATCCAGCTTTGTGTCTTCAGCAACCGGGGACACCTCATCAGATCAGAACCTTCCAGGTGGTTCCTCAGGTGTGGCACACTTGGCTTTTAATGCCTCATTCTCAGAGGAGTCCTAGCTGGCAGTCTGCACCGCCCCTGGCTTCCTGTGTGGTGACTGCTGGTGCCCAGCTGCTCCCTGCATACCTGAGGCTACACTCTCTTGAGAGCAGGGCCACTCTGTTCCAGCCAGGAATTCATTTCTCCTGAGCTGAGTGGCTTGTTTCCATTCAGCAGGTAGCCCTAGGCAGTCCCAACAGGAGAGACCTGAAAGTAGCCTTGGAGTCCCAGAACAGGGCCAGTGGGCGTATGTGAACTTCAATGCTTACTTCCGGTAACTTGATAGACCAGTATAGCAGAGTCTGTTCAATTAAGGGGCAGTGTAGAGTGACAGAGTAGGTATGAGTTCCTCTCTCACACGTCTGTCCCCAGACCCCGCTGGGAGGATAGCAGCCTGGTCTGGGAAGTGTGTGTGTGTGTATGTGTGTGTGTGTGTGTGTGTGTGTGTGTGTGTGTGTGTGTGTGTGTGTGTGTGTGTGTGTGTTTTCTCTGGTCTGATATCTGTCCCTGACTTCTGTATGATCTGGCTCTTCAGTCTGGCCTAACTTCGCTCTGTTCAGGCAACATTGGTGTCTATTATGCCCAGTGTTTTCTGGTGTTGTGATCAGTTGCAGACCCTGTCCCATGAACAGCTGGTCCTAAATAAAGATGCTTTGTCTACAGACATGTCCTGGCTCCCGGCGCAAAAGTCCTGGGCCTCTGCCTCACTACTGGCTGTACAGGCCACTGAAGCATCTGCCTTAAACATGCTACCCGGTATATCAGGCAGAAGTAGGACAATTCTGGTCCCCAACATGTGTTGGCTTAGAGTCTCAGCAGCTACCAGCCTGAGATCTTGGCTCCCTCATAGCCAGCACTGATGAGGCCCAGGCCTAGGCCAAAAATGGCCAGGCTTATGCCTACAGAGACCTCAGTCAGTATGGCTGGATACCTAGGAAGAGCCCAGGAAGTCTGGGCTGTAAATAATGTTATGCAAAAGGATGTAAGGTGGGGATGTTCCCAACCCCACCTTAGGGTTGGTTGGCTGGGCAGGAGGGAAGCCGAGGGCACAATCGGCAGACTCCGGTTTCCCATCACATCTGTCCTGGATAGTTTTATGTTAATTTGATACAAGTTAGACTCAGCAGAGAGGAGGGAACCTGAATGAAGAAAATGCCTCCATAAGACTGGGCAGTAGGCAAACCTGTAGGGCATTTTTAAAATTAGTGATTCATGTGGGAGAGCCCAGCCCATTGTGGGTGGAGCTCACCTTTTGGTTGGTGGTCCAGAGTTCTATAAGAAAGCAGGCTGAGCAAGGCATGTGGAGCAAGCCAGTAAGCAGCACTCCTCCATGGCCTCTGCCTCAGCTCCTGCCTCCAGGTTCCTGCCCTGTTTGAGTTCCTGCCCTGACTTTCTTTGATGGTGTGTACTGATGATGATAAAGCTCAGGGCTACCCCTGATGTGATCAACCTGGCTGTGGGACCTGGTTGTGTATGGGTCCCTCTGTCTAGGGTCTTCCTACTCCGTGGCTCAGCATGTCTGGGCCAGGGGAGGGGGGGCCCCAAACTGATGTTCAGGATCCAGCTTGGCATCACCAAGGGGCATCTCTACAAAGACTACTGGTGTGATGGTTGGTTTTAATGTCAACTTGCCACAGATTAGAATCACCCAAGTAGGGAGCCTCACTGGAGGAATGTGTCCTGTTTGCCTTAATTGGTATGGAAAGATCCACCCAGATGTGGGTGGTACCTTAACAGCTCAGAAGGGAGATTACTCATGCATTGCTTGCCTGGCCTTCCCTGGGGTGCTGAGCTGATTTACCCTGTCGCAGTTGCCAATTCCTGTGCAGTTATGATAGCAGGGACTTTCCAGGATTCCAATGTTGAGAGGACCAATGACTCTTCTTCAGGAACCCTCGAGTCTTTGGTGCCAGACTGGGGCTGTTGAAGTACCTATCCTTGTAGGTTGGACAACTATTGGGTCCTTGGCCTCTCCAATGTGAGGGAGCCACTGTAGGACCAGGCCGACTGCCAAGGCACTGGGAAACCAACTCACAGGTCCTCAGCCTCTCATGCATGGGATTGTTGTTACTCTCTTAGTGTAAGCTATGGGATGCTCATTCTTCTGGTTCCTGTGAGGGCTTGAACAGGAATGGCCCCCACAGGCTCCTGTGTTTGAATGCTTGGTCATCAGGGAGCGGCACTATTTGATGGGGATTGGGAGGTGTGGCCTGGTTGGAGGAAAAGTGTGTCATGAGGGGGTGGGGGGTGGGTTTTGAGGTTTCAGAAACTCAAGCCAGGCCAGGTATCTGTCTCTGCCTGGAGCCTGTGGATCTGGATGTAGAAACCTCAGTTCCTCTCCAGCACCGTGTCTGCCTGCCTGCCACTGTGCTTCCCTTCATGATGACAATGGACCAAACTCCTGAAGCTGTAAGCCAGCCCCAAGTAAATGTTAAATGTTTTCCTTTATAAGAGTTGCCCTCGTCGTGATGACCCCTCATGGCAACTGGACCCTGACCGAGGCAGTTCTGCTCTAGAGGACCCTGATTAATACAATGGGGGGCAAAGCTTGGTACCCCTTTGCTGCGATACCCATCTACTCTCTAGTTCTTCAGGCAGGACTTACCCAGGCCCAGGTTGGAGATGGTCTCAAGGTCCAGGAAGCTTCTAGCTTCGAGGATGGCCTGAGGCAGCCGCAGCGTGAAGGGCAGTAAGTCTCTGTGAAGACAGGAAAGCCACAGGTCAGGTACTAGAGGTGCCAGAGTTCCCCTTCCTCAGCATCCACATGGCCAGGCCTATGCCTCACATCCTGTGACTGCTAGGGTTTCCATGTAACTTGGGCATTGCGCTGGGACCCAGCGACGGGGCTGTAGCTGAGGGAGCTGCCAGCCAGATCCAGATCTCATGCCAGCTTCAGAGACCTGGAAAGAGCCTGGAGCCCATGGAGAATCCTCTTGCTTCTCCTTCCCAGCCTGGCCCACACTTCCTATAAGCATATTTAGTGACCTCTGACCCTTGCTCTCCACATGGAGGCAGGCAGCAAGCATAGAGAGGTGCCCTGATGAGCATTTAGCTAGGTAGCACCATCTGTTGACTGCAGGGAAATTGTTGAGAGTTCCTTCCAGAGATCTCCAGTAGCCATTCAGACAGAGGGAAACTGAGGCCGAGAGAGAAAGGGTTTTTTTCCCCCTCAGGCACTGCAGTGGGCTGGGGGTAGACAGTGCTGTGTCCTGGGCCTCCAGATTTCCAGCCCAGGGGCTGTCTCTCCAGCTAGGATAGCTGGTCCTGATTTTATGTTTTACCCTGGCATTCTGGGCCTATCTACCTACCATCTTCCAGCCATTTATCTCCCTCCTCTATCCTCTTCTCTCTCTTGTTAGCCCCTGTGTGAAGGCAGAAATTGACCGAGGACCAAGAGGGCACAGAATGACAGAACTCAAGAACAGGTGGCTACCAAGATTAACAACCTGCTCCACCACTGCCCCCTCCCCCCAATGCCCCATCCACACTCCCTTCCCAACCCAATCCTAAGCAAAGAAATCTCACCCATCCACATGCCGTCTACGGTGGGAGCATCCCCTGTTGGCCTAGAGAGCTACCTCCCTCCACTCAGGGCATCACAGCCTCTCTGTCTCATTCTCCTTTCCCTGTAACCCTAAGTTGGAAGCTTCTAGATCCTGGCAGGGGTCAGGCAATGTCTCAGGACTTGGAATCCCCTTGCTGTGCATTAAATACCATGGTGGCCAACAGACCTGTTCACAATGGGACACTGAGCTGAAGAACAGCATCAAGGGCTGCCATGGGGCTGAAGAGGGTCCTCACAGCAGGGGACCCACAGACCACACTACACCTGCTTGAGGCCTCTTGGCTAGGTAACTCTGCTGGTGGCTTCTGTTAGTGCCCCCGCAGCCCCCACAAAGCTTTCATGGGGGGGGAAAGAAAACACTACTGAGGGGTGGCTGTGGCACATCTGGGGTTCTTCTTGTTAGGTCCCAGGGGTGGCTTTGGCTACTTCACTGTTAGACTGGATGGCACTGCATCAATCTTCAGTCATTATCATGTGACCCTGGGAACTTCTGATGTCATCTGCCCATCCCTCTACACAAGTCTGGCTCCACCTCATTCTGGATAGGCCCTGAGGGTCCTTCTCCTGTCTTAGGGCCCTTCCCCAGATCTCCAGTTTCAAAGGTTGGCAAAATTCATCTCCCATTACCTCAGTTTAACTGGACTCTCTAGTTTGTTGGTGTGTTTTTGGATGGTTCCTGTTCCCAGAGAAATGCCTCTCACAATGGCCAGCAGAGGTCGCTCAATTCTCACCCTGCTAGTAATCTAATGCTGTCTTTCCTAGGATGCTGACAGGGACCTAGCCTCAAACTTGAACATAGGGGGACACCCTAGGCGCTGCTTCACCTCTGTAGGCAGCTCTTCAAATGCTTCTGGGCCCTGTCCCCGCCACAATACACCCACTGCCCTATAGCCATCGCACCTTGTTCCTAGGTTCCTGTCCCCTCAACTTGTATCTGCTTAGTTTACACACAAGCGTCAAAGCTACACCATGTTCTTCTCGTAGGTTTCTAGGACTCTCTGGATCCTTCTATTTCCCCATTCTCCCATGCTTCTCTTACCCAGAGTCCCAATAGGATGTCCTTCCCTCTGTCCCACTTTCCTGGTGAGTGAAGAATTTCATGAGACATATCCCTTGGGCTAGTATGCAGATATACCATTTGAGTCTTTCTGCTTCTGGGTTAACTCACTCATTATGATCATTTCTAGTTCAATCCATTTGTCCACAAATTTTGGGAATTCTTTGTTTTTAATAGCTGAGTAGTATTCCATAGTGTAACTGTACCACAGTTTCTTTATCCATTTTTCTACTGAGGGACACTTAGGCTGTTTCCAGGTTCTGGCTATTATGAATAAGGCTGCTATGAACATGGTTGAGCAAATGTTCTTGTTGTGTGCTGGAGCATCTTCTGGGTATATTCCAAGGAGTGGAATACAAGAAAACATTAAGATGGGCAGATCTGGGCCCAGGGGTCCTGCTCTAACTATGGCACTAGCCAAGGACAATACGTGCAGTAAACTTCGAACCCCTACCCAGATCTAGCCAATGGATAGGACATTCTCCACAGTTGAGTGGAGAGTGGGGTCTGACTTTCACATGAACTCTGGTGTCCCATATTTGACCACGTCCCCTGGATGGGGAGGCCTGGTGGCACTCCGAGGAAGAATAGCAGGCTACCAAGAAGAGACTTGATACCCTGTGAGCATATACAGGGGGAGGAGGTCCCCCTCAGGAACAGTCATAGGGAAGGGGAGTAAGGGGAAAATGGGAGGGAGGAAGGAATGGGAGGATACAAGAGATGGGATAACAATTGAGATATAATATGAATAAATTAATAAAATATATTTTAAAAACACCAAAGCCACACCATGGCCCTCCTCTCCCTCTCAGACCTGGTTGTCAATGGTTTCATCACCCAGTTCCCCACTCCCCACCCTGGGGTGGTGGTGGTGGTGGTGGTGGTGGTGGTGACACTCTTTCTATCCAGGAGAGCACACAGGATGGGGGAGCTGGCCAACATCACGATGACAGCACAGCAGCCTCATGGGCAGGTGATCATTCCAGCTTTAAAGCATACAGGGGTGTTCAGAGAGGTTGAGATAATTGCCCGAGACCACTTTTTCAGCTAAGAAAATACCTTTATCCAGGATCACGCACCACTTGTTATTTCATTTACCTCTGTTTTCCTACCCAGTCCTCACAACTCGCCTGAGATGTTGACACCGCTGTTGTCTTCCCTTTTTAAAGTGATAGACTTTGGATGGCTGGTTAAGATAGCTCAGCGGGCAAAGGTACTTACAGCCACGGATGGTGAATTAAGATCTCTGACCCACATGGGGGAAGAAAGAGTCGAATCCCACACACTATCCCCCATAGTGGCACCACGGCATGTATACCCAGACAAACAAACAAACAAACAAGAAAGCAAATGTAACAATGATGTTAGACTTTGAGGTAAGGGGTAGGAATGGAACATGGGGTCTCCCATTTGGTAGGCTCATGATCTACCACTGAGCTACATTCTAGCCCTGGAGCCTGTGTTTGTTTTTCACAAAAGAGTTTTATTGCGAGAGGAAGGGAAGGCTGCCTCAGAGTGGGGACAAGAGACACAGAGAGCGAGAGAGAGAGAGAGAGAGAGAGAGAGAGAGAGAGAGAGAGAGAGAGAGAGAGAGAGAGAGAGAGAGAGATGGAAGGATGTACTGGCAGGGACCTTTTTCAAGGATACATACATGTGTTGCATTTGGCAGTTGGTGACGACATGGCTGCTGGTGCTGAGTCACTGAGGGTAGGGGTGAGTAGACAGGGGAAGCTGGTTTCTAACATTCCTTCATTTTTGGTTTTTTTTTTTGTGTGTGTGTACGTGTGTTTTGTTTTTTGTTTCTATATTCTTTTCTCCTGAGACAGGGTTTCTCTGTGTAGCCCTGGCTATCCTGGACTTGCTTTGTAGACCAGGCTGGCCTCGAACTCACAGTGATCCGAGGCAGGTGGAGCTCTGTGAGTTCAAGGCCAGTCTGGTCTACAAAGTGAGTCCAGGACAGGCAGGGCTACACAGAGAAACAAAACAAAACAACAACAACAAGAAACAAAACCATATTTGCTACAACAGAGTTAGATGTTACCCAAGTGTTTAAAATAAAATGTGCCTGTGCTTCCTCTTCAGACTTCCACCATCGAGACTCTAGCAAATGGCTCACCTCCCTAACCTTCTCTGCATATAACTATTTTCAAAAATAAACTGGAAGGGTGTGGTAGTGCACACCTTTAATCCAGGCACTCAGGGGGCAGAGGCAGATGGGTCTCTATGAGTTCAAGGCCAGCCTGGTCTACAAAGAGAGTTCTAAGACAGCCAAGGCTACACAGAAAAATCCTGTCTTGAAAAACCAAAACAAGAAAAACAAAAAAAAAAAACAAAAAACAAAACCCAACCAAACAACAATAACAAAAAATGACAGCTGCTTCTTCAGCTTGCTTTTTTCATTCAATAAGAATAGTAGCTACCACTGAAGAACATTCTGGTCCATGCAGGAACACTCACTTCCCTTTTCTGAGCCTCCAAGCACTGCATGGGGCGGCTCGTGTGTTTTCGTCTTTGGATGGGCATCTAACCTTGTTTCTTCTTTCTTTCATTCTAGAATACAGTTCATGCTTCCCTGGGTTCTGGTTTAGCATTTTCCACAGGCTCTCTCTCTCTCAAATGATCTCAACGAAGCAGGTACTTTTCCTAGACATATTTCATAGCTAAGAAACCTGAGGCTCAGAGACCAACTCAGAAACGCCAGTGTATAAACCTGAATGCAGATTGGGTCTAAGGTCAGACTCTTTTAGTAACAAAGACCCAAAACTATTTGCATAGTCTCATTGGCTCAAACAACACTACAAAGAAGAGTTTTAGTTCCTGGTGATTCTGCCCTTGGCGAGTTTTTATTTTGGGTAGATTCCTAGTGAGCATGCTAGGCCACAGGTATAATACTTCACAATATTGCTACACTGACACCCTTATCCCAAGCTTGTGCCCATTCATTCGCCAACAGAAATGGTCCCCAGTTTATGGCACTTTTGTCCTTCCAATTCTAAGTACAACAACCGAACAACTCACTTAGTGGTGGCCTCTATCGGTGACTGACAATGACATGCAAATTGTCCAGTTTTGGGTTTGGCAACTAAAGATGATTTAGTACAGGGTGAAAGGTGGGGAAGGCAGGCAGCCAAAAACAGGCTTCGCCACACAAGCCTGTGAAGATCCTGGGCTTTGGGGTAACACTAGGAAAGCCCCCAGATGGGGTGCTAGGGCAGTGGGCAGCACTCTGTACTACTGATGTAGAACAGAGCTCCTCAACCTACCAACAACTGAACCCTAAAGGGACAGTGTCCACTTCACTGTCTGTCTGTACTCTGCAGACTTCCTTGATCAAAACTTCTGGGAAAAGGCTAACCTTGTAGGCTCCTCTGTCCAAGCCCAAAGGTTAATGGCAGTGGGCCTTGGAGAACCCACATTAGCATGCACACATATGAGTGAGCCTGTGTGTGTAAGCCTACTAATAAACAGTACCCTCAGAATTTGCATTTTGAACACAGGTTTGGATGGAGGTGATGTGGGTGGGATTCACAGCTCCCCCCTCAAAATAAAGGCTACCAAACAGTGAATTAATCAAACTGACAGATGCTCTGTATGTACACATGCATATCTATTTCCTTATGAGCTATAAAGCCCAGTAAAAGGCACCACAGAGATAAGAGATTTTGAAAGTGGGATCTTCACACTAGATGTTCCCTTACCTTGGAGGGCTGGCTTTCACACCTCTGGGTACCTATGCTCCTCTCCAAAGGTCCCTGTTCTAGCTAAAGCTTTTTACTTTTGGCCAGGCTATGTAAGAAACACAAAGCAGCCAGTAGTACACGCCTTTAATCCCAACACTTGGGAGGTAGAGGCAGGTGGATCGCTGTGAGTTCCAGGCCAGCCTGGTCCACAAAGCTAGTCCAGGACATCCAGGGCTACACAGAGAAACCCTGTCTCAGAGGGAAAAAAAGAAACACAAAGCAGCGTGCACGCGCATGTGCACGCACGCACACACACATACACACACTCATACACACGCACATATAGACTCTTTCTCTTGTGTGTGTATGAGTGCATGAGTGTGCATGCACACCCCTCTACCCTCCTATGTACACAATATCAGCAACACAAAACTTATTCCACATACACAGGACACATTCTGGGAGGATATGCCAAGCTTGCTTTCTTACATACAAAGCCACTAAATTGATTTTCTATTCCCTTACAAGGGCTTTTCTAATGCCACCACCTGGTTCCCTAATTCTCTGGGCACCAAGCATAAAATGCTTCAGTTTGGTCTCAGTGTTTGTTACCTGGAATTGAAGCAAGACTTCAGGGCTCAGCGACTCCCATGGGATCCCCTGCTTCCAATGCCAGTCGTTAAGACCTGGGCCAGCAGCACTCTGTGCCACCGATGCAGAACAGAGCTCCTCAAGTACTGTGCTACCAGCTATTTTCAAAGGTAGGAGTGACCAGTGAGCCACTCCCTGAGGAGGGTGGTGGCTTAGCCACTGTGTGTGGGGCATATCTGAGGGATGACAGGCCCACAGAGCTCCTTCCTTCCTCATCTTGGGTAACGGCATTCACTTGAGGTCACTGACTCTGTGCCAGGGTTGGGTTGATGATCAGACACCACAGTCCTAGTAAGGGTGTTAGCTGGGCCCTGGCATCATGGATATGTTCAAGAAGCAATGGGACTGAGTATCCTGGCCCCCCCTCCCCCAGGAAGGAAGCCCCAGCATCTTCCATATCTGCTGCGCCATCCCTTTTGGGTGACATTTCTTCATGACTCTGGATGACTTCAGCAGCCCTTGGCTGGTCTTTGCTCTTCTCTTCCTTCAATCCCATTTCCCGCTGTAGCACTATTGCTCTGTCTGGGGCTGTCTAACCATGAGTGACTACATGACTCATAGCAGCTATCAAAAGAAGTTCTTGCCACTTCAGGTATACTTTGCCCTGTCCTCTACATGGAGCTATTCCTGAGGCTACTACCTATGGCTTCCTTCCTCCTCCTTCTCCTCCTCTTCCTCCTTCTCCTCCCCCTCCGCCTCCTTTGTTGTTGTTTTGTTTTCGATACAGGGGTTCTCTGTGTAGCTCTGGCTGTTCTGGATTTGCTTTGTAGACCAGGCTGGCCTTGAACTCTCAGAGATCTGCCTGCCTCTGCCTCCCAGAGTGCTGGGATCACAGGCGTGCATTACTATGCCTGGCTTACCTGTGGCTTTCTAATGGCTGGGCCTTTGCCTATTCTGCTTCCTCATTCTAGAACTTTCTCCCTGTCCTCCTTGGCAGGCCTTTCATGTCTTCTTCATAAGGATGGCCTCCCAGGTCCATATACAGAGGGAATAGACTGAAGGGAAGCAACAAATATGTTATTTCCACTGCAGGCTGGATACAACACCAGGGCTCACAACACTTCAGAACTTGGCTATGCCACTTGGGGTCGGTCACACTCCAGCTTCAGTTTCTTCATCCCTAACATCTCTAAGAACACATATGATAGTTTTATAAGTACTGGCTACCCTGCTAAGGACCAATCAGAAATCTTCAGCACAGCCCTGTGGGTGGGTGCTACCAGCTTTGTGATGTGTAGCTATGATAGGGGGTTAGAAAGAAATGAGAGTAGGCAGCACTGAGCATACAGATGCCCAGGCAGAAGTCACTGTCCCAGGAATGTCTTCATGAGCAACCACCAGCCACAGAGACCTCAGGTGTCTGACGGGAAGGACGCTTTGTGCCAGGGGAGACCAGTGGGCTTGCTCAGGGCTGGGCTTGGATTTAGTGTGGCGATGGACACACAGTTCTAACCAACATCTGGAATGGGCAGGGATTCATGAGCACATACCCTGGAGTGGGCACAAGGACACATGGCAGTTTCAGTTGCCTCCAGTGTTTAGTTCTGAAGGAGTCTGCTGGTAGGACCTTAGAATGTCCAAGTTGCAGACCCTCATACCTATTCTTGGTTAATGTTCCTGACAGGGAGGTAAGGGTGCCAGGAGAGGTCAGGTAATTGACCTGGAGTCACACAGCTGCAAGGTGATAAGCCTCTAAGTCCAGGCCTGGAGCTCTGGCTCCTGAAGTGCTCAGCTTTAGGCCCTTTAACTGACACACTTCCCCTAGGACATGGTCGGGCCTGTCTTTAGCCCATGATTTCCTTCAGAGATCCCTGGTGTTTGAAGATAGAGCAGGTACTTGCTTTGCTGGGATGGGGAGAAACAACAGCTAGAGGAGGAAAGGCTGGGAAGTGGCTGTGGCTCCTGATCTTTATGGACCAAGCTGATGCTCAGAAAACTTTCCTACAGTCCAAGTGGAGGAAACAAAATGAGAGAGCCCATGGGGTCAGGCAGTGTACTCTCTCTTTCATTGGCATTAACTCACCATTCCTCTAGCCTCAAAACAATTGATATGAGAACTCCCTTTTATAAAAGAGGAGCTTGAGGCTCTGGAGTGTTAAATATCCAGCTTAATATCTGGACTATCCATCCATCCATCCATCTATCCATCCATTCTTCCTTTTATCCATCCATCTATCCATCCATCGTTCCATCCATCCATCTATCCATCCATCCATCCTCCCTTTCTTCCATCCATCCATCCATCCACCCATCTATCCATCAATCCATCCATCCATTCTTCCATCCATCCATCCATTCTTCTATCCATCCATCCATCCATCCACCCATCTATCCATCAATCCATCCATCCATCCATTCTTCTATCCATCCATCCATCGTTCCAGCCATCCATCCATCCTTCCATCCATCTATCCATCCATCCATCCATTCTATCCATCCATCCATCTATCCATCCATCCATTCTTCCATCCATCCATCGTTCTATCCATCCATCCATTCATCCACCCACCCACCTATCCATTCTTCTATCAATTCATTCATTGTAGCTGGCATATGCCAAATATTGACCAGAGCTCCTTCAACTAAGGTAAACTCAAAAGGACGCATCTTCCCACAGTCTGGTGTGTTATAAAGCACAAAGGTTCTGGGGCCTCTGCAATTTCCCCCTAAGAGTCGAGCAGGCCGAGCCAGTGCACAGAATTACCACAAGGTTCAGAGGGCATAGCTTTCTCTAGATTGAACTTCACTCTGCCACTTACTTTTTTCCATCTCCTCATCTGAGCAATAGGGGTAACAGGAATGACCCTTGTGGATGGTTGTTAGCAAGGTTTTAAAAGACAAAGTGGAGGGAGCAGGAGAGATGGCTCAATAGTACCAGGCCAGCTTGGTCTACAGAGCAAGTTCCATGACAGTCAGGGCTACACAGGGAAACCCTGCTTTGAACGAACAAACAAACAAACAAACATAGTGGGTGTAACATTCCCTTAGAGCCTCACTGAGTGTGAGGGGTGGTGGGGAGCCCTTCCCAGGCAGCTGGAGAGCTGAGCATCAGCTGTGTATATCAGCGTTGCTCTGGATAGGTGGGGAGGGATATTATTGGTGGAGCATGTGTTTCACCAGAGGTACCCAGGACCCCAACACATCCTACTAACCATCTGATCAGCTCTTGTTCAGGCTCTGCCACTTCAGCTGCTAGCACCAAATGTATTTTTAAATTCTTGTTGATCAGAAACCAGCCCTGAGTGAATGGAGCGGAACTTACGGTGGTCTGCCCAGCTGAACAGTCCCAGGCTCCCACCCACCGAGGGGTGTCAGCCTCTCTTGCTGCCCCCACAGGAAGCTCCTTCTGTAGTTCGTGGCACAAGTTGGTCTGTAGGGTCCCAAGCTGTCCCTGAAAAGACTGGCAGGAAGCCAGAGGGGCAGGTGGCTGGCAGAGAAGTCCTTACCAAAAGAGTCTGGGAAACATCAGAGCTGATCTCTCTTCTTGTGGTCACCAGAGCAAAGACAAGGGACTGTCCCCTCTCACCGCATCCCCTACCTCTTTACTCTGCCCTCTCCCATGCCACAAACACACCCAAGGTTGCATAGATGTCTGTTACAACCAGATGTGTATATTGTAACAAAAAGGGTTCTGTTAAGGCAAGAAGAGAACCCTCCCACCTCAGCCTCCTCTAGAGCCAGGTCACTCACCTACTGACACAGTAGAATGCAATCAGTCTGAAGATGTCTTCAAACACAAGAACGGAGCCTTCCAGGTACAATACTGGGGAGAGACAAGAGAGGCCCTCATAAGCATCTTCTAATGACCCTGGAACTGATCGCCTGGCTCTGCACGCATCCCTTCAGTTTCCCTCATCTTCCAAGGGAACAGCCCTTCCAACCCTAAAGGCAATCATCGAGGTGATTCCAGCCTGCTATCTAGTTGGCAAAGCCTAGGCCAGTTTACCACAGGGCTGGAGGCTGGGGAAGAGGGACAGACAGTGGCACAGGTCACCATACATACAAATTACATAATACATTTGTAACTGCTTCCTCCTAACCCTGTAACCTAAGCACTGTTCTCAACAGCTCATGTCATTAAAAAAAAATCACATTTATCTATTTAGGACAAATAGATCTTGGCTTCCTGTTTGGTTAGATATAAAAATTTATAGCCAGATAGTGGTGGTGTGCATGCCTTTAATCCTAGCACTTGGGAGGCAGAGACCTGGTGGATCTCTGTGAGTTCTAGGCCAGCCTGGACTACAGAGCAAGTTCCAGGACAGCCAGAGCTGTTACACAGAGAACCCCTGTCTTGAAAAACCAAAAGAAAAAAAAAAAAAACCCAAAACAACAACAACAACAACCCAAAACAACAACAAAAAAAAGTAATAAGATTTTCAACAAAAACAAACAAACACAACCCTGCCCTTGGTATTTCCACACTCTGAGAATGTCCTCTGTGGCTCTACCCGGGAATCTCAAAGCTCTCTTGTCTATGGTCTTAGAATTTCCAACACATGCTCATGGTCTTTCTCCCTAGACACCAAAAGGGTACCCTGAACCTGAGAAAGCCTGTCTTGGGTACTCAAACCTGAGGGAACCTGTCTGGGGTACCCTGAACCTGAGGGAGCCTACCCTTGCAACAGTGGCTTGCATACACAAGCCCCCAGGTGGGTGCAGTACCAGATACAGCCCCTGGGACAGAAGATGGCTTATCTCACACTGTTTTCCATAGCTCCAACAGGTGTGAGGCTCTAGACAGGCTCTCTCGGGTTCAGGGTACTCTGGACAGAATCTTCCAGGTTTAGGGTACCATAGACAGGTTCTCTTGGGTTTGGGGTACCCCAGACAGGCTCCCTTGGGTTCAGGGTAAGATAATCAGAGGCCACTGGCAGTGGAAGGAGTCCATGGCCACACATGGCTGCACGTGCGTCTTCTGCATAGAAGCCATATGCTGAGGGGGTGGGGGGGGGAGGGACCCTTCTTCCTTATTTCCATCATGCATTCCTCATTCCTACCTCCTACCTCTGCCCTTCAAGTCTCCAGCACTCTCAGCCCTTAATCCATGCTCTGCCCCTAGCCTTTGTCCCCTCATTCCCATCCCTCCCTCTGCAGGGCCACACACAGGCAGAGCTGGTCAGAGGCTCAGCTGATACCATAGGCTGGAGACCAGGAGGGTCTTGCTTTCCTGTCTGTGTGCCTAGCGCACCACTGGGCCAGACACATAGCGAGGGCCCACAAAGAACAGGCTAAGATGGGCCTCCTGGTGTGTTAACCAAGAATGTACCCTATCTAGAAAGAGGATGGGTGGTTGCTGAGGATGGTGTGTGTGAGCCGGGGTAGGGTGGTACGGTGGTAGGGAATGGGGGAGGTTGAAATGAGGGGTTCTGTGATAAACTGTAGACAACCTATTTAGCAGAGTTCAGCGGTATTGTGTATGTTCACACTGTTAGGCAACATGAGGTTTCTTTTAGATGTGGTGAAACATTCTTAAATGGTGGTGATGGTTGCCCAACTCTGAATACACTAACACCACTGAATTATAGACTTTAAATGGTCCAATCATAAGATACCAAACACAGTAAATAAACACATCTGAATATAAGTTAAATAAAGCTGTTACTTTAAAAAGATGAGGAAGGTTCACTACAGAGTGGACTCAGCCTTCCTGCATTGTTTTGAGAGTTTTATAATAAGCAAGTATGTCTCCTTCTTCTTCTCCTTCTTCTTCTTCTTCTTCTTCTTCTTCTTCTTCTTCTTCTTCTTCTTCTTCTTCTCCTTCTTCTTCTTCCTTTTTTTCTTCCTCTTTAGTTAAAAATATATCTTTTCTTTTTCCTTTCTTTCTTTTTCTTTTTTGAGACAGGGTTTTCTGTGAAGCCTTGGCTATCCTGGACTTGCTGGCCCCAAACTCATAGAGATCCACCTGCCTCTGCCTCCCAGAGTGCATGCACAACCACGCCTGGTGCTTTGCGTGCAAATATGTCTGTGCACCATTTGTGTGCCTGGTACCTGTGGTGGCCAGAAGAGGGTATTAGACCTCCTGAAACTGGAATTACAGACAGTTGTGAGCTGCCATGTAGGTGCTGAGAATTGAACCCAGGTCCTCCAGAAAAGCAGTCAGTGCTCTTAGCCACTGCCATCTTTCCAGGCTCAAGTACGACTTACATAAGCAGAATTTGGCGGAGATTTCTCCTAAAGATTAGTTTCTGTTATTTCCTCAGAAGCTATCCAAAGCTGACAAGTGCCCAGACCCCAGCACTACCAAGAGGCCATGTCACCTTACCACCTCACATTGCCTGCCAGCCTGTCCCTCCCGACTAAGACATCAGGCAAGCTAGTCATGTTGGACTGTCACATATTTATCCTCTCCAAGGCCCCTCAGAGCCTTAGTACAGATGCTCCAAAGATCTGACCTCACATAGTGAGCTCTAGGGTCAGCCAGTGGGGGAGCCAGTCTGTACTGAGGTGGCTTCAGGTGACAGTGATCAGAATCTGCTTCTTAGAAGGACACCTTTCACATTAACACTCTCCATCAAGGCTGGCCTGAGATGTACCAGCTCAGCTCCTGGATTTTACAATATCAATGTTAGAATGGAACAACATAAGAAACCTGAAAGCTATTAGGTTTTTTTTTTTTTTAAAGAAAATTCCACTCTGTCACTCTGTAAATACATGTTCTGCAAAAGGAAGAGATTATGTATGACTTTCTAATTTAACATAGTACCTCCAGCTGCTGGCATGGTGCTTGGCATAGTACCCTCAGTAGCTGGCATGGTACTTGGCATAGTACCCTCAGTAGCTGGCATGGTACTTGGCATAGCACCCTCAGTAGCTGGCATGGTACTTGGCATAGCATCCCCAGCCTCTGGCACAGTGCTTGGCATAGTACCTCCAGTACCTGGCATGGTACTTGGCATAGTACCCCCTGCAGCTGGCATAGAGTGCTAGTGTGAACACCCTTGTGGACAAGCTTGCATGGACATACTCATGGACCCTTGGTTGCATACGAGAAGCAGAATTCCTCAGTCAGACGGTAATTCTGTAGGCGTAAGAAACTCCCAAACTATTTTCCACTGTGACATCACTTTTACACCCCAATCAGCCATGTGTGACGGTTCCAATTTCCACACAGCCTTCTTAACACTTGTCTGACTTTTTGACTGCAGCCATCCCAGAGAGCATAAAGTGTACCCTGTAGTTTTGATTTGCATTTCCCTAAAGACTAGTGAGGCTCAACATTTTCCTATGTGTTTATTGACTGTGTATGTCTGCATACGTTATTCTTTTTTTTTTTTTTTAAAGAAAAATGTCTATTCAGATCTTTTGCCTATTTTTTAAAACTTTTTTTTTTTTTTTGAGACAGTGTTTCTCTGAGTAGCCCTGGTGTCTTAGAACACATTCTGCCACCACTGGCTCCTTGGCGTATTTTTAAATGGGTTATTCATTTAAAAAATCCTTTTATTTTTAGCTGGGAAGTGGTGGCACATACTTTTAATCCTAGCAGAGGCAGAGTAGCCTAGTCTACAGAGAGAGTGACAGGGCAGCCAGGGCTACATAGAGAAACCCTGTATCTTAAAAGAAGGAGGAGGAGGAGGAGGAGGAGGAGGAAGAGGAGGAGGAGGAAGAGGAGGAGGAGGAGGAGGAGGAAGAGGAGGAGGAGGGACAAAAAGATGCCAGGAATGGTGGCGCATGCCTGTAATCCCAGCATTTGGGAAGCAGAAGCAGGTGGATCTCCGTGAGTTCGAGGCCAGCCTGGTCTACAAAGTGATTCCAAGACAGCTAAGGCTACACAGAGAAACCCTGTTTTGAAAAACAAACAAACAAACAAACAAACAAAAAATACTTTGCATGCATGTATGTGTGTCTGTGTACCATGTGCATGTAGTACCTGTGGGGGTCAGAAGAGGGCAGAGTTGGGAGCTGCCATGAGGATGCTGGGATTTGAACTTGGGTCCTTTGGAAGAGTAGTCAGTAAGTACTCTTAACTGCTAAGCCATCTCTCCAGCCCCAATGGCTTACTCAATTTTATGTTAAGTTTTGAGAGTATACAAGCCTTTTGTCAGATTTATGCTTTGACCATTCATTCCAAATCTAACTCACCTTTCCAAAGATTTAAGAATGAACCAAGAAAGGATGCTAAGTTTGTCCATAAGCTAGAGATTCTCAACTGGCATTGCATAAGCATATTCCAGTCCACCGTATCTAATGGGCTTTCACTGTCTGTCTGTGTGTGGGTTCACTTCACTACCGTCACCTAGGAGACACACCTCTGGGCATTTTTTGTGTGAGTTTCCAGAGAGGTTTAACTGAGTTGGGAAGACTCCTCCCCGTTGTGAGCAGAACCATCCCATAGGCTGGAGCCCTTCCCCCCACCCCTGGTGCACACTCTCCCTTCCTCTCCGCCCCCCCCCACCCCAATGCTGTGCTTCCAACAAACTTGAATTTATGTATTAAAAAGAAAAATAGGAGAAAAATGAACCGAGCAGTGGCATGGGGGCTCTTATGGCTTCCTTCTTGAGTGCAGATGCCAAAGGACCAGCTGCTTCCTGGACCAGATGCACCCTTCCCGACAGAGCTGACTGTACCCTTCCATTTAAGCCATGAGCCAAAATAAACTCTTTCTTCCTTGAGCTTGCTTATTTATTTATTTATTTTTGGTCATAATTTTGCCATAGTGATGAGAAAAGTAACCAAGGCAGTTCCTATAAGATGGGTGTTGAAGGGGGTCACAATTCTCACGTATGCACAGCCTTCTCTGCTGTCTTGTCCACACTGTTCTCATCACAGAGGCTTTCTCATAGATGGTGTGCAACTTAGCTCCAAACATGCCTGGTTTTAATTACTACAAATTCCCAGTGGCGGAGCGAGTGTATTCCACAAGTGAAAATGTGCCCTTTATGGAACAGCTACCGGGTAGGATCTGATTTGTGCTCACTAGTAAGAGAAGGATGAGCCCCTGAGAACCTGCCCCCCCCCCCAACTCTGGTGAGATGACACAAAACATCACACAGGGATACACCCTACCAAACATCACTGTATGTGGCGTCCACATTTGCTTTGGAAAGAGAAACTCAACCCTTCTGCATTTTCACAGCTCTGCTAACCCTAGAGATCTCACTTATTTTTTCTTCTTCTTCTTCTTCTTTTTTTTTTTTTTTTTTTTTTTTTTTGGTTTTTCAAGTCAGGGTTTCCCTGTGTAGCGCTGGCTAGAGATCTCACTTCTAATACACTGTCAACAATAGCAAAATGTTTGGTTGTGACACCCAGATAAAGGACTTGGTCAGGACCACTCACCAGCCTGCCGTGTAGACACAAAAGCAAATGGGTAAAGAAACAGACACAAGCCTCGGGGAAGGGTTACGGGGACTTTTCCTGTTCGTGGCCAGGGGACCCATCAGGAACTTCTTCCTGGAGGTAGACGCTGATGCAGCTCTGGCCTCTTCTCTTTGGATGACTGAGTGAGGTGGAGGAGATGTTGATTTGCTTTATCTTGCATGTGGTTAGACCTTGCTGTGCAGAGTTAGGGGTCGAGTGGTCAATGGATGGATCAGATCTGCCCCAGGAGGAAACTGTTGTAAAAGGGGTTCAGGAAAGCTGGACACCACTCCCCCAGGAAAGGCTTAAGGGCCAACCTCTTAGAAGGCTTGGAGAAGAAAAAGACTTCATCACACTTGTCTGGGGAAAACCTTGGGTGGGCCCAGGATGCATCCTTAGCCAGGTTCTTATGTGACACCGTGGAACTAATCTCTGAATTCTCATCACCCAAAAAGGGTTGGAACATTTAATCACGGTAGATTTTGACACCTCTATCCCAAAAGGGCACTGTTCAGGCCTTGACAGGAAGGTCAGACTCCAAGGACAGGAAGTGAAGGTGACAAGAAGCTGGGAACTAGGAAGAGGAGTAAAGTCTTCAGGGCTCCCCACAATGAAGGTAAGCACCTCCTCTTCCAGGGACCATCCCAGCTACAGTGCAAAACACTGCAAGGAATGGGCTCTTTACCTATTTTGAGGACCATGTTTGGTGTGTGTGTGTGTGTGTGTGTGTGTGTGTGTGTGTGTGTGTGTGTGTGTGTGTGTGTGATAGAGGAAGGACTGCCTGTTCCTCTCAGCAGACCCAGCCAAAGGCTCAATTTTGCAAAACCCATAGAAGCTGCTTCCCCAGATGGCAGGGGTTTATGGGGTCGGGGAGGGGAGGCGAGTGCAGGGGTACAGGTACCTGAGGCCCCGTAGTGTGGGGTGGCTTGCCACTGAGACATACTGGAGTGCAGTTATCTCCCCTAGGAGCCCAGAAAAGAGCCTGCTGAAGGGAGTGTGTTGTGACTACAGCTGCCAGCCTCACTGTTTCACAGAAGAGAAGTAGCTAGGATATGGGAAGGGCCAACCATCCTCTGCTCCTGCCTGGAGGAGCTCCTGTCTCCTCTGGGGAAGGGGTGGACCGAGGCTGGGAAAGCTAGTTTCCACAGCAGGTCAAGGCTGACCTAGTCAGGGCCTCTAGCCAAGAGACTCACATTCAGAATGCAGGTGAGACCCTGTAAGAGTCACAGTGGCTGGCCTAGGCGCTGTGGGTCATTGTGCAAAGGCTGGAGTGGCATGATGCTGAGGGTGAGTGGACGAGAGCAGCCACTCCAGTCCCAATAGCAGAGGTCCAGTTAACCTGGCTGTGGAGGGTGACACAGAGCATCTGGCTGCTGGGAGAGGGCACTGTTCAAAATGTACCAGAGAGACTGCCCTTTCTGCCTGGCTGGTGAGGGTAATGGGGTGGGGTCAGGTGGGAGGAAGGTTGCCTCTACCTCCGGAGTCCGGATGGTCCTGGAGCCCCCCCCCCCCCCACCTGTGTTTCTGCCAACCAGCCCAAACCTCATCTCATAGCCCACCTCTGCAGCCCATCACCTTCCTCAGCCCCGAATTCTCCATCAACCTGTGTTCCCAGCAGGATGCTGAGCATTGTGGGGAACAGAATGAGCCTTGCCCTGGAGTCCCGCAGCTGGAAAATACAATACAAGGAGGCCCGGACAGAGGCGGAAACAGGGCCCCTTCCAAACGCCTCAGCCATGGCTCAAGGCAGGAAACCAGGAAGGTTCAGCGGGGGCCCAGAGGTGTGGTCAGGTCATGATGGTGCCATCAGCAAGCTTCCTAGGCACATTTTGTTCAGGAGCCGTGGCACAGGGGCAGAGGAGATAGGGAGGATTCACCAGGGTTCCCACTGGAAGCCAGTAATTGCCTGATGCTAGCACAGAACCTCTCTCCATCAAACCAGCCTCCGCCCTTGTCACCGGGAGGAACCTGGGTCGGGGAAGGGGCTTCCTGAGATGAGTGCTACCCCCTCCCTCTGGCTTGGGCAGTGCTCACATCATCTTCTCTAGCACAGGATGTCATCACATAGCCATCAAAGGACCAGCTGGGGATTAGCACGAAGACACTGGGCATGGGTCTCATTCTTTTTCGTGGTCCCAGCTGTAAGATCTTTTGGGAGTTCTTATTACATGCTCCTGGGTTTGCATCTGTGAAAGGCCATCTCTGAACCCCACAGGGGTGGCCGCAGTGACCTCATGATACCATTCTTGTTTAAATAAAAGGCTCCTGGTTTTGGAAGCTGTTCTTTCCTATCAAGTAAGTGCAAACAAGAGGCTCCAAGCGTCTGAAAAGGAACACAGGACAAACTGTCACGATGCAGACGGGGACTTCATCTGGGAACTATTTATAGGTTCAGATGCCAAAACAGAAGGGAGCTCTGGACAGATTTGCGAATTGCCAAGTATCAGGGAAGTCTAAATAAAGGGTAAGACATGGAGGGTCTTCCGGGAGAAGGCAGGTAGGAGTCTGGGGATACTGAGGGAGCTGTGGACCTGGGAAAGCCATCCCTTCTCCCTGCCACACTGAACCAGCCAAGAGAGGCTTGTGATTGCCCATAACAAGACAAGAGAAGGGACAAGTGGAGATGAAGGTGGCCCGGGCACCACCCAGATAGTGAGGTCAGCTCCAAGTGTTATGAAGGGCTCATCTATAGGCAGAGAACACCCCTTCAACTTTAGGGTCTTACAAGTACATGCAAAAATAGCATCCTAACGTACTAAGACATCACTGAGCAGGCGTTTTGCTTTTCCTTTCCCATACTAAGTGGGAAAGATCTGGGGTGTGTTTTGCACCCATTTGCCATCCCAACGCACTCAGCCACATTTCAAAGGCTTGAGAGCTACCACACTGGAGAAAGCCATGGTTCTCACCTGTGAGCAAACTGGTCCCCCTCTTCCCCCAGAGTTGGCAAGGTATGTAGATACTTCTGGTTGTCACCCCACAGGAGATGGCACTACTGGCACCATGTGGTCAAAGTCAGGAATGCTGACAACATCATGACCTGCAGTCTCTCACCGCAAGGGGGAACCTGCTAGGAACTTGTATGCTAGGAACCTGAAACACCTGGCAGGAGTCTAGGGGCACTTTGCCTAGCAGCTCCTAGCCTTCTGCTGGCACATGGTAGGTTCCCTGCATCAGGGCTCAGAACTGAGCTCAGTGGAGACCTGAGTTCCAAAGGGTCTGATTCCCATGTCCTAAACTAGCAATGCAGAAACAGCGAGCCACAGCGTGAGTCATGAATCAGAACAGGGGCCAGTCTGAGAGACTGCTGAGCCAGGTTGATAGGTACCAACATTCCTCTTAGCTGTCTTTATCCTCCCAGGCAGACTGAGCCCATGCTCAGTCAGGAGTCTGCAGCTCTGGGGAACCAGCCTGATAGAGGTATGCACTTGGGGTTTCTGCTTGTCCAATTACTGGCCAGTTTACAGGCCTCTTTTTCACCATGCCTACTTGGGCACACACAGGTTTTGAGTCAGGGATATCAATGCTAGGGCAGAGCCGTGCTCTCTCCCCATAACTCTGCAGGCGTGGACCATGGCTCCCAATTTGCCCCTATTATTTGCTAAGCACCTACTGCACACTGATACCTGGCATGGTACCATGGTTAGCCATGCCCCTTGCTATGCTTCTTCCCACAACTCCTTTTCCTTCTGCAGACCAGTTCTCTTACATATCTCTGGGACATGTCCCTTCTCTTCACGCCCACCATCCTTTCTTAATGGTTGCTCTAGACAACCCTATGGTCTTCAACCTTAGGGCCTCTCTTGCATCCTAGTCTTTACCCCTCCATCCCCCGAAAGACATGCAACGTCTCTGTAAAAGGCACATTAGATGATGTCCCCACCCACGTGGCCTTCACTGGATTCTGGAGGCCTCTGGAGCTGAGCCTCACTCAAGGTCTGTGTGCCACGGCTCTGGGTTCCCTGCTCACCCCTCCCTCCTATGTGGCCACATTCTGCCCGCACTGAACTTCCCCTGGACATGCCCAGCACCCTGGTACTCTGTATGAGCTGTTCTGCCACTTCATACGCACTTCTTCTCTCGTCCAAGAGGACACCCCACACGTCTACACGCATCCATTTGTCACCAGTGTTGGGGGGCAGGGGTTCTTCTTCTGAGGGTGGTAAAATCCTGACATTATCCTAGCAGAGTCATCTAGGTACGCTTTGCCTCTAGTGTACATAAACTGAATAAACAAATAAACTAAGGCATGTAAACCTTTACACATGGCAAGTGAGTGATTCTTCTTGGATAGAAACTTCCTAAGACCAGAAGCATCTCCTCTTCCTCCTCTTCCTCCTCTTCCTCCTCCTTCTTCCAGGGTCTCATTTTGTAGCCCAGGCTGTTCTCAAACTCATGATCTTCCTGTCTTTTCTCCCTCCTCTGGTCCCCCAAATAGTGGGGTTACAGGTGTGCAACATTATATGGAGCTCAGAAAGCATCTTTTTGGCTTTATAAATTACATTTATTTATAGCCAGGTGGTGGTGGTGCACGCCTCTAGTCCCAGAACTTGGGAGGCAGAAGCAGGTAGATCTCTGTGAGTTTGGGTTTATGTGTATGCAGGGGAGGGGGCAAGCTACAGTGCATGTGACCACAGTACCCACTGGGAGGTCAGAGGACGACTTGTCGGGGTTGGTTTTCTCCTCTACTGTGTGAGCGGGTCCCAGGGATGGAACATGGCTGTCAGATTTGCCTGCCCAGCCAAACTCACCGGCCCAAGAACAGAAGCATGGAGTGCTAGAGACAGGCGCTGAGAGCCAGTTAAATCTTGGCTTTTCTGCTCACTAATGTGTGATTCTGACCAGCCTCCATTTCTGAAAAAATGGCATCATGATTCTTGTTATCTATTGCAAAATTGAGTGGCTTGAAAAATAACAACTGTAGCTCATGATTTGTGGGTCAAAAGCAGGCAGTGCTCAGCTGGGCGACTCTTCTGAGCCTAAGGGAACTGACTTTTCCATGGGCTGGCATCAGCTGGAGCCTGGCCTGGTCTAGAGGATCCAGGATGCTTCCTGTCAAATCTCATTCTTTGGCAAGGGGAGTTAAAAGGCTACATTCAGCCAGGCCCATCTTCTTCCCAGGCCTCTCTCCCTTCCACCATCCCCAGGCCTTTCTGTCCAGAAGGGAGGCAACTCAGCTCTTAGACTTTGAGAAGCTGCTGCCAGTTCTCTGAAAACCTATGAGGAACTGGCTAGAGTCATTTCTGCTTATTCTGTTGACCACAGAACTCAAAGGTCAAAGTAGATCCAAGGGAGGAGCAATAGACTCCACCCCAGGAAGGAAGACATGTCAAAATATATACCATAATCTGCCACACTGTGATGCTCTATCCTAAAGCTGATATGCAGGGCAATTGTAATTCTGGCCCTTGGGAGGCTGAGGCCGGGGGATAGTATGCTTGAAGTCAGTCTGAGCATGTAGAGAGATCCAGTCTCAAAACTAGAAAATAAATAATTTGTACCAAATCCTTGATAATAAATGACTGCTATTATATACCATAACCTTTCCTTTTGCCCATCGAACCCACGCAAGGCCTAGCACCCAACCAAATCTCACTAAATGCTGTCTGTGTCATAGTTCAGTGGAGGAAGAGGCATTTGGGCAATGTCTTAGGCTAGGCTAGAAGGGGTGAGATTCTTGCAGCAATCCATGAGCCACATTCTACAAACCCAGGGACCTGCTGGAGCGCTAAGACTCTGGGAGGAAACTAAAGTCCCGAGAGGCTGAGAGGATCCAAACGCGCCCTCTAAAGGTCTCCCCCAAAGTCCTATAGGGATGGCAATGAGAATGAACTCTTGCCTAGGTTCATCCACAGAGTATGTGACCACTGGACTGCAAAGCTAAGCCTGTCTGTTGGCCTTTTCTTTCGAGGCCCTTGACATTGCTGTTTCTCAAAGAAAAGCATGTGAAATCTCCATGACCATACTTCCATACTTCCTGAGAATGGCAGGCTGTGGTCCTCAGGATGCTGAAAAGAAAGAGAAGCACCTCGGATATACATGTAAGAGTTCCCTAAGACTGCAAATGCTAGCCACGGGTAGCTGAGTCACGTCTTCTGTCTGATTTCTACAAGAATTTATGATCCTATCATAGTGTGTTCAGATTCCAACTCTTTCTCCCCCCTTCTCTGTCTGTCTGTCTGTCTGTCTGTCTGTGTGTGTGTCTCTCTCTCTCATACACACACACACACACACACACACACACACACACACACACACACACACACATCATGCTTTAGTTTGCAAGATGCTCACATACATGTCAAGCCTAAGGGTTCTCTGGGGCGGCTAGTCACATCCTGGTTTTCCAGCTGGGAAATGGGAACATCAGCGGGATGGTCTCAATTAGCTCTCTAGAAAAAACCACCCTGGATATAGCACCTGCCATTTTCAATATCTACTTAATCCTTGGAAGTGAAGCAGCACATCCAGCTCTCCCCAGTGGTTCTTCTGACTGGTTCTGGCAGTACCAGGGCCAAAGCCTAGAGATGAGACTGCCCATGCTCAACCATCAGAGGCAAGGTCAGGCCTGGAGCTTCCATCTCCATGGTCCTCCTCCCTGAGGCCACATAGACCTACCTGCTCTCTGTCTGCCTGGCTCTGGTTCTCTGACAAGAACACAAAGAGCAAACAATGGCCCAACTGTGCAAGTATTAATAACTGGACTATTGTCTGCTCTGGTTCCCAGTCTGCCATCTTCCTCTGCCCCGTGGAGAGTCTGTTGAATGAAGAATACAGAGATATGGCCGGAAACAACTGGGTCCAGGTGAAAGAGCCATGCATCTCTGACTTGGTTGAATCCCAGTTAACATTGTTGGGCACCATTACTTCAGTTGTAAAGAGGAGATTCTAACACTTGCTTCAGAGGCAGTACAGACAGAAGATGGGAGGCCCAAAAGCTATATAGTTAAGTCCCCAACAACTGAGGCTGAAGGTTTAAGACTTCAGGGCCCAGTGATGGGGGGTTAGTTTCTTTTTGTTTTTGTTTTGCTTTGTTTTGTTTGTTTTTTGAGACAGGGTTTCTCTGTGTAGCCCTGGCTGTCCTGGACTCACTTTGTAGACCAGGCTGGCCTCGAACTCACAAAGATCCACCAGTCCTCTGAGTCCTGGGACTAAAGGTGTGTGCCACCTTTAGTGGGTTAGTTTCAGCTAGCTTCATAGAGACCCAGGGTAGCCTAGGACAGGGAACTACATAAAAGGAACATCCCCAAAGGGGAAATTCCTTCAGGGCGAATTCCCTAAATGTTGACAATGGAGAAAGCAAGACAGAAGCAATAAATGTAATAAAGGTTGAGTCAGCTGTGCCACAAAGAGCAAGACAATCCATTCATTGATCCTCACAAATGAGGGGAGACAGGCCCACGGAGCCACAGAAGACACTAGTTTATTTTTGTGGCACTTCCCAGAAGTTATTGCCTCTGGAGGTGGCGAGACAGGCATACTGATACGGCTTCCTCAGAGGCAGCTAGGCTGCCTGGACACAGTGGCATATGTTTTCTAGGCTGTGGTAAGGCTTTCTGATCTAGGTGTGTGGGACATGCTCATGTGGGGAAAGTTGTGGAGCCTCAACCTTCCAGGGAGGGCACTTTGAATCTACCCCTTGCTAGGATAAATTAGGAGTCCCCTCTCCCATGAGGCCTAGGGGCACCGAGTACCTTATGTAAGGATACATGGCAAGTTTCTGGGAAGCATAAGGACACACTTCACTGATAGCCACTCAGAGCTTTGTCCCAGTGGCTCAAAATGGCTGCTCTTTCTTCTTAGGGTGGTGCTGCCTGGGAACTCCCAGAGCAAAAGCAAACCTGGGAAGTAAACTAGAGGTATGCAGGGGTGGTGGTTAACTTCTGCAAACTTGCCCAGAGCTACGGTTCCTAAGACTCTCTCCATAGATGTCCTCTGTATCAGGTGTCTCGCTCAGTGTGAGCTGAGCCTCCACACAGGGATGTATTGAAAACCACAACATGTAAGTACATTGTCTGGTTTGGCCTGTTCTTGCTGGCATCCACTCAGGTACCACTGAGGTACTCGGTCTTATGAGCAGACTCTGGTCCAAGCTTCTCTCCAGGACATTTGTCTACTGCAGTGGTCCTCAACCTTCCTAACGCTGCTCCCCTTTAATCCAGTTCCTCATGCTGTGGTGACCCCCCAACCACAAAATAATTTTCATTGCTACTTCATAACTGTAATTTTCTACTGTTATGAATTATAGCATAAAATTTTCTAATGGTCTTAGGCTACTCTTGTGAAATGGTCATTCAACCCCCAAAGGGGTCATGACCCACAGGTTGAGAACTGCTGGTCTATAGTATAACACCATTCAGGCAAAGCCCCTCCCCTCCCTTTCACCTGATCACAAGAACCCCAATGATACTATTCTGGAATTGCCTGCTCTGCCTCCCTGGCCAGGTCTGAAGACAAGGCACCCCACTCACCATCATCATCCAAGAACCAATAAATGCTACCTACTTATGCTCTACAGGAACACACACAGTAGTGTTTAGACCCCTCTTACACTTCTGCAAGCTTTAGGTATGCTCACACGTGATTTTTTTTTTTTTTTTTTGTCTGTTCTTACTACAGTGTCCTTGGAGGTGTCGCAGGCCCGTGCATGATGGGAATGAGGGTAACATGTCACATGATCTTTTCTTTATTATTATTATTATTATTATTTTTTTTTATTTTGAGACAGGGTTTCTCTGTGTAGCCTTGGCTTTCCTGGACTCACTTTGTAGATGAGGCTGGCCTTGAACTCACAGCGATTCACCTGCCTCTGCTTCCTGAGTGCTGGGGTTAAAGGCGTGTGCCACCACGCCTGGCACATGATCTTTTCTAATTGCCAGAGCTAGTTAAGTGAGAGTACTGAATAGGAGTACTCTTTTTTTTATTTTATTCTCTTTTAATACATGTGTTCAATGCTATGTATTTCCCTCAGGCACTGCCCAGGGTGGTCTATACATTTTGAGAAGTTTGGATTTTCATTTAAAGTATTTAACATTTTCCATGAAATTTTTTTTTCCTTTGACTTGGTATTATGGGGGGGGGATGACCTGTTTAATCTGGTAGGATTTGCCACTTTCTTTCTGTTCATTGATTCTGACTTTGATTCTGTGTGGTCTGGTTTCTATTTTCCACAATCTGTTAAGGTACACTTCTTGACCGCAAGTGTAGTCTGTTTGATGAGTTGCTTCCCATGAACAGGAGAGGAATTGTGCACACTGCTTGTGTTGATGAAAGTCGTCCGTGGGTCTAGTTGGTCTGTCACAATCCAGTTGATAGGTTCTGTTGAGCTTAACTGTGTTCCTACTGACTTAACTGTAGGCTGCGTCCATCCATGTCTAATAAAGGGGCAAAGTTTCTAATTGATTTCTCTTTTTCTTAAGTTGTGTGTGTGTGTGTGTGTGTGTGTGTGTGTGTGTGTGTAGTGTTGTTCCTTAGGAGCCATCCATCTTGTTTCTGAGGCAGTCTCTCACTGGCTTAAGGTTCACCAGTTAGGCTAGCTTGTCTGGCTACTGAGCCCTAGCAATAGGCCTGTTTCTGCCTCCCCAGTGTACAAGCATATGGGCCACACATGGCTTTATGTAGTGCCTGGGGATTGGACCCAAGGCTTTACGTATGCTAGGTAAGTACTCTACCAATGTAGTCACATTCCCATCCCTTAATTTCATTATTGTATTTGGTTTAATATGTGATGCCAAGGAGAAACCTAGGCCTCGTGTGCATTATATAAGTCCAGCAATCAAAGGCCCCCTTTGGCTCACCTAAATAACATGCCCAATTAAAATATAATACGTCACTTGACCCCAGAGTTTCCCCTTGTACCTTGTTCCTGTGGGCCACTTCTGTCTCCTCTATCCAGAGGCAGTCCTTTAGTCCTCAACTCTGGCATAAATACTCCTCCTCCATCTCCTTTGTTCCCGTCCTCTTCTCTTTCATCCTCTACCCCCTGTCTTTGTTTCTTATTCCCTGTCTTTTGTCCTTTGTCCCTCTGGGGCAAATAAATCTCCTTTGTGCTGAGACCTTGATCTTGGGATGCCCTGAGCGCACTCTGAGGTTCCTTACACTTACAAGGCTTCAGACAGGGTTCAGCTCACTGGCCTTTCCACCTCCTGCCGTGGAGAGCACAGCTCTCTGGCTCTCCATAGGATGGAGCAGTAAGGCATCATGCTGGAGCGGGGAGCAGCCCTCAGCAGACAGTGTAACCTGCCAGTGACTTAATGTTGGCCTTCCTAGCTCCCCAAATTATGAGAAATGAATGTCTCTTTTTAGACCACACTCAGTCCTGGTTATTTGTTATACAGCAGCACAGATGGACTCAGACACATGCTGAGCCAAGGTCATATGTGCCTGAGACAGGAAGCCAAGAGACCCTAGGGCTTGGCCCTGATACCTCCTATAGCTGCCTTTAAAAGAAGGATTGATGAGTAGAGGCCTCTGACCCCAAAACTGGAGGGGCAGAGAGTTGAGTCAAAGTGCTGTCACTTAGATGGGTTTTCTGAAGCCCTAAAGGTGGGCAGTCATGCACATGAAGACCAGGACCACCCACACATGAACCAGGATCTCACCTACACACAGATCAGGACCACCCACACACAGACCAGGATCTCACCCACACACAGACCAGGATCTTACCCACAAACAGACCAGGACCATCCACATGCAAATCAGGGCCATCCACACACAGACCAGGATCTTACCCACACACAGACCAGGACCACTCACATCTAAGTCAGGACCACCCACACACAGACCAGGACCACCCACATGCAAATCAGGACCACCCACACCCAGGCCAGGACCACCCACACCCAGACCAGGACCACTCACCCACACACAGACCAGGATCTCAACCTCAAACAGATCAGGTTCACCCACATGCAAATCAGGACCACCTACACATAGATCAGCACCACCCACACATAGACTAGGATCACCCACATGCAGATCAGGACAACCTTCTGTGACTCTAGCCCATTTTCACCATCCTTTTTCTCTCACCACCAAGATCCTGTGTTCTCAATCTTCCTCTTTCTATCAAAATCTCCCAAGTCCAGTTCTCTCAGAACAAAATAAACTCCTCCCTCTCCCATATTGGTGTTCACTGGAGAAGAGCCCCAGACTCCTGAGTACTCCTCTTCTCACCTGCTAGACTCTTGAGTGCTCCCATGACAACTCTGAGTGCTCTTCTCATTCCCTTGGTGCTGCAGAGTCCAACTGCCAACCTTGCCTTCCATCTTTCTAGCCCCAACTCCTAAGCTGTCACCAAGCTTCTGCTTTTGGTAGTTTCCTACAACCCCTCCTCTTCTCTTGTGGCTGGTCACTGTCCCGGCTGCCTGCCACACAGCCCAAGGGTCCTAAAGCATCCATCTCATTGAGTTACTTCCTGCTCAACACCTTTCCATGACACTAAAAACCAAATCCTTAACAATGTAGTAGTCTGCTTGTCCCAGCTACTGGTGATCTAGCCACATTCCACTCTCATAGCCTCTTTGCTTCCTCTTCAGTTACCTCCTGGCCACAACTTGGCCCTGGTTCCATTCCCTTCCTTGTTTCTGAGCTTGACATAGAAGACTGTGGCCTCAGCTTCTCAAGCCTGTTCTCCAAATATTCTTCCTCCTGCTTGTTTCTCAACTTCTCAGGCTTATATTACAGGACTTGGAACACCTCTTTTTCCTTGGTCAGTATTGGTGTTGTGTTTTAGCCCCCTTAGAAATGTCTATTCAGGCCTGGAGAGATGGCTCAGTGGTTAAGAGCACTGTCTGCTCTTCCAGAGGTCCTGAGTTCAATTCCCAGCAACCACACAGTGGCTCACAACCATCTATCATGAGATCTGGTGCCCTCTTCTGGTGTGAAGGTGAACATGCAAGCACAACACTGTATATGTAATAAATAAAATCTTTTTTTTTTTTTTTTTTTAAAGAAAGAAATGTCTATTAGCAGATACTTAATTGGGGATGCATTTTGTGACATGCTTAGCAGCACAGAGCTGAGAAAGATCATAATAAAACAAGATGGTAGAAAAGGAAAGGTAAAGTGTGGCATGCATGACTTTGACTCAAAACTTATTGAAAGTAAAGGGGGAAAGAAAGGCCAGGCATGTAATCACAGCATCCAGGAGGCAGAAGATCCAAGAATCTGAGGCCAGCCTGGGCTTCAGAAACGCAAAGGAAAGACAGAAATATGGAAAAGTGGAAAGATGAGAGAATAGAGGATGACGGTAGTGCATGACTCTAATCCGAGATCAAATTTGAAGCGATCCTGGGCTCTCCTGTGAGATCTAAAAAAAAAAAAAAAAAAGCAACTAAGAAACAAAAGAGGATGAGGAAGGGGAGGAGGAGAAGGAGGGGCTGGTGTTAAGTTGGTTTCTCAAGGTTTTGCAGTAGTTCTTAAAACTAAGTTGCCCTCCCTGCCTCGTCCTGACCCAACTTCCCAGATCTGGAAGCTCAAAGCTAAAATGATGAAGGCAGAAAGAAATGACCCATAGCTATTTTCTCCCAAGCCCCTGTGGCCGCTGGGCAGCTGGGGACACATCTACCATTCAGAGCACTCCTCAGGACAGGCAGCACAGGAAATGAGGGGCTGTGAGGTGTGAGGTGTGAGGTGTGAGGTGTGAGCTACATGTTGCTAATTATAACTGCCATAGTGCATTGAGTGCTGGCTGCCTGTGGGGCTCGTGACTTCTTTCCAGAAATGTCTACATTTAGCTACAAAGATGTGGAGGGCTTCCCTGCAGAATAGTACCTTTCATGGCTCTGCCCACAGCTTTCCTAGGGAGACACCCTCAGTTCACAGATGAGGAAACTGAAGTATAAGGGAGCCTGGCGTCTTACCGGATCTCACTAGAATAAACCTCTAGAACCAATCATCATTCTTTCTAAAATTCATATTAGGAAAAAAAAAAGTGGGGGGTTGCATTGACAAGCCTGCAAGCCCTCCCATAAAGCAATCAAACCTGCCTCACTTGTTGCTAAAATATGGAGTCTGTATATCAGTCCCTCCTTTCTGAACAACACCTGTTCATGGACTTACGCCATGTCCATCCAAAAACAGGTCAGATTTCATTCTAGGGTTTCAGCTGGTGTCATTCACATTCAAGAGCAAGGAAAGAAGTCAGAGGCGTTCTGGCAACACTCTGCCATGCCCATATGGATCTCTACTGCCCAGGAGGACTCACCTGAGACCTCTCCCTTGCATCCACTGGTGATGACTGTCACTTTAATCATCATGAGAATTCACCACAGTCGCCCAGGAGATGGGCTGTTCTCCAGAGGCTGATGTGTTCAACTTGACTTACACCCATACACCTGAGAGTGAAGACTTAACGCACAATTGTGGACAGACCCTTCTGAAGCCAGGGGTCAGTAGGCCAGAGGCACTGGGGCAGAGTGATGGGACTGTGGCTCAGTCCTTATGTACTGCATAGCCCACTTTCTGCATGGGCCTGGCCATGCCACCACCACTGCCTCAGGGCTGCTCTGGTACAGACAGTCCCAAATGGGTTTTCTTCTTCCTTTATTCAGCAACCAGTAGGAAAATGCCATCATATAAATATGTTCATCACTGTCACCACCTCTATGCATATTAATAAGCAGCAGCAGCAGCAGCAACAAGTTCAGCTGAGCACTTTTTGGTCCACCATCATGCCGTGAGTGAAAACTCTACACCTGATGTCAATTGGCAAGTTAGAGTTAAAAGGCACAGGTGCACCGAAAAGACTAGAAAGGAAAAGAAAATCCCTTTCAGGCTATGTGGTTACAGCATGTATGGAACATAAGCAAGTTTCCTGGTTAGGCTTAGGTCTCACGCCCAAGACAACTCACTAGACATGTGCAAAATTTTCAAAGTCCAGGGTGAGCTCCTGGTCTCAAGCCTTTAGGATAAAGGGTGCTCCTTTTATAGCATGCTCTAGGACAGCCATTAGGGGCAGGGCTGTAGAGAGAATCTCTTGTGTACTGTATGGAAAGCATCTCCTGTCAATAAAAAGCAGACGGCCAGTTAGCTAAGGCAGGAAACAGGAAGTTCTGGCAGAAAGAGATGAACCCTGGGATAGAGTAAGAGGTGGGAGATTCGCCCAGGACTCTGAGGAAGATGGACGCATGACATTGAGGAGAGGCACCAGCCACGTGGCACACATAGAATAAGTGGGCAAATACGTTATGAGCTAGTCGGGGAACAAGCCAAAGCTTACGGCTTAGGCATTTACTCATAAATAGTAAGTCTCAGAGTCGCTATTTTGGAAGCTAGGGTGTGGGAGAAAACGTGCTGTTCTGAAGATTACACAGGGTTGCTCCCCAAAAGCTGGGGCAGCCCCATTCATCCTTCATTCTGCTCCTTCTCCAGGTCCATCCCGCCTGGAAGTTCTCTGGTGCTGGCTACGGGTCTGAGGGGAGATTACTCTTCCCTCCCACTGGGCTCCAGCCTGGCCGTGTGGCCTGTTTTAGTCAATGAGTTGTAGGGGTAAGCGGTGGCTGCCATTTCTGAGTGGAGCCTTACAGACTCATTGTGGAATCCAGCTTTCCCTCTCATGCCTCGGTTGGGTAAGCATCTTCAGCAGCGGTGCAGAGTCAGTGAGAACACACTCATGTTCCTTTGTATATGAGTGTCATAGTCACGTGTACTACTGTACATCCATGTTACTCTGTGTGGGCGGTCTGTCACCACTACCACCTCAGCCCGGTGGACAGAATCAGGATTTAATTAATTAATTACTTTTTTGGGTAAGAAACCAGGGAGGGAAGCTGGGCGTGGTGGTGCACACTTTAATCCCAGCACTCAGGAGGCAGAGGCAGGCAGATCTCCAGGTTTGAGGCCGGCCTGGTCTACAGAGTAAATTCCAGGACAGCCAGGGCTGTCACACAGAGAGACCCTGTCTCGGGAAAACATAAACAAAACAAAACAAAGAAACCAGGGAGGGGATTCTAAGTGCCTCAGAGCCACAGCTGTGGTGAAAGCAAGACTCACTTTTGGGACACCCCCTGGTCTCACCATTCCATGTGGGGAAACCCAGAATGCTCCAGTTCTAGGCCTGGGCCCTTCTGTTGCCCACTTCCTCTTCACACCAGCCCCTATTAGTCACCCTGGCCACAGAGTCTCACATCCAGTTGTGATCTGGACAGCTACTTCCTTCCAGGACTCTCTGAGAGAGGCACCATCGTTATTCCTACCTCACAGAAAGGGATGCCAGGGCCTGGAGAGGCAGAGCATCTTGCCCCAGTCCCACATGGCAAGAGGCAGAGGGGAGAGCCAACCAGGCTCTGCAGCTCCCACGGTCTGGGCTGAATCCTCATGACAACAGTGGCACAGAATTAAAACAGAGGGCGGAGGGTGGGAGCCAGAATGGCTGAGGCAGAGAAACAGCCCAGCCACTGGCCTTGCTCTGGTGGCAGACCTCAAGGGAAAGATGTCTGGGAGCAGCAGAGTAATATAAAGAGAGAGGAAGATGAATTACACAAACCACGGGCCTCTCTGTTGTAAATGTATAGACTAAGGATCGAAGAACCAGATTACACAAACGACTCTGGTTTGCATTTTGATGATTTTTCAGGGCAAAGCCAAACACTGTGTTTGTTTATAGCCTGAAAATGCAGGGAATTCTACAGTGTGGCCCTGGGAGAAAACCAAGAACCAGAGATGTTGGTGCTCCCATTTCCCAATAGGGTGTAACCATCTTGTCGGAAGGGAAGATATTCTCAAGGGACACTTGTGCTCCTTCTCTGGGCCATCACACTATGGAAGCAAGTGTCTCCAAGGAATTAAGTGTCAGCTAGGAAGAAGGAGAAGGCTGGGGCCCTGGTGCCAGCTGAGGGAGGATTTTTTCCCCCCTGGAAAGATGTTTCACAGATTTCTGATAACTTGTCAAACAAATGTTGCAGGACACACTGTGACCCAGACACTGACAGGTCAGTGGTGGGCAGGGCCATGCCTTGGCCAGGACTGCTTAGTTATGCATGCCTCTCTCTTATCCTCAGGGTCCTGAAGATGTGCTTTGTGGGGGATGGCCACTGGATCTCTCGACTCGTTCCTTTTCCTACACTGAGTCACTCTCCTTTCTCATCTTTTCACTATGACTTACCCGTTATGTTTGCCTATTGAGGCATGGCTGGCCGAGCCTAGCTTGTTGGAGCTGATCCTCACAGCTCTGCATACACTGTCCATCGCCTTAACAAAACTTCACTCAGCTAGACTTTTGCAGGCTCTTGGACCTTCTCAGAAACCCCTCATTTTAGCAACGACCCCTCTAAGTGCAGCAGAAATCTGCACCCTGCCTATCTGATCAGCATCTATACCCAACCAGGGTTTTCTTGTTTCCCTCCCCCTAGAAGTAGGGCCAATCTGCCCACTTTCAGCCAGCACCCCAGTAGACCATCTATCCATTGGCACCCACCTTGCTTTAAATTCCCACCTGTGCTTGGTGTGTCTGGATTGGGCCCGTCCTGCACCAAGGGCCCCTTTCCATGGCTGTTATGTTTCTGAGCTGAATCTGTTTTAACCCTAGTAACCACTGCCCCACTCTTGTTTGCCTTCTGCAGCCTCTGAATTGGAAATGGGACACGAAATCAAACTGTCATCCTAATTTCCAGGGGGTGTGTCGTATGGAAGGTGCAGGGGCCTAGATGTGATGCCCAAAAGGCAAGCAGGTGCCCAAAAGGCACATAGGACAGAAGAACAGAGCAGAAGAGAGACAGCTGCTGGGCCAGCTCTAATCTCCCCTGTCACCTCTAAAAAACCCTCAGCCCTCTGCCTTGAGTCAGTGCTCTCTCCACCAGGCTGTAGGCATGCCCCCACCTGAGCACTCTGCCAATGCTAGATTGAAAACTCATTTGGGCCCCTAAAGGTACAGAGGTAACTAATTTGTAGCAGCATAGTCCTGGAGTCTCAACTATCAGCAGAGGCAGGACTAGTCTGAAATATAAGTCTGTGGCCTGCTGGTCAGCTTTCTCTTGGTGTCACAAACACATCCAGGATCATTTGGCCCCAGAGACAGTATAAAGGTCACCTTCCCCTGTCCGTATGAAAAATGACCCAGGTTCTTGGGGGAACAGGAGGCAACTCAAACAACTCCACCCCTTCTGAGTCATCACAGGATACCAAGTACTGCAGTGGTTTAGAAAAACCACAACACTCTCCATCTTCTTTGGGAACTCCATTCCCACCCCCTGACTCCACGGCCTTTCCCAGCTCCACATCTCTACCCTTATGCTCAGGGAGCACCTCCCAGAATTCATTACAGTCCAGTGGCTTGGGGCTGGAGAGATGGCTCAATGGCTGAGAGCACTGGCTGTTCTTCTAGAGAACCTGAGTTCAATTCCCAGCACCCACATGGAAGCTCCCCCCTGTCTATAACTCCAGTGCCGGGGCTTCTGACACCCTCACACGGACATGCATGAAGGCAAAACACCAATGCACATAAAATAAAACAAATATAATATAACATTAAATAAATATAATATAATATATAAAATAAAAACAATATATGCTGTATATATAAATTATATATATTGTTTATATACATTAATATATATGAAAAAAACCACATGGTCGACTACATTTCACACTGTCTGTGTCCCCTGCAGTTAGGTTTGGTCATGTGACTGAATCCTAGCCAGCAAAATATGAGTACAGGAGATACCCAAACTCTTCCCAGTCCATATTATTTCCTTGGGCTCTACCCTAAAATATGGAGGTCATGTGCTCAAGGTAGCAGGGTACCTGCAGGGACATATCCTGCCTGTGCTTGGGAATTAGCTTCTGCAGCTTTAAGCCATTTCTTGATATTGTGGCAGTTGGCCGATTTTCCACATGGCCACATCCTCATGACAGGAAATACCTTTCCACTCCTGTCTCCTTATCTCCCTTGATACCCTAAAAGGCAGGTGCTATGCGTTCAGGCCATAGGTGCACACTTCATAAGCATGGGACAAGTACCTGGTGGGGCACACTTATGGTTGTTGTTGTCTGCTTTTAGTGACAGGGTTTCTCTGTGTAGCCCTGGCTATCCTGGAACTCACTCTATAGACCAGGCTGGTGTCAAACTCAGAGATCTGTCTCCCTTTCTTTGCCTTCTGAGTGCTAGAGTTAAAGGCATGCACCACCACTGCTGGTTTGGGGCACATGTGTTCTGTTCATGTGGTCTGAGTCATTGGAAGATCCTCTCCCAGCAGGATAGGGAACCTGCTCTACTTTAAATTTTTAGAAAATCAGCCCTTTATTGGACTAATACAAGCACCTTTACACATTCAGGACCCCCTCTTACATACCCTCACACAGTAGGTATTCTTAGCTATTCTTCCCACAGTAGGGAGGATCTGAGTCCACCACACCCTTCCACAGGAATCCCTTGTCACTAACACCAGTCACACCACAGAGATGCCACGTCTGTTGGCCATGCTCCCGCACAATCCCCACCTTCCATCCTGACTGGAGACTCCTCCCTCGGCCCCCTCCCGATGCCAGGACTTCCATCTTATTCATCTCTGTACCTTGTCAGTGTCTTGAAAAACAAGCACCCAAGAGTATTTATTGTAGCTTCCCTGGCTGCTGTCACTCTGTTGTTGACCTTGGGTGACAAGCTTCAGGGAACACCCTGGTGGGTGTCAGCTGGTGCCTGTAGTATCCTATGGATTCTTGTCACAGGCTTCTTAGGTTTCAAGACCTAACATGTGAACACGTGGCCTTTAAAAGAAGGCAGAAGCTGGTTCAAGCAGGTGAGCCTAGGCCGGAAGAGGTCTAAACTCCAAGATGTCTTTATCACTACAAAGCCACCCTGGAATCCAGGCATGGTGGCATGCACCTGTCATCCTGGCAGTGGAGAGGCTGTGGCAGGGGGAACCATGAGTTCGGGGCCAGTTTGGATTAAAGACTCCCATCCACCAAACAGTCCCACCCCACCCCCAGCCCAGGTCTGTTTTGGTAGTCCTGTGCACACCCAGGACTTTTGCCTTTAGAAGTGCCTGCCCATCTGACCTTCACAAAGGCTCTGGGGCAGGGATAAGACAGTGGCTGTTGGTTTCATTTGATGGAAGAGAAAGCTGAATGTCAGAGAGACTACATTCCATGACATGCATCACAGTTCGAGAATGTAGTAACATGTCCCTGGAATCCAGGGCCAGGCATGCCACTTCCTCCTTCGTGTTCAGCAAACAAGAGAGAACTTGACTATGGATGGCTACTGAGAGGCAAAGCCTACAAGCCGTGACAGAGAAAGTGAGAATCGACAGTGACCTTGTTTAATGTTTTGCAACAGGGCTTTTCTTATTTCTGACACTTTCTGACCTGACAGTCACTGTGTAGCTGTGCAGTGCAAATCTTCCTGCTGCTGTCTCCTAGGGGCTAGGATTACAAGCATGTGCTACTACGTCTGCCGTCTGCCGATTTTGGCATCTGAGTGATAAGCTGAGTTTAAAACAAACTTGGTCAAGTTCTAGTCTATAAAGTGCTAGGCACAGGAAGCACACCAACACGTGCATCCTCCCAAACTCTTACCAATCCAAACTGTTATCTGGACCCAACCCTAAAAAAAAAGATCTCTCCTTTCCTAGTTTTAACACGGTGACAGAGCGCAGGGTTTGTGGTCAGCAGGTTCTGCTGCTGCGGCTTGAAGGGGGGGTAGGTGAGGAGAGCTTACTAGACTTTTCTTCTCTGATGGGGTACTCCAGCACCTCAGGTGAGCTGTCCTTCAGGGAAGGGAAGTGGACACACAGCACCAGGCGCTTCAGGCTGCTGTCCCGGCACACCAGGAACATCTGAAATGGCAAAAGCAGAGGCTGGGTGAATCGGAGGCTTTGGTGGAGGCGAGAGGGACAGCAGCAGGGTGGGCATCATTCAGAGAGCATCTGAAACAAATACAAAGGGGGTGGCGGTCATCCATCCATCCCTTGAGCAAAGTGAACCTGACGCATATCCAAATGGGAGACCCTTGAGTCTCACTTTCTCATTTGCAAATTCTGAGGACTAGGAGTGTGGCCAAGCTGTTGAGGGCTGGCTGGGGAGCAGGGATCCTAGGACATCCCCAAGGATGAGGACATGACCCCCAAGGATGGGAGGCTCTGGAGAAGGCTCCAGAATCTGTTGCCATGACTACTAGATACCAATCCCACCGTGACACTGCCAGATCATCTTAGGCATGAATGCAGTGTTGCAATAAAACATCCAGTGACCTCACTGATCCTGGTCCACAACAGCTGGCATGTACTGTCTCCTCCCTTTGCCCCTGGTCTGAGTCTGCAACTTCTCATACTAAATCTACAAGGGGTGTGGTAAAGAGGAAAGCGAGGTAAGGGAGAGCCAGGTAATGCTTAAGATGGATCAGGAGATGCCAGAGATGGGTTGAACCCAGGCCCTTGGACTCTATATCCCAGGCATGACACCCGCCCCCTCCATACTCCAGAGGCTCTTGGAGGTTGCTTAGCCATTGGCACACGTGGCCCATCTGAAAGTTAGCTTAGGCAAGAAATGGGGGATCAGTCTCTCTCTTCCCCTGGGCAGGGTGAAGAGAACAAGAGAACCCGAAGCAAACGTGAGGAGAAGGGGAGAGGAGTTGCTGGTCTGTCTGCTTGCTTCTAGATGCTTCTATAAGACCTACTCCCTGCAGGGAGACAGTGGTCAGGAACTTGGGGACCAAGGATGTCTCTCAAATATGAAGCCACTTTGTTTCTTTGACAGAGGGTCAAGGTCAATTTGCCTCCTTGTCCACAGAGCCATGGGAACCAGGGGGGCTGGAGGAAATGCATGTGAATGAGTGTAAGAGTGGGTGTGAACCGGCGAAGCAGGGGGGGAAATGCTTGTGAATGAGAGTATGAGTGGGTGTGACGTAATATGGAATACAGCTGGCCTTTGTTTCTTACTTTTATTATGGAGCTTCAAAAGCCTGGGAACTTCCTGAGGCAGAGGCATCTGTCATTTGTAAGGATCTTTCCTGACCAGGCATGGGGTTATGCTAACAGGAGGCTCTTATACCCTTGGTTTCAGGAGGAGGGCTGAAAAGGGTTCTAGGCTGGACTTGCCAGCCCCACCCTGGCCTGGGGGGTGGTGAGCGGGATAGGGATGGGTACCCTTACACAGTCTGTGATTTCATTCCTGCCTAGGCAATGAGACCTCAGTAAAATGCTGCTGGCTGGATCTGGCAGCACATGCCTGGAATTCTAGTGTTTCTGTCCACCTACGTGTCTCTGTAAACTAGAAAAGTGGCAGGATGGGCAGGAGGCTCCCGGGGCAAGAAAAGCAGACAGTCTTGATTCCAAGCTGCAGACCTCAGGCCTTGGCTCTCAGTGGAAAGAAAACAGAATAAGCAATGTGGGAATGCAGGTGACAGAAGCAGGCCCTGGGGCCTGCTGGTCACCCCTGGATGCTCAGCAGGGTGTTTAGCCATGGAGCTGTTCACCTTCCTGGCCACATTGCCAAGATGCCTACACCTTGCTGGTCTCGAGTGAGTCCTCACCTACCTAACCTCCTGACATCCGGGCCAGCTGTCTGGCTCTCCCCTGCTGCTTTTTCTCCTGTCATCAGCTACCCACAATCCACTAGGAAACCCCAGAAAGCAGACTGGCCTTCCCTCAACTGCATAAGCCACTGAGCCGCATGCCACACTGGGGTCTAATTTCTGCGAGCAGCCAGGATTCTTCCAGCTGCACTCTGAACTAGACTGCGGTGAGAGCCCTGGGCTGGGTCCAGATAGTGGTACCCTTCTAAATTCCAAAGAGGAGCAGCCACGGGTTGTCAGGGAGGATGCTTGTCCTTTCTGAGTGGCTTTGTAGGGAGGGAGACATCTTGGGGAGCCTTCACAGCTTACCCCCAGAAGGTTGCAAGAGAGTTCATTTTGTGATGGATCAAGGCAATCCCAGGCTGGTGCGGATGGCTCACAGTCCTTCCCTGTCTGTCTTGGCCAGTGTGGAATATTTTTGTTGTTTTGTTTTCCAAACACAGTGCCTTGGTAGGTGGTCCCAACTAGACAGAAACATGCTGTGGAGCCCAGTGTTTAACACGGAACCTGCAGGGATTCTTCAGCTTCCGGAGTACTGGAGCTACAAGCGCATACAGCCACAGATCATGCCCTTGGCCAGGATGTCTGTTTTTTGTTTTGTTTTGTTTTGTTTTGTTTTTGAGACAGGGTATCACTATGTAGCCCTGGTAGCCTTGAACTCACAGAGGTTCACCGGCTTCGCCTCTGCCTCCCCAAGTGCTGGGATAGGATGGGTTTTGAACAGGCCAGTGTTTTCCGCAACAGCTGGGATGGAAAAATGACTCAGGCAAAGAATTACACAGCCACAGCAATCCCCTCAAACAGATCCATTAAAAACCCAAGTCTAGACACACTCTAAATGGCTGGTTTCACCTTTCCTTTTGGACCTAAATATTAGCGCTGTCTGCAGTTGGAGGAATTTCCCATCATGCCTATGAGAACGCATCTAGTTTGGCCAAGGCCAAAACTCTAGGCTAGGTGGACAGCACAGTGGCCATCCTGGGTTCATGTAGCTGTGGTAGTCCTCCTGCAGCTAAGGTCCTCTCACCTGGGGCTCCCACACCAACAGAGCTGGGGAGTGTGCGCAGAAGATCAGAGAACTGGAAATGGACGGTAGGACACATCAGCCAATGTTCATTTATGAGACAAGGGGAACTGCAGTCCACAATTCCTCCAACTTGTAACAGGGCCTCAGCAAGGCCCAGGCAGCATTTCTCAAGGCTGGCCACAGCTCAGGGTCACCTTGGGAGCTTTTAAAACACACCAACAGCTCCCCTTTCAGAGAGGAGAAACACAACATGGTGCCAATGGAGAGATTAGCTTCTCAAGAACTGAAGGGAGTGATGCGATGTCCCAGTTCCACATAGAGTGTCCTCACTCATGGCCCCGCAGGTCTGGGGATGGGCTTAGATGGAAAAATCCTAGATTCTTAAGTCAAGCCAAAGGAGTAAGCATTTGGACTGGGTGCTGAGAATCGAGTGAGGCACCATAATTGGAAGCCAAACCCAGGCCAAGTGTTCCTGTTGCAGGGCTGTTTCCTAAATGTGGATGCAGAGCGTGCCCCTGTTCCACAGGACTGCCACAAGGATAAGGGAGGGAAAATGGGGCTTCCCCATATCACCAAAGAAACTTGCCCGAATGGAATTATTGGTCTCGTGATCTACCGAGAACCATCGCCTGCCAGTGCATCTGACAACGTGCATTCCCACAGCTCTTAAGCTAAACCCTCACTACCAAAGACAAATGCACAAGAGGATCCTCTGGTTGATCATCTTTAAAGGCTGGTGAGATAGCGCAAACCTGGTGACCCGAGTTTGATCTCCAAACCCCACATGGTGGAATGAGAGAACCAAGTCCTACAAGCTGTCTTCTGATCTCCATACTCCTACTGTGGCACTTGTGTCCCCTCCCCCATTAGTAAATCACTAAACAAAAACAAAAACAAAAACAATCCTGTCTCTTTCAAGCTGGAAGGGAGGATAGCTCAATAGCAACAGATCCAGGTCACACACAGACCTTGGCGTCTAGGAGAGTTCCTTAATCAAAGGAAGCAGTCTTTGGAGACACAGGATGTGGCTGGTCCCCGGGGCTGAGGCAGAGAATATACAAGGTAACAGTATCTTGTATGGCCAGAAAAATAAGAAAGTGACCCAAAAGGAAAGCTGGTGGTGACACCTATGCTCACAGTCATTGGGTACTGGGGTCAAAGGGACACAAGAGCCATGTCCTTGTTTGCTTTCTATTGCTGTGACAAATGGCACGACCAAAGGTAACTTGGGGAGGAGTTCACTTCGTCTTCCACCTCACATTCTCTTACTGCGAGAAGTCATGGCAGGGACTCTGGGTAGGTCCTGGACACAGGGGCTGAAGCAGAGACCATGAGATAATGCTGTGTACAAGCCTGCTCTGCCTGCTTACTTACACAACTCAGGACCACCTGCCCAGAGGTGCCATCACTCCCAGCGAGCTAGGCCCTCCTATAGTGATTATTAATCAAGAACATGTACCACTGATTTGCCTACAGGCCCATCTGATGGAGCTATTTTCTCAATTGAGCTTCCTTTTTCCCAGGTGACCCTAGATTGTGTCAAGCTGACAAAAAAAAAAAAAAAAAAAAAAAAAAAAAAAAAAAAAAAAAAAAAAAAAAAAATCCAACCATCACAAGCCACTTGAGGGACTTTTGTGATCAACTTTCCACAAAAGTTGTACAGTAGGGCCTGGGGAGAGAGCCTAATGGGAAAAGTGCTTGCCTTGCAAACATCAGGACCTGAGTCTGATCCTCAGAACCCATGGCAAAAGGCCTGGTGTGGTGGCACACGCCTGTAATCCCAGCGTTGAGGACGCAGTGACAGGTGGAAGATCCCTAAGGGCTCACTGGCCAGCTAGTTTAGCCTTCTTATTGAGCTCCAGGTGCTAGGAGACCTTGTCTCAATCAATCGGCCAATCAATCAAACAAACAAAAATCTGAAAAACAACACCTGAGGTGGACCTTTGGTTTCCGCAGCAGGGGTACAAATACAAGGTTGCAAATGAATGTGCACCCCAAGTATGAAATTAGTCTCACGATTACATATTGATGTAAGTGATTAAAATAAACAGACAAGGGCAAAGAGATGAATCTTAGGCAGAACTCCAATGCCATCTGGAGCCCTGTCATCCAAAAGGCAGGGTGACTTTCCTTCCAAAGAGTAGTAGGGAAAAGAGGAGGGCAAGAATGAGGTTGAGGGAAGGAGATGTCACAAACTGGCAGTGGGCAAGCAAAGTCAACACCAGCAGGACAAGTTGCATTGCTATTTGGTACCTGTTGTGGTTCAAATACAGGGATTCATGTGTTGAAGACTTGAAACCAAGGTCTCTGACTTAGGGTGCTAATTCAGAGGCTCTGGGGGAAACTTAGGAGGTGTGGCTTGGCTACAGGAAGTAGATCAGTTGGGGGTGGGCGGGTCCTTTTATGCCCCTTGTTTTTCTCTGGCTTTGCTCTCTCGCTTCCTGTCCACCAGGAGGTGAGGTGATAGACTTGGTTCATCATTGGCTCTCTGCCATAGTTCAGCCTCACGTCAGGTCCACAGCAGTGATGTTAACTGAATACAAACTGAAACCTCTCAAGAGGCCGTGAGCCCACCCAAATCCTTAATCTTTTCAACTGGCTCTCTCAGGTGTTCATCACAGCATCACAGAAACCATGATGAACACAGAAGCTTTGAACGGTGGGCTGTCACGGGCTGTGTCTCCGCTACTCCACCCAGACTCTCCAACCCATGCCTAGCCGCAGACAAAACTCCAATGGAGGACATCCTGCCAAATGCCCAAACTATCCTCCTCAAATCTGTCTGACAAACTATCTCAAGCAAGAGCAGTCAAAGGAGGCATGATGGCTACATGGCATATGGTACCCTGGAGAGGGTCCTGGGGCAGACAGAGGACATCAGGTAAAGTCAATGCCAGGCTTCGGTTGACACTAATGTACCAGGGCTGATACGGTGACTGTGGTGCGTGTTGGCTAGCTGCTGTCCTCGGGGAAGCCTGTATGCAGGTGGGTACAGGGCATACTCTGTTCTCTGGGCACAGGGCACACTCTGTTCTATGCTTGCAACTTTTCCATAACCCTGAAAGCATTCTAGCTAAAATAACAAACCAGCCTGAGAGCAGAATAAATAAAGGCGACTTTCTAATTGCCCAGTTGCTGGATACATATGATTTTTTTCCCCCATTTAAAAAGGGCCATAGTGTTCCCAACTCCTTATCAGAGAAGAGGCTGCTGGGAGTGGATGCAGGTCCTGGGGAAGGAAGTGGATGTGGCCAAGGTCACACAGACAGTGAGGACAAGAGAGCTGGCTTCAGGCAAGACAAAGGATGCCACTCACAATCCTGCAGGAGGTGGACCTAGGAGATCTCTGCGCTGTCTGCAGCACAGGGACCACCCATGGTGTCTGTCTTTCATAATAATGACTTCATCACGTTGGTTCTGTGAGAACCACATTGTGAGGCAAAGGGCTTTCCAAGCATCATTGATGATCACCCACGGAAAATTTTTTTCCTTTTTCTATGGAATACAGTCTCATGCTGCTGGCCTGGAACTCACTGGGCTATATCCCCAGCCCCACTCCTCCTAGCTATGTGACTTAGGCAAATGAGCCAACATCTCTGTACCTCAACTTTGTCATCTGGAAAGGGGGAATGCTGATTACGCCTAGCTGACAGAATCAGCTACAGGGATCAAATAAATTTGGCAAGTAGCCATCATATCCTTGTGTCAGTATGTTATGGGATGCTGTCTTGGCAATGGCAAAATAGCCTAGTGATCATGTCTCAGAACGTGTCCTGGTCCTTAGCTAAGACACTTGGATATCTATACAATTTACATCTTCTGCTAGTCACTAAACCATCCCGGGATCACTTGTTCTCTCTAAGCCAGCCAACCGCTGTGTAAATAGGAGTTATGCCTCACCATTTAGGATCTGCACTGTTCAGTACTGATGCAACTGTACCCTAACCCTCCAGATCTTTGCCACCCATGGTTAATGTGTAGGTGCAATATGGTGACATGAGGGTGACTGTATTTGTTTCTATCTTGCTCCTCTTTTGTTAGTGTTCCCATTCTGTGTCAGGTAGGCCTGGACTTGGATATGCCACACATTAGCCTCAAAACCAAGTCTTCAGGCACAAACAAGAGCTCTGCAGATCTTATTTATTTTGTGGTAAGAGAGTCTGTGTCCCAAGTTTTACACTGAGGACAACTGCCAGGAGACAGAGAGCTGCCTCAGACCACAACCAGATGAGAACGGCTAGGCAGCAAGCGTCCCCAGTATCAGACAGACACAGTGAGATAAGAGTCTAGGAGCGGTTAGACTGCCCAGGTTCAAATCTCAGCTCTGCCACTTCCTCATGGTGGCTCTTGGGGAGTAGGATTAGCTGCCGTAGGTGGTTAGGGGGTCATGGCTCATTCCGGAGCAGACAGGACAGAGCCTCAGACATAGTGAATCCCTGGGGACTAAGGTTGCTAGGGTGTGGGACACTGTGTGCACACTAGAAGGATGCAGCATTTGCCTCTGTCAAAATGACTGTGGCAGCATAGTGGGTCCTGGGGTGAAGAGGGGCAGTGGCTAGAAGCTGGTAATGGGGACAGGGCTGTCTTTTGGGGTGAAGAGAATGCCTTGGAACCAGATGGAGGCAGTAGTGGCATAGTATCCGGAGCACAATAAATGCCTGTGGTACACTTTAAATGTCTCTTCTTCTGTGATGTCATGTGTATTTTGCTTTAACTTAAAAAATAAAATAAAATAAAAGGCCTCTGGAGAGTGAGTTGGCCTAGAGTAGGCGGAAAAGCTTTTATGAGACATTTTACTTCTGACAACTTTGTTAATTTCTGTCCAGCTTGTTTTTAAGAAATAATGAATGCATATATGGATCACTTTTATAATTAAGACAAATTACATGCTGTTTTCAAAAGGGAGTAGCATTTGAGAAAGTATGTGTGGGGGTGACAGGAACATGGGAGATGGTATGACTCATTCTATCAACTGTCATCTGGTCACCTCTATCTGTCTATAGAGCAATCTTCCTATCTAGTCTTAGCTAACCACCCATATTCTGTTTATCCATCCTCTATCTATCCTCTAGTCATTATCCATCCATCCACCCATCCATCCATCCATCACTTGTCCGTCCGTCATCCGTCCATCCATCCATCCATCCATTCATCATTTGTCTATCCATCATTCATCTATCCATCCATCATCCATCCATCCATCATCCATCTATCCTCCTATCATCCATCTGTCCATCCATCCATTCATCCATCCATCTATCATCACTTGTCCGACCATCCATTCATCTATCCATCATTTGTCTATCCATCATCCATCTATCCATCCATCATCCATCCATCCAACACCTACTGCTCACTCTCTCTTCCCATGTATTAGGAACAGCACCTGGAGAGGAAATTTTAAAGCTCCTATTTCAAATAGACAAAAAAGAGGCCCAGAAACATAGCGTCATTTTCCTACCTCAAAGCCTGACTCCAGAACATTTGCTGATAAGCCTCATGGCCCCTTAGCTTTGTCCATAAACAATGACATCTAAATCATGTTTCCTCTGACACCCTTGTCCCTGGTCACTGTCCCATCTTTCCAAGTCGGAGAAAGCTAGCACATGCCTGAATGCCCCTGAAGCCCCTGCCAGCCTCACCTCACCTCTCCACTGCTGGTATGACAGAGGCGAAGATGGAAGCAAAAAGATGAACAGAAAGCAGATGTTTGCATGAAGCCACTTCTGTTGGGAGCATCCTGGACCCTGCACAGCTATACCTGCCTCACTGGGGTAGACAGAGCTGACTTACCCCAGCCATCTCCCGCTGGAGGATCTTGGCAGCCTCTGCCTGGCCTATCCCAAGCTGCAGCCACACAGGGCAGGTTTTCACCAGCTTCTCCAGGACACTGATGCCCCGGCGTGGGATGCAGTTCCTCTGGGTGGCTGGCGGACCAAGCCTCATGCCGTCTTTCTCCTCGTCTTTGTCTCCCTCTCCTTTACCAGCATCTGGAACAGGACTGAGAACAGGGCACAGAATCAAATGGTTAGCCTGCAGTGAGCCTCTGAAGGGTAGACAAGTGGGGACTGACGCAATCCTGCTCAGTCATTTAACATCTACATGGCCAGAGCCCTTTGGGGAATGATATCAACAGATGTAAGTCTCCACCTAAGGCATTTATCATTATAGCAAGTAAGACATACCAAGGAGCAGCCAGCTACGGTACAAGAAGGGACCGGCTATAACAGGAGTAGAGTGAACACAGTGGCTGAACTCCAGGCTAGGTGGACTCGAGGAAACGTGGTGGCATTGGAGATGGACCCCGAAGAAGGGTTTTGAAACCTTTTAATTGGAGAACATCTGACAGCGATGTACATACGGCTTGTATACAGCTAGCTCCAAGTTAAACCTGTCCACACCCGTGTAATTACCACCATGGACGAGAAGGATCTGCATCAGTCCATGTGACTTGCCACACGTTAAGAGTGACTGGTCCATATGAAAAATATAGGCTGAGAGCGTTCTATAGGCCCAGGTGACAACAGTGTGCAAAACAGTAAGGAGAGAGAGAGAGAGGGATGGGGTGGGGAAGATGGGTGGGTGGAGTAGGTCTAGCAGTGAAACTGCAGAGGAAGAGACAGAGGGCCTGGAAGGCCAAGGGAGACCCCCAGTACAGTGACTTTGGCCTAGAAGTTGCAGGTAGGTATCTAGGAGAGCTGTGCATCCAGGCAAGAGGAGCCTGGGACCGGAAGCCCTTAGGAGCTTCTGTTCCAGGAGGAACTTCAGGTTGGGGGCGGGGACAGGGGCGAGTGTGGAAGGAGGGGAAGCTAGAGGAGGGCAGGGAACCCCAGGGGTTCTTCCATCACTGGGAGCACTGGCTCTAAGTATTCAAGCCGCTTCCTTAGAGCTCCAGCACTGAGAGAAGGAGACTCTGACATCCTGTTCTCTGGACCAGACATGGGGCTTCCTGTGGGATCTTTGCTGACTACAGAGGTGGAGCCACTCCCATGGCAGGGAACATGGTGACATGCAAGCAGACATAGTGCTGGAGAAGTTCCACATCTGGCAGCAGGCAGAGAGAGGCAGTGAGCCTGACTTGGACTTTTGAAACCTTAAAGCACATCCCCAGTGACGTACTTCCTCAACAAGGCCACGCCTCTTAATTCCTCTTAAGCAGTGCCACTCCCTAATGACTAAGGATTCAAATATATGAGCCTATGGGGGACATTCCTATTCAAACCACCCCACCCTGTCCTCAAAAATAAGGTGGAAGGCACACACACACACACACACACACACACACACACACACACACGCACACGTGTGTGTGCACCTACCTATGTATGTGCGCACAGACATGCACACACTTCTGCCCATCAATCTGAGGGTAAACACTTGCAAAACACAACTTCATAAGTCAATTAAGAAAGAGAAGTCAAAATATCTGAACAGGCTCTCCAAAGACAATACACATGGGCCAATGATCAGGTGAAAAGGTTCTAAAAACCCTTGGTCATTAGGGACATGCAAATTAAAACCACAAGGTGACCATGGTGAAAACACAAGGTTGACTGAGATAAGCACCACCCCCACCACTTTTTCTGTGGTCGGCTCAGGTGTCAGAAGGCTCTCAGATTTGCTAACGTAAATGTAAGTTGGCACAACCACTTTGAAAAATGACAGGGAGGGTAGGCTGTCATAACTGGAACACATGGGCTCTATGGCAGGTCCCACTCCTTGGTATATTCCCAAAAGGCCCATCTACACAAAGATGGGTGAGAAGATGGTCACAGCAGCTTAACTCAAGACTGGCCCAGGTACCCACTGATGGAGGAAGATGAAGATGCTGCACTCCCCACACAAGGGAACAGCTAACAATAAAGAGATCCATTGACGAATAACCACATGGATGCATTGCAAAAGACCATGCTGAATCAAAGCCAGGGACAAAGAAAACAGATTTCATGAATCGACGTGAAGTTCAAATGGTGTATACGTACATAGGCATGTTTGTTTACTTTGCTCATGTATCCATTTTATACTACAGCAGTAATGAACAGTAATCTAATATTGAACTCTGTAGTTAACAACCCACATGCTGACATATTCAGGGAGGTCTGGAACTTTCTCTGGAATGCACAAAAATAAAGTGACCTCACTACAGATGAAGGCAAGTAATACTGTAAACAGGAGAAAACATTAAGGGTAAGTGGTGGATGTGACTGTTCACTGTAAAATCCTCTACGCCTCTGCATGTTTAACATTTAATTTCATTTCTCAGGAGACTGCCTAAGATGAAGTTCTTTGCCTCCTGGAAGGCCCGTTGAGATGAAGCTTCCTTGCTGTACCAGCAGCCCAGATCTGAATTCAGGCTGTGTGATTTTAGGCTCATTATTTCACCTCTCTGGGCTTCAGTTTAATTACCTTAAGAAAAAAAAAAGTCACTGCTTCACAGAATAACTGTGCCAATCTCGCGCAGTGGCTGTTGAAGATGTAGCACCATGCCTATCTTAATTCAGCAGAGCTAGCTGTTGTGTTCCTATCCCTCAATTCTCTTCCTACTACAATTCCCCACTGTGTAGACTCATCCATCACTTGGCTGGAGTGAATGGTGCTCACGTCTGTGTTGCTGCCTTGTGTCTGAGACATCTGGTCCTGGTGGCAACCCATGAATTCAAGTAGATAGAAAATCATGCAGCCTGACATGAACATGGTTGCCAAAAGAATCCATTTTTCTTACGCAAGGAACAAGCCACAGGGAGGGTCCTTTTTGTGCCCTAAGCGCAGCTGGTAAATGACTAGGCAAGGCCAGCATGGTCCACACACCTGGCAGTGAGTGACAAGCACCATGGAGCCACTCAACAAAGGCTCCAAAGATGCTTTCCAGGAAAGCCAGCTCCTTGAGGTCCCTCAAGGTCCGGGCCAAGAGTAAACATGACAGAGGCTGGCTCAGAGCCCTTCGGGTTGTGGGTTTTTTGTTTGTTTGTTTTGTTTTGCCTAGAGGACTCTGTAAGATATAGAAGTTGGAGAAGCCAAAGCCTTGGGGGAGATGTGGATTTCATACTATGTTAGAAGAGTGAAGCCAGGTATGGTGGTGCACGCCTTTAATCCCAGCACTTAGGAGGCAGAGGCAGGCAGATCGCTGTGAGTTCGAGGCCAGCCTGGTCGACAAGTGAGTCCAGGATAGCCAAGGCTACACAGAGAAACCCTGTCTCGGAAAAAAAAAAAAAAAAAAAAGTGACAGAGATACAAGGGACAAAGCCGCCTGGTACCTGCCATGACCAAGCTAAAGAAAGACAGGAAACCTGAGCTCTTAACTGTCCACAGGGAACAGGCAGGAGGTGTGATCTCTGAGCTGCCACATGCTGAGCTGGCCCACTCTGAGCTTTGCCTGTGGCTGTGACTCCTGCCATCAGTGATGGTGGCTGAACCCTCTTGGCACTGGGCCTGTCATCTGTTGGCAGAGCAGAGACTCTGCCACCCTCGCCATCCCTCCTGACAGCAGGTGCAATCTTTGATTGTAGATAAAGAAGCAAGCAGGCATGACATGTGACATGTGACAGTGACTGGGCCATCATAAATGGATCTAGGCCAGGAGTTACAGAGGATCTCTGCCACAAGACAGAAGCGCCCCACCCCCTTACCCCAAGACAGACATCCTGCACTGCATGGCTGGAGCAATGGCTCTAGTAGGCCCACAGCTGTCTAGGGACACTCTGTTGCCTCCAGGTGCCTTTGGTCAGTTGCTCCTCAGCACCCAGCTTCCCTGGGATGTTTTGAACAGCTCTGCAAAGAAGGAGGGAGCTGGCTCCAGGGACGCAGAGGAAGGTCTGGGCTCCATCACAGGCCTGATGAACCTTGGTAGGAAGGAGACAGAAACCCTGTTGGGGGTCAGAGCAGTGGAGTGGCAGCCTGGGGCTCTGGCTGTCTGTCATCTACCTAGAGTGCAGAAGTTTCCTGGCCAAGAGCCAGAGGCTCTGGCTGCCTGATGAGCTCCTGGAGGCTTTCCTGGGAGAACTGAGACCTCTCATGCAGACTTGGACAGAAGTTAGAGGGCTTGGGAGATGGGAGCCCTAGGAAAAAGCCATGACATCCCACCCACCATCATGGCTTCTGGCAAGGCCCAGACACTCTGCACAAGGCTCCAAGGGAACAGAGAAGGCAGGAAGAAATTCATAGAGGCTACATGCGCTCTGTCACCCTCACACCTGCTGCACCAAACTCGACTGTGTTTCCAAAGAGTCTAAAGCTCAACTCCAGTACCCACGTATGAGCCTTGGTGACAGGGTCTTTGCAGGCAGAATCAAGTTAAGGTCCCAAGATAAGGCAGCCTGGGCTCTGGGATCTGTACTTCTAACCATTGCACTAAAAAGTTCCCCAAAATTGCATCAATGAGATGGCTCAGTGAGTAAAAAGGACTTGCTGCCAAGCCTGAAGGTCTGTGTTTGAACCCCATGACCCACGTGGTGGAAGCCAAGAACTGACTCTTACAACTTGTCCTCTGACCTCTACATATACCCCATGGCTCACATACTCCATTGTACACATGCTCCCACAAGCAATAAATAATTAATGCAATAAAAATATTTTTTGAATGAGTTAAAACATTTAACTTTAGAAAAAAGATTTTTTAAAGTTCCATATTTAAATATTCTTATAGCAGCTGACAAAGAAAATTCAATAATCTTAAAAAAATGCTTATTTGGGAACAGATGCAGAGATATTCAAATATGCACAAGAATAATTTCTACATAGCCATTGCAAGGCACTATTATAGACAGTTCTGAGACGTGCAAGGGAGTTGCTCAAATCACTATAATGATTACATATTGCTTCTATGATCAAAATCATTTTAAAGCAACAGTTTTCTCATCTGTTCCATGGAGTTCAGCATTGGTGGTCATGTGTGCTTCTCCCAAGAAGACTTAGACTCTGCTCATCCCACCAGAGACACCTCATACCTCACGCTCAGTGTCTCACTTCCTGTGAAGCAGAACGGGTAACAGGCAGAGGCTAAGAGCTGTTTCTCAGGCCCCAAAAGCTGGGCAAGCCCTGGAGGGACATACCCTAAGAATGGAAGGCTGTGCCCACCCACATGACAACCTGTCGGATCTGAGAGGTGAGATGCTGTCACTCACACTTCCCAGCATCTCCTCTGTTGGAGATGGTGACAAAGGCCATCGCTGCAGCAGCATGTGCCAGGAAAAAATATGGGAGGAAGCAGCTTCCAGGGCAGAATGCTGGCTGCCGGCAAAGTGCTCTCTGTGTAAGCAGGAGGACATGAGTTCAGATCCACAGCACAAAATTAAAGACAGTGAGAGCACACGCCTGTTACCTGGGGCTGGAGGGGATATGCAGCAGGATCCTTGGGCCTGGATCCTCAGCCTTTCTAACCAAAATGGCAAGCTCCAGGTTCAGTGAGACAGCTGGTCTCGATATATAAGGTACGGAGTGATGGAGGAAGGCATCCAACACCACCCTCTGGCCTCCATATTAGCATGCATGGATGCATACATGAACACACACACATCCATCACCCACACATGTGTACCACATTTCATGTGCACACACTGCCCTCTCCCCGCCAAGTACCAATCCATAAGAAGCAGACAGGTAAGCTTTTGGCCAGTCAGCCCTTGACTGTTACAGCTGTCACAAGGCAACTGACACTGCCCAATGCAAACAAACAAACAAAAACCGAAACCCCCAAAACCTCAAAATCCTAAAGACTACATTGGTGCTCATTTCCCATTTCACTCCTGGAGCAGAGGTGAATGGGACATATGTCCTCAGCACTGAGAATAAGTCACTAAAGTCCACAAGGCAAAAAAACAAAAACAAAACACACACACACACACACACACACACACACACACACACACACACAGACACACACACATAGACACACACACACACAACCCAATCAACCAAACAAAAAACACAAAAGACCTGAAACTTAGTGTTCTACTGAGTCAGGGAGGAAGAGGGAGGAGGGAGACACAGTGTTCACGTTGATGAGAGAGAAGCTGCCACAAGAATTCTTTGTTCTGTTCCTGCAGCTTCCCCAGGAGTCTGGAATGAAGCCTAAAGAGAAAGCCCAAAAACCAAACAAACAAAACCACCAGAATACGGAAAGCAGTAAGCAAATACGTCTATGCTGAATCCAAAAGCATTCAGGACAGCTGTGTGCCTTCTCTGTGGACACAGCTTACCAGTGTGTGTGACGATGCTCCCTGGCAGGGGTGATGGTGCTCCCAGGAGGGGGTGAGGGAGCCTTTGACCAGAATCCCAAGACTTATTGAAAAAGAAAAACCCAAGGCAAATGTAACACAACGGGATGTCACAAGCTGGCTTGCAACCAGCTACACAAGGCATTGCTGAGTTTCCTGTAGGCTTCTCTGGGCTTGGGATATTTTTTAACTTTTAAGTGACGTGTATTTATTTATTGTGTGTGGATGTGGAGGAGGAGCCCATGTGCTACAATGGTGTGGAGATCAGAGGGCAACCTGTGGGAATCCGGTTGGTGCTCTCCTTTTATCACGTGGGTCCTCGGGATCAAAGTCAGGCCGCAAGGCTTGGCAGCAAGTGCCTTACCTTCCGAGCCATCTCACCAGCCCTGTGCTCAGAACATTTGTTCGGAAAAACAGAGAGCCCATACGCTTCCACTTCTTCTCTGAGGTGCTGGGGAAGGTAGTCTGGGTTGTCCAAGCCTGTTCATTCTGCCAGAACAACCCCTTTACCCCATCTGATGGAAGATCCCTCCCTTTACCCCATCTGATGGAAGATCCCTCCCTTTACCTCATCTGATGGAAGACCTCCGGGGGCAGGAGCTCACTCCCTTCCTGGGCAGCCAGATCTCAGCAGCAATTTTTTCCAATTGTACTTCGTCTGCTCAGCGTTTTGAAGTCAAACCATCCACATTAGCCTGCATCTCGATGTCAGGAAGTAGTCAAAGGATGCAGCCTGTAGGCAGCCCATGGCCACCCAGAAACTCGGGGTCCTGGGCGCTTTCCAGGGAGCAGCTTGGACAGCCACCTCAGGGACATCATGGCAAAGCCCCAGGAAGGCCATTCCTCTCTCTGGTGGCAACTACAGGACTTGGGGCAAAGAGCAGCAGTTGATAGTGAAAAGGCACCAGACCTGAAAGGCCGGACTCAGGATGTTCACGGTAGTCCCAGGATACAGAGGATCATTCGGGGGGGGGGGGCACCCCACCCTGTGAGCCTCGTGCCCTTGGTAAAACAGGGGGACCATACCACTTAGAGGTTAGATAAGAAAGAGCTAAAGGAGACAGCACAGTTGAGAGCTCAGCCCATGGCTGACACAGAGCAAAGGGCAACTGACTGAAGTCTCAAACCAATCAGGAAGGAGGCGAAGCTAAAGTGACAATGGACAGGCCTGGGATGTGAGCCTTACTAGAACAGAGGGGGATGGGCTAGGACCCAGTAGATGGCTCACTGGATCAAGTGCTGTGCAAGAGTGTGAATCCAGATTCATCAAGAGACTCTGCAGGGCTGTGATTGATGACCTCCTGCCCGTCCATAGCCTCTCCACTTTGTGACAACAGAATGAGGACCTCCCTAGGAACTTGTGCCATCCAGGCCAAACAATCCCTTTGCCTTGTCGCAATGAGCAGTAACATCCAACAGCTGCTTCTCCCAGACAGACACTGAGCCACGTGCAGGCGCCGACCACCTCTAAGAACATGCTGACCAAGCACTTTCAAGTGTCTAACACAATGGTTTCTAATGTTGTCACAGCTGTACAGCCATCACCACTAGTCTTGGAACATTTTGGTCCCCAGCAGTCCCCATCCCCCAGTCCCCTACTACCACTCATCTGTGTTCTCTCATTAAGGACTCGCCTACTCTAGGCATTTCCTGTAAGTGGACCTGGGCACTGTTCAGTTTCTTCCACTTTGCATAACATTCTCAAGGTCCACTCGCATTATTGTGGTGACTAGTAGTGTTTTTCAGGGTTTCTATATCAACTCTTTCTTTCTTTCTCTTTCTTTCTTTCTTTCTCTCTCTCTCTTTCTTCCTTCCTCCCTCCCTCCCTCCCTCCCTCTCTCTCTCTCTGTCTTTCTTTCTTTCTTTCCGAGACAGGGTTTCTCTGTGCAACAGCCATGGCTGTCCTGGACTCTCTTTGTAGATCAGGCTGGCCTCTAACTCACAGTGATCCTCCTGCCTCTGCCTCCTAAGTGCTGGGATTAAAGGCGTGCGCCACCGCACCCGGCTGACCTTTTGTTTCTTATTGACAGATGATGGTATTGCTTTAAATGGACTGAATGCATTCTACATATCCAGTCAACTCCTGTTAACAAGACCTAACATAGCTGGTAGTGGTGGCACACGCCTTTAACCCCAGCTCTCAGGAGGCAGAGGCAGGAGGATATCTGTGAGTTTGAGGCCAGCCTACTCTACAGCCAGGACTACACAAAGAAACTCTGTCTTGAAAAAGCATACCAAACCAAACCACAGCACTAAAAATAAGATCTAAGGGATCAAGCATCCGTTTTCTACAGATCATCAATAAGTGGAGAAATTATAGCAAATTAACTTGTCTGAGGGTGGAGTTACACTGAAGACATGAAGAGAGACAAGGACTCATGAGCAGAGGGGCTTGTAACAAATGCTGCTGTTGGCACAACAGGTGTGTGGCACTGGGCACGGAGTCTGACTGTGGACCAGATGCCTCACTTCCTCTCTCTTCAGGAAAAGCCTCTTTAGAAAAGAAAAAGGAGAGTGTTGGGCTCAACCTCACATCACCTCAGACGGCTGGTGGGTTGAATTTTCCCACATGAACTCCAGCTGCTTGGCGGTACTCAAACTAACATTATATGCTGGGGGCACCACAGAACAAGAATATAGAAATCAGCTGGTGATGTCTGTGGGGTGCTCCGCATGGGAGAGCAGCTGTGCCTGCTGCTCTGTATACTGACTGGGCCTCTCTCAGGCCAAGGACTAAGGGTCCTCCCAGCCCTGCTAATTCCATGTCCCTGTGACTCAGTTGACCCTTGGCTATGGACCTCTGAAGGCTTCTCTTTTTAGCTGGGCTGGCCCTGCCCCAGAAGGCAGCCAAGAAAAGGCAGAAGGCCAGGCCAGCTTCATCTCTTCTGCCATATCCTTTCCCCTGAGTGTGTACAACTCAGGCCCAGCTGCTGCCTCTTTCCTGGTCTGGCACCAGGATGCAGAGCAGCAGGACCCAAATGAGAGCTCCAGGGCTTGTAGGATAGAGGAGAAGTGGATGGATTTAGACCTCCTTCACTGATGTTCCACAGACACCCGCAGCCCATTTCCAGGGTGGAATGACTGTTCGAGGTTCAGGCCAGTACCCACAGGCACTCGGGGCTTTCGATGACAGTGACCAGAGCCCTGGTCTCATGGATTTCCCCTTCCAGACGCTGAAAGCCCTGCATGGTAAGGTAGGCCCTTCACCGTTTTGCCTGTCACTGGCCAGCTCTGCAGGCTGCCCACAGGCTCTCAGAGGGGAAGTCAGCTCAAGCAGGTCTTCCGGTCCCCGGAAAGAATGAGACCAGACCAGGTCACCTCAGGTCATACGTCACAGCCCACATCAAGGGGTCTGCCAAGTCAGAAGCCTTCCCGCTTTCTGTGTCTGTCTGCAGAGGCCTTTGTCTCCCCTGAGTGAGCCACAGCCAAGTTGCCAGCCCCGCCTTGCCGAATCTACCATGGCTTCCAGCTTTCCCTCTGGACCCACACTCACCCCTGACACAGGCCATAGAAGCACTGGCTTCAGTGATAAGGCTCCTCAGATGGCAGCCCCCATCACAATAGGCCAACCCTGAGCCTGGTTTCTCAGGTGCTCTGGCCTGCTCACCGTGTCACACCCTCTGTCCCCCTCCATCTCTGGCTGCTTTGTCTTCACCGTGCACCCTAGCCACCCACTCTCCTGCTTTGAGTCCCTCTATCTTCCTTTAGAACTTCCTCTGGATCACAGGTTTTAGCCCCTTGCTGCTCGTGTTTGACCTGATGAGGCCCATCCTCCTATCCCGCCCCCATTTCTTGAGTCGTGGATGGAACTGTCTACTACCATGGGGCTCCAGCTGCAGGCAACTGTGTCAGTTCTTGGCCATCAACATGAAGATGGCTGTGTTGCTAGGTGTTTAGGGCGTGCTCTTGTTTGCTTTCTATTGCTGTGATAAAACACTGACCAAAACTAAAGGGGGTTGGGGGGGTCAGTTTATCTGATTTACAGGTCCGGATTATAGCCCATTGGTGAGGAAAGTCAGGGCAAGAAGTAAACCAAGAGCAGAGAGGCAGGAACCATGAAGGAAAGTGGCTTCCTGGCCTGCTCTCCCTACCTTGCTCAGCCTACTTTCTTATGCGTCCCCAAACCACCTGCCTAGGGTGGCACCACCCATAGTGGGCTGGGGCCTCCCACATGAGTCACTTGTTGCATAGACTTGTCTACAGGCCAATCTGATGGAGGCTGTGGTGGTTTGAATGAGAAAACGGGCCCCACAGGCTCATATATTTGAATGCTTGGTAGGTGAAACTCTTTAGGAAGGATTAGGAGGTGTGGCCTTGTTGAAGGAGGTGCATCACTGGTGGGCTTTGAGGTTTCAAAAACCCATGTTATTCCCAGTTATCTCTCTTTCTCTGCCTCCAACTTGGGAATAAGATGTAAGCTCTCAGATGCTATTTTAGCATCATGCCTACCTGCTTGCCTGCTGCCATGCTCCCTGCTGTAATGGTCACAGACTCATCCCTGGGAACCGTAAGCCCCAATAACCTCTTTCTTCTATAAGTTGCCTTGGTTACGGTGTTGTGTCATGGCAATAGAAAAGTAACCAAGACAGAAGAAGTATTATCTCCGTTGAGGTTCCCTCTTCCTAGATAATCATAGCTTGTATCAAACTGATGAAAAACTAACTAGCAAAGGGTGTGAGTTTGAAAACCAGGCAGCTGGCAGAGAGACTCCGAGATGGGTGGTCTTTGCAAGTGACTGTTCCTGCCTTTGTCTCTCTTTATGTATTTGTGTGGGGACAGGAGCCTGAGTTCTTTTTATACTGGTTATAAGAGCTTGAGGCAGTGCTTTAGTGAAAGCAGTGCTTAATACCTATTGGTACCACCCGCTCACTCATCCACCCATCCATCTGCCCACTCACCCATCTATCCAGCTACTTGCCCATCTATCTACCCATCTATCCATCCATCCATTTTACTCATCCACCCACACATCCACCCACCCATCCACCCATCTACCCACCCATCTACCAATCTGCCCGTCCATCCATCCATCCATCCATCCATCCATCCATCCACCCACCCCCCTTCCACCGATACACTCACCCATTATATTGTTTCTGCTCTGCTGTGGACCTGCTCATTCTAGACTGATCACAACACTACTGAACTAAGAGTTTTAACCGGCAGGCTGAAGAGATGGCTCAGCTATTAAAGTGTGTGGGGAAACGATCACTTTAAGACCCCTGAGCTCATAATAAGAACCACTCCATCCTGGCTATAAGTTAGCTTTTCCAGTAAGATTACTGGTAAAATCAGATAAAGACCAGTTGCCTGCAAGTGGCAGTTCCGGGAAGTTTTTTTTGACTATCCCTCTCTCTGGAATTTCTCCCCCTTCTGTGGTTATAGCAGCTGTAAAGGTAGACACTTGCTGGAGCATTTCACAGTTAGGTATCCATAGCAACCTCACTTACACAAATACCCTTGCCCCAGTAACCCCATAAAAGCTCTGTGAGGATTTTCAATAAATGAGTCTTGATCAGAAATTTCCACACTTGACTTCATTTTTCATGCCCCTCCTTGTCCCCTTCCCCTTCACTTCTAGGGTCTCCCGGTGACTGTCCCACGGGTCGGGACAAAAGTGTGTACTGGTCTTGCAGAGAATCTGAGTTTTGTTCCAAGCACTCACATTGGATGGCTCACAAACAGCTCTAACTCCAATTCCAGGGAACCGGAGACCTCTTTTAGACTCTACGCACCAGCACTCACATGTGTATATACCTACACACACGCATACGTGCGCGCGCGCGCGCGCACACACACACACACACACACACACAACTAAAAATAAAATAAATCTTTAAAACAAAGAACAGCTGGCATCCTGCATCCACCCCAAAGAGCCACCTAGAAACATAACTAGACATGGAGTCAGAATGGAGAAGCCAGAATTCAGTAAAGCACGGACTGGCCAGTACTGAAACTAAAAGTCTCCAAGGTGTAGGGTCCCACAGCACATGAGCCATACATCCATGCCAGGATGGCCTCAAGATACATGTGCAGGGACAGAGAGGAAAGTGGCCAAGAGGTGCCCAGAGCAGACAGAGAGGCTGGTGGTGGAGAGAGGCGGATCTTCTATAGTACCCTGCTGTCCTTTCTGATTTTGAATAATGTGACTACCCTGTCCACTGAGGGTATAACCAAAGTGGCTGGAAACTCCAAGAAAGCTAAGTTCTCCTCAAAAGGATTCTCCACACGCAGCTGAGCAGCACCATGCAGTCCCACTCACAAAGCTCGGCCTTCTTTGGGCTAACCGTATCTATGGTAGTCTATTTTTCTTCTAGAATCCACCTCAAAGAGATCTCTCAAGAATGCAAATGCTTCCTGTGGCATGACTTGCAGTTGAGGAAAATGGGAAAAATTGAACAATGAAGGTGTCACATCCCCACCCAACTTGGTTCCTTCTCCTTTTCAGTCCATGTTTTGGTGCTAACAATATGACATAGGCCCAGCAGCACATAGGCCTGTGACACAGGCCCAGCACAGAGCAGGGGTGGAGGAAAAAAAAAGGAATGGGATATAAAGACACACATCAGCATTACAGGCAACTGCCAAGATCCATCCATGCTTGACCTATAGAGAAAGCAACTTTAGATGCTGAACTTAATACAAACACTGAAATAGTATACAGCCATTACAAAGTCCCTAAAGTGTCCTACTTTTAGCGGCCAGGCACATTAGGTAGTTCCGTTTCCATGGAGGGTAACTTTTTAACTTATAGCACAACTGCAGATGCACATGCCCTTTGACCCAGCAGCTGTGGAGAGAGCTATCTTTACAGATGGACTTGCCATGTGCAAAGTGACTCATGGAACAACCAACTCTCCCCGGAGTCACTGGCGCATTGTCTGGACAGGAGAAATGCTGGAAACAACCTACATGCTCATTCATAAGGGATCAGAAGAGCGAAGGGCAAATTGTGCGACTGGAGAAAAAAAAAAAAAATGAGAAGGCTGCGTACTGGTACGAAAAGAACGGCTGGAAGTGGTTCCTGACGCTAGCACACAACAGTGTATGTCCTGAGTTCCTCTGTTGGACAGAGTGGTGGTGTGGCGTTGAAAATGAAGGGAGGAAGCAGGAGCAGGGAGAAGAGGGGGAGGGGTTAAGGATGGGGAGAGAAAGGCTGAAAATCTGACTAGTGCTTGTAAGGAAAAACAGCGAAGACAGGACTAGCTTCAAGGACGGGAGAGGGGAACCTGGCCCTGGCTCTGCAGGGGAAGGGTGCCATGCACCGCGGGTTTCTTCACATAAGATCTAGAGATTTCTGTCTTGCTTATACTCTTCTGTACAGAGTGTATTTATTATTATTATTTATTTGCTGGTTTATTTTGTTTTTTGTTTTTTTTTTTTTAAAGAGAGGGTCTCTTAGTGTAGCTGTCTTGGAACTTGCTCTGTGGGACCAGGCTGACCTGGAACTCATAGAGATCTGCCTGCCTCTCCCTCCTGAGTGCTAGGATTAAAGGTATGTGCCACTACTGCTCAGCCCCAGACTGTACTTTTAAAAGTTTGTACCAATACTAATTTTTATTATTAGAAAATAACAGGGGGAAATTAGCAGGGGAAAGTACGTAGGTAGAAGAGTAGCGCTGAGGAGATGCGGCCAGTAAAGTGCTTGCCTCACAAACGGTGGCCCCTGAGTTGCGCGTGCGCGTGCGCGCGCACACACACACACACACACACACACACACACCATGCACACATATGCACACACACAAAAGTGAAAGGACACGTCTTTCAGACTTACTACTTGACTATCTGGGGGTGAAATAGGGCAGAATTGGGGGTGGGGCATTCAAAACTCCTGCTTACTGCCTGGGAGCACCTTGGATACCTTGAGAGAGCCAGGAAGCAGGCTGGGTCAGCACACCCTACACTTGAGGCACACTTGAGGCCCTTTGCCTTCTACGTGCTTCAGCATCACAGAGTGGATCTGAAGTGTCTCCCCAAAAACCTATGAGTGAAGGGCCTAACGCTGTGGAGCTCAGAAGTGAGGCCCGTGAGAGGTCATGAGGACTCCAACATCACCAGTGCAGCTGTTCACTCATGGACCACGGTTCCTCGAGCTTTGGTGGGGTCGGGGGACAGAACGGGGTGGAATGAGATGGACACTCTTTACCTCACAAGTGAAGTTTTCTCACTGCTGCCAAGCCACCATGAGGCAACCAACTCTATTCCCTGCTACCACGATCCTTAGCCTTGACATGCAGACGCCAGAGCAACCGAGCCCAGTGACCATGATGAGAACCTCAAACTGTGAGCCAAAGCCATGGGAACCTCAAACCGTGAGCCTTTGAGTTAATTCCCTTAGGTATTTAATGAGCCAAATAACACATTCATATCCCCGGAGGAAAAAGAAAAAAGAAACGATCCTCATATGTCCATAGGGCCAAAAGCCAGGTGGATCAGACAGAGCTGAGTGTGTGGAGTCATATAAATGCAGAAATGCTGTCTCCTGGATACTACAAAGGTACTTGTTCTTAAGATGGGTCCAAAGGAGTCCAACTCATCCCAAGCTTCGGTTAGTAGACTTTCCTAGTTTGTAGTCTAGCTAGTGCTGTCTCCTAAATCCTGTGTGATGCTGGCAACTTTGTAGACCGATAGCAGCCAGTGCAGTTCTGTGACCTGTGGCCACTGAGTGCTTGGATTGTGGCCAGTGCGGCAAACAGTGTCATCTTTGTGAATTGCATTTAACATGTAGAATAGCTACACGAGGCCAGTGGCTATCCTACGGTTTAAGGCAGATCTAGACGTCTCTATCACTTGCCTTTTCAGGGTTCATGAACTTGTGTTACTTGGCGATTTGTTTTCACTTAGAAAGAAAAGGGGACTGGCAGGGAGAATCATACGGTCTTAAATGTACACCACTTCCCTAAGCACAGCGGCCGCTGGGAAAGCCCATCAGGACGGAAATGCCCCCCTGCAATCAATGGCTCTTTTCCGACAGGCTGCTGCATGGGGGCAGGCTGGACGCCAGGCCTCAGCTCTTAGCAGGCTGCCCACAGCTCCCTCAGGGTCGCAGGGCTTCTGTTGACTGCCCCTCCCTGAGCTGGGTGCCCTCCTTGTTTCTGCTTCTTTCTTTTCCCAGGGATGGAGCGCTGGAGAAAACAGGAACAAGGAGGGTTGTGGTACAGACAGCCAGGGGTGGGGTCCCCACCCAGGCAGGCCATTCTAGCTTTGAGCACTAGCCCCCCACACCCTACTGTCCCCCTGCCTCTGGCCTTGCAAGCTGCTTTACTCAGGGTTCTCACCACCTGGATTGAGATGGAAAGTATGAAGAGACAGACAGCACATAACACCCTTCACCCCCTATGTACCAACAGGAGAGCCCGGTGACATAATTTAGCGCAGAAGGGGACAGAGACCAGGCACTTCACTCAGGCACCTGCCTGCAGTGTCCTGAGGAACACCAGGACCAGGGCATCTGGAGCTTAGAGATGGCTTGGTAAATGGCCAGCAATAGCCACTATTCACCTTGCATAGCTTTGAGCAAGGAAGAGAGAGCTGTATGCCGGAAAGGTCGCAATCGACTAGCCTATACAACTAGTTTAAAGGCGACACGTACTCAGTCTAGCCTCTGTTACTGACTTGGCTTTTGCTGCTTCGCCTCCCTCTCTGAATCTGAGTTTCCACATCAGTAAAACAAGAAAAAGGCAACGTGGCCCCACGTTGGATGGATGGGTGGGTGTGGTGAGGAAGAAGTGTGCTTTGACAAAAGAGCATCCATCTCTGAAAGGAAAGGTGACTCAGGAGGCAAGGCTGGCTTCCAGCTGCTGCCCTTCCTCAGGGCACTGCTAAGACAGAGAAGGTGCAGACAGGACTCACAGGCCTGACCTCCATCTTGCCAAAACCATCAAAGCACCACGATTCCCAGTATCTGTGACACTGAGTCACATGGTACTCTCCCAAACAGCGGTGGTGGCCACGTTTCCTCTGTTGGTGTCAGGTATGTCGTGTGTGCTGACGAATCTCCTGTCAACTCTACGGGAGCCACCTCCTAGCTACCTTCAAAATCCAGGCATCGTTGCCTGCCCTGCCCTGAAACCCCACCACTCAGTTATTCCCTGTCAGTATGTGCCCAGCTGCTCCGTCAGATGTGACGTGTGCACAGGCGTGACTGTTGAAGTAGGAGCTTAGAGGAAATTGATCCATGTCTATGTGTTCCCAGACGCACATGACAAAAACCTTACCCTTTGGGATGGAATTAGGAGATGGGCCTTTGGGAAGGGATTATATCCTGAGGGAGGGTAAAGCCTCACCGGTGATGGGTGATTTTTTTTTTTTCCCTCATAAGAAAGACCCAGAGCATGGCTTGGCCCTCTTCCATGTGAGGGCAGAGGTAGAGCTAGGAACCTTGTGAGACACAGAAAATGACCTTATGGATACTGAATCTGTTGGCACTTTTATTTGGGATGTCACAATAACACTGTTGTTTATAAGCTGCTGTCTCTGACATTTTGTCATAGCAGCAGGAGCTGGCAAGATACTGGCTACTGAACCTGAGGCAGTGTGGAGTGCTGATGTAGGGAGAGTGGGAACTGTGGGCAGAGACTCACAGCATATGCTCTGCGCACCCATTTCCAGTGCCTGGAATTTCAAGGACAGGGCCTTGAGCACGCTAAGCAAGGTTTTTGTTTTTGTTTTTGGTGTTTGTTTGTTTGCGCTCGAGACAGTGTTTCTCTATATAACTCTGGCCATCATGGAACTCACCCTGTAGACCAGGCCGGTCTCGAACTCAGAGATCCGAAGGCCCCTGCCTCTAGAGTGCTGGGGCTATAGATGTGCACCACCATGCCTGGAGGCTGGCAGGCAGGGGCCTAACATCTTTCTGTGCCTTCCAGATAGGGTGTCACCCTGCACTGGGGCTGAGATGATGAAAAGTCTCAAATGGTAGTCCAAGTAAGACCCAAAGCAAGCCGGGCGTGGTGGCGCACGCCTTTAATCCCAGCACTTGGGAGGCAGAGGCATGCAGATCGCTGTGAGTTCGAGGCCAGCCTGGTCTACAAAGCAAGTCCAGGACAGCTAAGAATACACAGAGAAAACCTGTCTCGAAAAAACAAAAACAAACAAGTAAGACCCAAAGCATCCCTGGATCTAGGGAGACATCAGGTGTGGGCCTCAGGATGGCACAAGGATACAGAATTCAGGAGATTTGCGGCTAAGCGTAAAATGAAGCTCAATTCTGGACCTCAGCTCTATTGTCTCCCTGTCCTCAACTGCCAAGAGGAACAAAAACTCTAGAGTTGGAGAGAGGTAGCAGAAAGAGAACTCTCGACAGAATGGCCAGAAGGGGATCTTCAGGACTCAGGCTAGGGTTATCAGGGCTCAGCTGTGAGTACCAAGAGTCCATGCTCCTGTCTCAGTAACACACAAATACCCACAATCCCACCTGCGCTGACTACTGCCTTCAACAGCCACAGACTTTGCTGGAGATGAGGGAAGCCCCAGGCCCCAGGCAGGACCTAAGGGACAGTGTGTGCTTTTCCAGGCAGACGATGGATAAAGTGGACACTCCTCAGCCTGGAGGCCTAGAAGGGAGGGACCTGGCAGGCTTATCCCCAAGAGGCTAGATTCTCCTGGCTCCTCTGAATACTGAGAGCCAATGCTGAACTGTGTTCTCAGGGCCTCGGGCCAGCCTACGCTTCAGTTACGTGCTTCTGAGTGGATACACATCCTCCATTCATTGCTACAAACGCTGCGTGCCGCTACATTGCAGTTCATGCTTGCAGCAACCACACCCATAGACCTTCTCCCAGGCGTACTGTGCACTTAGAAACAAGACATTTCTGTGCTATTGGGACCATTTGGAACAACAAAATGACCACTATCACCCATCACCGCCAATACCAACACCAATAACAAAAGCACAAAGATACAGAACACACCTGATGTGCAGAGTGCTGTGGCAAAGACATCTGTCTGCAGTATGAGATGCAGAGGTCATGGAAGGATGTGTGTCTGCCTTGCCACCCGCCCTCCTGTCAGAGGACCGACAGCTCTTGGCAGGCACTCTTGGAGGATTTAGGGAGCTATAAGCACAGATTTGGGGGTGGCACATGAATTTTGGCCATCAGGGCAGATTTTCAAACAGAAGCCACAAAGTGTAAGGATCCACTGGAAATGTCCCCGTGACGTAATACCAATGGTGGCCATTGGGAGCCTGCACAGGACACTGGGGAAACCAAGACCTGCAAGGCATCTCCACACAGAGCCTGGCCTGGCAGTCTGTTCACTCAGCTCCCTGTGGAGGCAGAGGATGCACCTGGGAGGAAAGAAGAGGACCGGTCATTGGCAACTGTAGGAACTTCTCCCAAAGAAGCACTTACCCAGGCCTCCTCCTCATCCCACGACGAATGGAGAGATCATGAGCCTTATGACGTGTCACTGTGTGAGGGCTGTGAGGTCACCCACCACTGGCCTTACTCAGTGCTTAGTCCATGGGCCTCTGCATCTCCATACTGCCTTCAGAGAGGCAGCAGAGACCAGACAGGGCAAGCATCCATCCCAGGATTCAAAGCAAGTTGACATGGATTGTGGACAGGAACTAGAAACCAGTTTGTAAAGAAACATTATATACTGGGCTACTACCAGAAGGCTGAGTGACAGGGACACAAGAGTGAGGAGTGGGGACCTTCAGAAAAACATCATGGAATACCTACTTTATGCTCAATACTGTTCAAACATGTATGAACTCTCAAAACACAACAGCTCTGTGAGTTAGGAACAGTTATGGCTTTACTTGTTTTTTGTTTGTTTGTTTTGGTTTTGGTTTTTCGAGACAGAGTCTCTCTGTCTTAGCATTGGCTGTCCTGGTCTCGCTTTGTAGATCAGGCTGGCCTCGAACTCACAGAGATCCCCCTGCCTCTGCCTCCCAAGTGCTGGGAAATTATGGCTTTACTTGTACAAAATGAGGAAACTGAGGCAGAGGTGGAAAAGTAGGTCCTGGCAATTTGCTCCAGGCCCTGCATCTCTGACCACAGTGCCCTGGCCTCACTGAGAATCTGCTGAGCCATGGCTGCCCCTGGTCCTGGGGAGTTCCCTGGGGAGGAAGCAGAGGGAACAACACCCTGCCCCCCTGAAGGCTTGCACGGGGAGCCCAAGCCCTTTCCCTCCTAAAGACACCTCGCAGCACCCCCACTATACCACATCTCCTTTGCCAAGATCTGGTCCAGATCCTGAACCTCATTCAGCCCAGACTCTTGTAGTAGCTTCCACAGCTGGGCCCACTCATCCCCTTTGCCCAGCAGCCCGGATGCAGGCACGTTGGTTCTACTATGGAAATCGGGGCAGAGATGTCAGCAGGCCGCATTTGCACTTGCGATCACTCAAACTGGAAGCAAAGGCTGTGAGGGCCTGGGTACACAGACCAGCATACCAACACAGTGAGGTGCCAAGTGAACACAGGAAATGCCTACTGAGCCCCACAGCACCACAGCAGCTCAGAGGACCTCACAGGCATCAAGCTGAAGCCTGGGTTACAGAGGGCACACTGGGTCCATTCATAGGACCCTAGTCCAAGGAAAACTGAAGGGCACAGAAGTGTGTGATTACAGGCCTGGGTGGGACCACGGGAGCTGACATCCCTCAATCTCGGGGTAGAGTTCCTCCCAAAGCCCTGGGATGTAAGCTCCTCCTGGGCCCTGGCCACTGCCCCTCGGTACAAGTTTCCTCTGGGCTCAGTATTCTGTGTGCCACATATGCTGATTTTCTGTTTTTCTTTGCTTGGGGTTCCCAACGGCTGACGAGAGTGCCTCTGTGAAAACTAAAGGGAGGTGCTCTCTTTGCCTCTCCCCAGAAACAGGCCAAGCCCACCCCACCTCCTACACTGCCTGCCGCCTTCATGACACTCCACTCTGAGCTAAATGCAATTTCCTCCCCCCTCCCCCACTGCTGCTCTCTCAGCCAGGCACGTTCTGAGAGGTGAACAACCTGCACAACGGTGTGCGACTGTCTTGAGGAGGCATGACACATCCCAGAGCACAAGGCTTTGCAGTCAGACGCAAACCAGAACAAATAGCCAGAATCTTCCAGTGAAATCTAAGCCTCACATGCCTGCAACCTAGTCTTGGAGGGAGAAGTCTTGCCTTGCTGTTCTCCCTCTTTCTCCTCTCCTCATCCTCTGAGAACAAGGACTTGCATAAAGGCCTAAAACTCAGTTTAGTATTTTTTTCTGGGTATGGACAAAAGACATAAAATATTACTTGGGATAGAATTTATAATAGAAAAAATAGAATCAGAGTAATTTAAACAAGATGATTATGTGTTCCGTTCTCATGTGAGGAGACTCATGTAACTCTGGGTGAACAGTCCAGAGGGAGAATGATGCTTTATGTTTTGGGACCCTAGCCATATTGCTATCCTATCCCATGTACCTTCTACATTTAAGTTTACCTCAGAATCCAAGATGGCTGCCTCAGCTCCAGCCGTGCTATCTTCCTTTCAGTCAACAGGAAACACAAATCCTTTCATTGTAAGGGCATCTTTGAGCAAATTTCACTCCCTACTTACACCACCCAGTCCTGACCTTAATCAAATGACTGTATCTACTTGCAAGAAAATTGAGGAACATTTGGCTGAAAAGTTATACACACCTAAAATGCCGGGGCCAACCATGAAGTTTTACTTCACTCTCACCTTAAGCTCAAAGATTCCTGGATAGAGGCAAAGAACTACGCTTCAAGGAAGTCATTCGAAACCTTAGACCTGCACACATATTCAGATGTTTCATTTAACACAGAGGCCACTTGGGATGATGTCAAGCAGTCAACACAGGCAACAACTAAGCTGACTGTGCCCATTAAGTGACAGTAATATAAGCCACTGAGATGGCTCAGTGGGTAAGGGCACCTGGCACCAAACTTGATGACCTGAGTCCCATTTCCAGGACCCACATGAAGGTAAGAACAGACTCTAAAAGTTATCCTCCGGTCTCCACTCATGCACCATGGCACATATAGAAAATGTCATTTTAAAATAATTTTACATTACATGGTACCATGATGGTTGGCAGGTAACACATGTCCTGAGCACATATAGAACCATGGAAGCAGGAAGTAACCTTCTGTGCGAAAAGAGGAACACAAGTTGCCACATACATACAGATTAAAATTATACAAACACACATTTGGTCTGGGGGCAGACTCAGAGGGACAAATGTTTGAGGCTTTCATTTTCATTATTCTTGTCTGTGTTTTAAAGGTATATAAATAAAACCTGTTTTTGAAAATCAATACTACTCACATGTGTAATAGTGTGTATGCATGTGCACAAGTATGCACACATGTGCACATGCACACAGAGTTCCCGATGGCCTCACAGCTGGGGACAGACAGACAGAACACTGTCTCTGGTCACCATGACAACACTGGGGTTGCCACCCTATTAGCAGTGGGAGAGGAAGAAGGTGCTATGGCAGGCTCAGCTGCAGCCTCTTACCTAGCACTGCTGAGCCACTACATGGAGGAACAGGCCTGTGGTCTTTATCACCATGGAAAATAAAAGCCAGACCCTTCTATAGAGAGCCAAGTGGAACCTCCTCCATACCTTCCTACACAACACTTTTTCCTGCCCCACACTAGACTCTTCAGGGTTCTACACACATGACCTGCTTTGTACCAACTTCCCACTCAAGCCAACTCCTGATTGAATTCCTTTCTTTATATTCCTGATCTTAGCAGTTAATGTATACTCGACTTTCAAGGTAGCACCCCAGTGCTATCACTGCCAGACCCTCCCTGCTCACCACAGCCAGTGGGAGAAGCAGCTCAGCACCTTTGTCTGCAGTGCCTCGTGCTTGAGCTGTGAACAGGCCTCTCTTATGTTCCTTAGTAGAAAAACTGGAAATTCTAGACTATCCAACTGTTCAGTGAATGGCTAGACAGGTAGAGATAAACTGAGGAAGGAATGGATAGATAAATAGATGACTAAATGGATGGGCAGACAGATGGAGGGGTGGGTAGGTGGATGGATGAACAGATGAATAAATGATGGGCAGATAGATGGAGGGATATATGGATGAGTAAGTGGGTAGATGAGTGGATAGGAAGATGAGCTGGTGAATGGATGGGTGGGTGGACAGATGAATAGATGTAGAGCTGGTGCACAGATGGACTGGACTTCTGGATAGATGGCTGTATGAACGAGTAAAAGGAGGGTAGACAGGTGGCAGGTAGCTGGCTGGTGGTAGGAGGATGATGGGTGGATGATGGATGGATAGACAGATGGTAGATGGCTGGACGGCTGGACGGATGGCTGCACGGGTTAGCGGGTGGATGAGTGGACAGGTGGCAGGTAGCTGGCTGTAGGAGAGGGAGCTGATGAGTGAACAGAAGGAAATTTACTGACCGGGGAATGCCAGAATATGCTTTAGAAAAAGGTTCTACCCCACATGTAGAGCAGGAGGATAATGTATGGCTGGCAGGGTCATCAGATGCCATCCTTACTGCCCTTCTTCAAACTTACCATCCTAGATGCATCCACACGAGCTGTCTCTGACACTGGCTGAGAGGGAAGAAACCAGACTTAAGTCTGGGGAAAGAGCTGGGCAAATCCCAGCCTGACAGCTGACCCATTAACCAGAGACCATCAGACTGTGCATGATCAAACTTACTTTTTCACCAGCCTCTGAGCCCCAGGGAGTCTATGGAGGAGGGCTTCCTAATGCCTGCAGCCCCTCCCCTTCTGCGCCAGCCCACTCCACCTCCCCAGCTGGCCTTTCAGAAAATAAGCTCCTCCAGTAGGCTCCAGCATCCCCACTGGGTCCCACTCACTAGAGGGGTGGTATACACATCTGAAGTCTTATCTCTTACTAGGGAATAACAAAGTATTGGCTTGTTTGAAGATCCCAGAGTCAATAATAAAAGAAGCCAGCTTCCCAGGAGGGTAGTGTCCAATAGAACAGCTCCTCTAAGGCCCCAGATGTCCCCACCCCTACCTCTCTCTCATGGACTCTTTCTTTCCTAGGCCAGAACTGGAGGTCCCTTGGTCCACCTGGTCCTGAATAGGAAGACGCAGTCTTACCCTAGACCATGAGGGCCAACACTCTATAGGATGTGGCCTGAGCTCACTGTGGCTACCTCAGACACAGACAAGCCCTGACCACAACCACTCCAGAGATGGGCCACTTTGTCTGAAAGGAACTAAGATTCTGTCTCAGGCAAGAGCATTCTTTCACATCTACCGACAGAGCCAGGACATGCCAGAAATCGGTGAGACAGCATGAAGGGCTCTGTGACCCCTTTCAAGGCACGCGGCAGTTGGCACTGTGTCTGCTTTGGTGCAGCCCTCGACAGCCTTGATCTAAGGGAGAGGAGGAATTGCACCTGAAGTGGAAGCCAAGGTACTTCCAGATTCTTCTGTGAAAAGCTGAGGCAGACAGACTGATAAACACAGAGTTGAGAAAGCCCTCCCTTCTGTCTTGTTGATATCTTAAGAAAGATTCTTCTGGCCTGTCTGCCTCTCTCTCCTTCAAGGGCACTCTCACACACTGAATGGAGATGGGGACATAGAATCACTTCCTGGCCTCCTACATAAGGACTAGCTGACTGACATGAAGGAGGCCTGGGCATGTGTTGAAGAGGACTCACCCTGGCAGGAAGCCAGAGACTCCTTCTCAGGCAGGGTCTTCTCAGACTTCTGTCTTTCCACCCTGGCAAAGGTTGATGTCGCGGGCAACTTACACACATTGCAGACAACTGGAAGTTGCTGGGACTTCCCTACTGTCCTTGCTCTACCCACTTGGAGGTCACTTAAGCCTGCTTGATTCTTTCTCTCCCCCAGAGAAGCCCTCTCGCTCACCAACAGTCACCAAGTCTCACTAGGAAACTACTGACCTTATCTGTAGGAGCTCTCAACCTCAGCTCTTCTACAAGACCAGTTTTGTCAAATAAACCCACAGTATGAGGGAGCGTTTCCTCCCAGCTGCTTGCACAGAGAGGTGACCCAGAAGCAGCCTCCTTTCTACATATGTCTTTGTTTCTTAGGAAAGTGAGAGCATATTCTGGGCTACCCTGTGCACCTCTCTCTAGCCACGGGGAGGACGAAGCAGTCACCGCGTGCCCTGAGCCTGCACCCTGGTCTCATTGTAGGATCCCATTCCCATGGCCCATGGGCCAGCACCGGAGGGAATTACTGGTTGTCCCTGGAACAACAGCTCAGAGGTAAGAGTCTATTTATTAGGGGACCATCTCTGCAAAACATTATTTCCTAGGAAACCAGTCCCCACACTTGAGAGAGGACAGGACCTCAAGATGTCCATTAGCCCACAAGTGACCTACCTCATTCATGCAAGTCCCTACACAGCCTCCGGAGCTAAGAAAAACAGCTCTTCCCAACCCCACAACTACCACCCACCCCCAATAGCACCTTTAAATTCTTGAATTCAGAGAACTGCACTTGGAACCTTGTGAGGCAGCCAGGGACTCCAGAACTTACAACCCCAGCCCATCCATTCTTTGGGCTCAGGAGATTTTCCACTCTGCGCCATCTCTGAGAAGGGCTCAGGACATCTAGGTAGTTAAGGACTGTTGGGGAAGAGGGGCTCAGCTGGGTTCCCATTTGATGTCTTAGGTGTCTAGCCCCCTCTTCCTTCCATACTAGGAAGGGGGTAGATGCCTTAGGGTCAGCATCTGCTGCAGAGAAAAGTAACCTTGTGTTCTGAACTCCCACGAGGGGCCTTTTAGACAGGTGAGCAGGCACCTGAGGGTGACAAGGGGCTGGAAGGACATGCTGTTCTACCTTCCAAGCCGGAGAGTCTCTTCTGAGTAGCTGAAACACAACAGCCGCACTGTTCCAGAAAAGCCGCTAAAGTTGTAGGTTTGATCCTTAGGTCCATGTGTGGAGAAGACTTCCATGGTCAGGACCTCCCTTGGGGGACAAAGCAGTGTAACTTCCTGATTCTAAGAATAAAAAGCGAGTTCTGGGTAGCAGGCGCCTTGATAGAAAGGTCTAGAACTGGTTGTCAGATCAGCACTAACCCTCTGTGCTGGCTGACTTTATGTCAGCTTGATACAAGTTAAGAGTCATTTTCAAAGAGGGAACTTTAGTTGAGAAAATGCTCCCCCCACACCAGATTGGCTTGCACTGCATTTTCTTGTGTGAGGACCCAGCTCACCGTGGGCAGTGCCACTCCTGGGCTGATGGTTATAGGTACTACAAAAAGGCAGGCTGAGCAACACACGAGGAGTAAGCCAGTAAGAACATTCTTCCATGGCTTCCAGTTCCTGACCTGACTTTTCCCTGATGATGAGCTGTGATGCGGAAGTGTGAGAGGAAATAAACTTTTTCCTCCCCAAGTTGTATTTGGTTAGAGTATTTTATCACAGCAATAGAAATCCTAAATCGCCCACTAAACTAACAAGATGACTCGGGGGTCACCTGTTCCTCCCCTAGCTGAGGAACTGATAGAGGGGCACAAAGAATTTCAAGGGTTCTTCTAGATCTTTTTCCCTATGCTTGGGTTATTTCTAGGCATGAGATTGTTCCAAACTCCCACAGTGGCCAGGCAGCCACCTCCATACACCAGTACCCTTTCCATCAATCTCCCCTGAACCAAAGTCTTATTTCTCCAAAGTCTGGAGAAACTACAGGCTCTTCCACTCCTGGGAACTACAGGGCTAGGCCCTCCCTTCCAGGCCCGCTAAGGATCCCAACTCCAATCCTTTCCAGGCTCCACTCTTCTCCAAACCTGCTCTCTCTCCCTCCCTCCTTCCCTCCCTCCCTCCCTTCTCCGTGGCTGCCTGCCAGTTCAGCTCATTTGTCACTGTCTAGTGACATGAACTAAGGGCTGATTCACTGACCATGACAGGTGGAACCTGGGGGAGGGCCTGAGGAAAGAAATTGCCATCACCCTAGGACCCTGAAGGATGGCTCCCACCCACCCCACCCCCCTCCTGTGTTGTGGGAGGTGGAGAGGGAGGTGAGGGACCTGCCTTGCATAGCACATGCCCCTTCCAGCAGAGATGCTATAGAGGAGTCTCCCACTTGTGCTTTCTGGATCCCATCTGTGTTAGAATGCGAGCGCCTGGTAACATCTTAAGCTTTCTACACAGAGACTGGGACCCAGGACAGTCGGGCACCAAGAGAGGAGAGACCAGAAGGGCTACAGGGATGGGTGTGCCTAGACTCCTCCTTGCCATGCCATGCACCCATCCTCTACATGCCTGGTAAGAAAACCCTTTACTGCCCCAGACCAGGGTCTCTATCAGGCAAGAGTACCTGAGAATATCAGGCCCTGAAAACCAACACGCCAGAGATGGCACCCTAGAGAGACTAAGGACTCCTCTGCAGGGCCTGTACCATGTCAGGGCAGAGACTCGGGAGCCCCAGGTCCACCTTCCTCTTTCAGGGTCTCTGTTTCCTCCTTGTTACACAGAGCATAGGGTCAGGCACATTTGTTCCGAGAGTGGAATTCTTTTGCAAATACAATCCTAAGTAAACCGTCCATGTAGCAAAGCTAGGAAAATGCACTGGGTGTGCTTGCCACAGCAGGGAGGTGTCAGGTGCCTACCAGGTCTCCTCTGAGCCTTACTGACTTCCAGCTCTCACGAGCTCTGAGGGATCCATTCTCCCAGGACTCCACACAGTTGGGAGTTTGAACCCAAGCAGTAGCCTTACACTATCTCAGCCTCTCTGGCATTGCTCCCTTCTCTCCATGCTGTTTGTCTACCACCAATGTGCCAACAATGTCTGTCACTCTTCCTTCTCTTGCCTCAACTGTCCATCCTGGCTACCATAGGCCCTTCCCCCCCAGCTACTGTCTGTCCACCTCCTGTCTGTCACCCTCTGTGCAAACCTCTGCTGGGCCCTGAGCACCCATCGCAGACCTCCTAACCCCTGCAAGCCCCACTTTCAGCAGCCCTGGCTCCTGCTAACCACATCACCCCCCCCCCTTAGAATGTTCTAGATTTTCTTAACCTCTGTTGAGTTGTTAACAGTCTTGAATGAATGGCAGAGCCTAGCACAGTGGGTGGGGAAAAAAAATGGCTGTACCTAGTGTATCCAGCAACCTATCTGTATTTTCTCTCCCCCACCCCCACTGCTTCATGACGAAATAGAGGTTGCTTGCAAAGACCCTCAGGCTAGGAGTCGAGACTCAAGTGACACTATCCTGGCTGCTTGGAGGTGGCATACCCCAGCTGTCTGGATATCTCCCACCCTGAGAGAAGAGGGCTCTGGGCCAGTAAGGCACAAGGACAGATTCAAAAGCTTTTAGGACCAGTCCTGGTGGCAGCTGGGCCTAGGGATGACTTGGGGAATTGTGGAGTCCCTGTGAAGGAGGGCTTTTAGGACTCAGGGTTTTCACACAAGGCAGAGGTCACATCCCTTGGTTTCAATCATCCAGCTGGCCAAAGGAAGGATCCCACCTCACAGATGACGACGATAGCGTCATAATAACTATTGAAGGTGTCACCTCCCAACCAATCTATGAAATGGTTTCTACTAATGTAGTCCTCAAAAACATCCTGTGAAGAGTACTGACTATTGATTATCCTTGTGAGTAAACTGAGGCACAGATTAAATAACTGGTAGGGGCACGAACAAGAAAGGAGGGAGGAAATGGATTGGGCCAGACCATCCTTAGGGAAAATGGGGAAGTAGATGAGACTGGAGTCTTGGCTCCTCACCTTCTTTTTCTAGCCCGCTTTACCATCCTGGGTATAGCAGATACTTGCTCCCAGGAGACCCCCTCCCCCCCTCAGAATTCCCAGTTCCCTGTCAGATGACATTTGTTTCTGCAGAGATCAGCTCCAAGGGAAGGGTCAACACAGAATTTCCGGGCTGTGGCTGTAACTGGGATGGGGGTAGAAGAAAGAAGGCAGCCAAATTTACATTACTTAAGGGTGTTGACAGGCCACTCCCAGTCCCTCCAATACAAGTGGCGGCTAGTTACATGCTATTGTCCTCCAATCTGGGAGGGCACAAGATGTGTACAGCATTCCTAGTCTACAGAGTGGAGACCCAAGGAGATGAGATCACAGAATCAAAACAGGCAGCTGCCAGAATCCACTGGGGACCAGGCCCGGGACTTTTAAACGGAAACATAAAGTATGGTGCTGTAGATTTGCCCACCATTCATGGCCCCTCAGATAGTCCTTGAAGGCTTTCACAGAAATTGCTCTCTACTCTGCCGTTTCAAACCTGATCTTTCACTGGAGGGATGACAGGACATCCCCACTGGTTCGAAATTCTGGGCAGCGTCCCAGGTCGGGGGGTGGGGCGTGGGTGGTGGGGAGGGGGGGGGGGGGAGGAAGAGTTCAAAAGTAGGAATCCCTTCCGAACGGCAGCCTCCAAGCCATTAGCTTCACCCACTTCACACTGCATATGCGCTGGGGGATCCCGCCAACCTTAGGCACCTAAGCACCCTAGACCTTCAGCACACACCAGGCTCTGCAAAAGGCCAGTCCAAAGGTCATTGTCTCCAGCCTACCCAGAGGGCTAGCAGAGGGGATCCTGGTGGCACCTCAATCCAGGCAGAGAATCAGTTGCCAGGTGGGGCTGCCTGAAATTGTAGGTGCTTTTGAACTACCACCCTACTCCCAGTCTGGCCCCAGGACCTGAGGGTGCAAGGGGGGGGGGGGTTCAGGCAAAGCAACCGTGCATCGTGGTGCACGGGACTGGCTGGGCCGGGGCAGTGAACGCTTGTATCCAAAGTTCAGCCCAGGCAGGAGCCATGTCTGCACAGACACCCCGGGCTCGAACATACTCTAACCAAACCCACGCAGCCGCCCAGTGTGCGCTGTTTTTCCACTTAACAAAGTCTAGGTTTGAAAGTTTGCTCAAGTGCTGCAGTCACCAGGGCCGCCCCCTGCAGAAACCGGGTCCGGCCTTGGGCTCTGCTGGAGGGGGCGGGGAGTCCACCTCTGCACGACATCCACGATGTCCCGCAGCCCAGGGACCATCCGGGGCACCCAGGACTCTCCGGGACCAAGCTGAGCAAAGGGGCAAGAACTCGGGCCACCTGGGGAGCAGCGGGCGCGGGCTGCCACTTACCCGGCGGGGTGGGCGCTCGTGGGTGCCTCGGCGCGTCGCATCCTGGGGCCGGCGGTCGGGGACGCGACTCCGCTGGGATCAGGGGCGCGGCGACCTTCGTGTGGCGCTGGCGCTGTCCCTCGCCGAGGGCTGGGCCAGGCGCAGCCGCCAGCCGCGCGCCCAGTGGGGAAGCGCGGGGCCGCTGGCTTCCACTTCCTGGATCGCAGCGCGCCGGGCTCGCAGGAAGAGGCCGGCCCTGGTGGTCAAGGGTTTTTTGTCAGAAGCCATTCGGCGGCCGCTGCTCGCAGCTGGGAGCCCCCCTGGGGCGCGAGGGAGCCCGGCCGCGCCCCTGGGGCCAGGCCTAGCGGCGGGCGGTGCTGGCGTCGAGGACTGCACTTACTGTGGCCGCCGGCTGCCGGGAGCTTGCGAGGGAATCTTAGAGGAAAATCTCCAAGTTGGCATTGGGCAGCCAGGCTCCCAGGACGAGGCCCAGCGCCGGATTGGGACCTTCTTCAAGCCAGGGGAGCCAAGGCCCACCCCCACCCCCCACGACCCGATCCCAAGGCAGAGCACCTCCTCCACATCCCTGACAGGTGGCCGCGCAGTCTCCCCCTTGATACCTTCTCTGTTTAAGCTGTTTAACAGGGCAGTTAACATCCATCAAGCCTGACATCTAACACACCTGTGCTGTCTAGGCATGGCACCCAGTTGGAGACAGAGGAGAAAACCCGCCAGTTTACACATCAAGGGAGGCCTCTCTTATAAGTGCCCAGACACTCAAAAATGTCTCCTGAGCCTCCTAAGCCCGTGAGACTGGGTAACAGCAGACCTTAAAATATCACCCTGTCTAACTCATTCTTAGCCTGGGCACTATTTAGACAGCTGGGGACAGGTGAACTGTCTTGTGCGTTACAGGACTAACCCAACTCCCATGCACATCCTTGGCCTCTACCCTCTAGTTTATACACTTCTGCTAGAGTGTCCACACACCCCCTCACCACCACTTCTCTTCTTGGCATTTTCTCCAAATCAGCTTGTGGAAGTGAGAAAAGAAGCCTAGTTAACAGTGTCCTGCTGGGAATAGTAAATTGGGGGTAGCTGCTTTGGGAAGCAGCGTTGGCAGTTCCTCAAACGGTGAAATTACATATCCAAAGAGGGTTATTTCACTTTTCAATTCCAGGTTGCAGTTCATCATGGTGGGGAAGTCAAGGCAGAGAAAGTCAAACAGCTAGTCAGTTACATGACATCCAGTCAAAGAGCAAAGAGAAATGAGCGTGGTCATGCTTGCCTGCTCGTGATCAGCTCTGTTTCTCCACTCTTGTATGGTCCAGGAGACCCTGCCTAGGGAATGGTGCTGCCCACAGTGGGCTGGGTCTTCCCACGTCAGTAACTTGAGTAAGACAGTCCCTAACCAGCATGCTCAAAGGCCGAACTAATGTAGTCATTCTAAGTTGTGTCCCGTTGGCAAATTAAAGCTGTCTGTCATAGTGTGTCTATGCAAAACCATGTATATGACTGTTCATATCAGCCTTACTCATGTTACACGGGCTGGGGCTGCAGCTCACAGGTAGAGTGCTTGCCCGGCATGTGTGTGTGTGTGTGTGTGTGTGTGTGTGTGTGTGTGTGTGTGTGTGTGACAAGCTATTCACAGTAGCTAGTATGTGGAAGCAATCAAGCATTCATCAGTTGATGAATGTATAAATATATTCAATGGGGGAATATTATTCAGTCACAAAAATGAACGGGGCCCCAACAATGTGGTTCTTCCACACAGATGAATCTTGAAAACATGCTAAGTGACAGAAGCCAGTCACGAAACACACATTCCGTTTGTATGAAGTGCTCAGAATAGCCAATTTCACAGACACAGAAAATAAACTGGTGGTTTTTAGAAGTTGGGGGCGGGGAGTGGAGAGTGGAGAGAGCAACTGGCAAAGGGCTATGGGGTGTCTCTGGGAGTGATGAAAGTTTTTAATTGGGCTGCGGTGCTGGTTGCACAACTTTGTGGCTGTACTGAAAAACCATCAAATTATACACTTTAAGCTGGTGAATGGCATCCCAATCAAACTAGCTTTTCCTCTTGAAAGGCACAAAAAAGTGTGGTCTCCAGGAAGCAACCCTAGTCGCTCCAACCCACACTGCTTCCCCCCTTTGTACTCTGAGTGCTGCGAGCCACCCTTTCAGGTCCCCACCAGGCCCTACAGGCATTTCTTTTTCCTGAGCCATAGTTGCCCTTTCTACCACCTCCCTCAACAGTCCTGTAGTTTCTTGCTTGAAAGCTGGGCACAGAAGGCAGCCACGTGTTCAAATCCAACTCCAGGACTCTTTGGCCTGGGGCTGGATACAGCAGTGAGAGGATGTACCATGGTTTGCACCTCTAAGCCCCACTTTGAATCATCCCTTTGGCAACAAAACCCAGGTTTCCTTTAAAGAGCCTCTCCTCACCCTCCATTTTGCAAGAAACACATGATGCACATTTGGCCAATCAGAGAACTCCAAATACCTGCCGCTGTGATCTGGCCAATCAGAGAGCTCCAAATACCTGTTGCTGTGATTTGGTTCATAGATCAGTGTGTAATTCAACGGGGCCAATAAGATCTCTCCCTGGGCAGGCAGGACTAAAAATGCCCAATCTGCCTTCACGCCAAGCTTCTGTAACCAAGACAAGTACAAACCTGGAATAGCCAAAGCCAGCTGGTGCTACCATGTTCTAAAAGTCTAGCAGTAAAGAAAGCCAAGATGAAGAAAAGCCACATACATGCTGTCCTAGTGATACCACCATGGAGGCCCCGAGGGGCCGCAGAGGCTCCAGTTGCTGCACGGTGGTGGCCCCACTTGGTCCCTTCCATTCTCCCCTTGATGGAGGGGGGCACAGGTCATCTCGACACCTCTGAGTCCTCCTAGGGTAGTGCCCACATCCATGGACTCCTTGGCCTTCTCCTCCCTCGGTACAAGGTTCCAAATAGCTAGGTCCCCAGCAGGAAATGGGGAGGGGGTTGAGAGTGGTCAATTCTAAGCCTCCTGGAGTTGGGTGGGTGGGGGAGCAGTTATTAGTAAAGACAAAGTTCTTGTAGCCCAGTTTTGTTTTTCGACACCCTCACTAACCTTACTCTGATAGTTTGGGATAAGACATGTTTGCAAACAGCAGATTTTGTCCTGCTGTAGCGGACAAAAAGAACAAGGGCTTCAGGGCTCACAGCAGGCTTTGCCGCTTCCTGGCTGTGCGCTCCCCCTCTATGTCCCACTCCCCTCACCTGTAAGTGTGGTAACGGCGCAGCCTACCTCATAGGGAGTCATGAGTACCAGTCGCGCTGATGGAAGCTGAGTGCTTTGGACAGAAGCTGGGGTGTAGCCCATTTGAAATGGCTATTTGGGCCTGCTGGGGGCGGCAGCAGCAGCAGCAGCAGCAGCATACACCTTTAATCCCAGTACCAGGGAGGCAGAGGTGGCCAGCCTGGTCTACAAAGTGAATTCCAGGACAGCCAAGGCTACACAGGGAAATCCCAGAGGCAGGTGGATCTCTGTGAGTTCGATGCCAGCCTGGCCTACAAAGAGAGTCCAGGACAGCCATGGCTACACAGATAAACCCTGTCTTGAAAAAACAAACAAAGAACAAACAAACAAACAACCCTAACAACAACAAAACCAAAAACAAGAAACAAAAGGCTGTTTGTACTAAAGCTAGGCCTTCACTGTGTCTGCCCTGTCTCCTAGGGAACGAATGGCTCTTCTGATTAAACTAAAATAAGAAGGTTTAAGAAATGCTGGGGAGCTAGGTGTGGTGACACACACTTGTGAACCCGGCACACACTTGTGAACCCAGCACTCTAGAAGCTGAAGCAGGAAGTTAGCAAGTTCAGGCCAGCAAGGGCCATGTGGGAAGACCTTACACACACACACAAAAAAAAAAAAAAAAAAAAAAAAAAAGAATAGAGAAGTACAAGTGAGAGTGTCACAACCCCCAGATCCATTCCCATCCTAACCCCAAAGCAGAGGAGGAGGTGGATACCAGATGCGGAAATAGCCAGGCGAAGACCGCCAGCGGAGGTTCCTGATGAGCCTAGGGGAGGCAACCAGGAAGTAAGCACGGGCTTCCTCCCTGTCCTGCTGTGGCTGTGGTGGCTGGCTGGACTGCCAACCTAGCTGGAAGCTGGAGGGCTGAACTAGGCAGCCTGTTGGTCCGGCCCTGTGGGTCCTTTGGTGCAGGTGTTGGGGGACGAGATCAGACCCGAACTTCAGGGTCTGAGCCTTTGACTGAGTAACCAAGACCGCTGGATGCACCAGCATGGCTGCTGTCGGATACCTGCCACTTAAGTGTTTCTGTTGATGGTGTGTGAGATAGAAGCTTCTCCAGAGGAGCCGTGTCTAAACACCTGACCGGAGAAACCGTGAAACTGTGGCACAGTGGCTCCTTAGGATGTTGCACTTGGCAAAAAGAGATCAGCAGGAAGCAGCTTTGTGGGTTTCCATCTTTCCCCAACACACCCGTTTCCTGAGGTTTGGGAGTATAGACAGAGTTATAGCAAGACCAGTCACCCTGTGCCATGTCCATACAGAAACACAAATGTCTGCCCTGGCTGAGCAGGGTTTGAGGTGACATGCCGCCAGGCTCGGCAGGGAGAATCAGCAGCTGCTAGCAAGCAAGAGGGGCATCTCTACCTCTGAGGTGAAGTCCGAGCACACGCTGAGGGCTGCCTTGGCAGCCACCTTCTTATCTCCCAGGCTGCGGTCTCATCTTCATCCTCAGCCAGGGAGGAATCGGCAGGCACATTGGCAGGGCCCAGTTCCTTAAGGGCTTTGGACAGAGCCTCCTTCAGCCCCTCAGACTCCTCAATCTGTTCAACTGAGGTGGCCACCAAGGGAGGGCTCTTACACCAAAGCTGAGGAGTCCCAGTCTTACACAACCTAGTCACAGAGGTGACACCTTACCTTGTGTTGTCAGAAGCAAATCAGTGCACTAAAGGGAGGGGGCATAAGAGGCCTGGAGCAGTGGTCAGCCATCTTGGGAAACTGCCTATAGCGGCGGAATCCATATGTAAAGAAACTAGGGCTTTCAGTGTTGCCATCAGCTACTGATAATTTGGTTCCTCTCCCTGCTCTGTCCCCCTGGGGGTTGACCTCTCTAAAGGAGTTCTCCTATGGCTCCTGAGACCAGTCAGGATCACGTGGTCTGTCTGTCAGTCCAGCAGGAAAGGGAAAAAGCCTTCCTCCTGTCATGGCTTGAAATTCCATATGCAGTTAGACAGTGGTCACATGATAAAATGTGATAAAATGCCAGATCCCAGTGGCCTCATAGTAATAAGAACCCACACTTGGCCTGAGGGGTGTCTGTGTGATTTTTATTTCCCTCAGTCATCTTGGGAAGGGATGAAACCTGGTCAAAAACATACAAACAGCAGCCTAGAACTACGCACATGTCCTCGGGGTCACAGCTTGGGTTCACACATGAGGGTAGTCTGATGAATACACTCATTATCTGGCTAATGGTGTTTATGATTATTTTAATTTACATTTATTTTTCTATTTAGTTATTGTGTGTGTGTGTGTTATGTATGTGCGGGGGTGGGCGTGCTTGAGCCATGGTGCATGTGTGAATGTCAGAGGAGACCTCGTGAGAGGTGGTTCTTTCTTCCACACGGGCCCTAGGGATCAAACTCAGGTTGTCACGCCAGGTGGCAGGTCCCTTTACACAGTAGTCTTCTCCCCAGCCCCACGGTGGTGGTTTTTGTGGGGGCTATTCATACATCTAGACTCATCAAACTATATGCTTAAACTCAGGATTATTGTGGGCAGGTTAAGTTTCAAAGAAGCTGATTTTTAAAAGTGTAATTTTTGGCTGTTATGTTGTAAAAAGTAAAAACGAAGCAAACGAAAACAAGAAAAGAAAACAAACCCCAGAACAGTTGTTCTTTGATCTTTTGAAAGCTGTTATCTGATAACAGAGCAAAGTCACTCATGTGTGACCAGGGGATGAAGTTCTGACTTACTTCTTTACGTTTCTCCTTTGGTAGCAATCAAAAACATGTTCATTTATAGTGTTTGTGTCATTTTACCAGTTACAAAGAGGTTGTTACAATCACAAGAAGCCAACAACAACAACAACAACAACAAAAAATCACCAAAAACAACTTGTGGAAATGCTGTACGGAGTTTATAATCAAAAGACAAAGCCACGGGTCACCATTGTCTTTCAAGTTGCTGACGATGTGGTTTAAAAACATTAAGCACGGAGAATCATTTTTTTCTGAAGATTATTTTCTTTCCCCTCCTGACAATGTATAATAATCACAGAGAAGGAGAGGGAGTCCAGCCGGACTCAGCCCTGAACACCAGCTACTGGTTGCAGGCTCCAGCAGGCTCTCGCCTGGGCCTTCCCCTTGGCAGCCCTGAGAATGAGGGGATGGAAAGAGACTTTGCAACAGTGACCTCCGGGAAGCAGAGCTACATTCTTGATAAGAGGCCAGTGGTTACACATTAAGCTGCTCAGCATTTCCAAGGTGCCTCATCTGCCAGAAGGCAAGCCAGGAGGAGGGCACGCTCATCCCCGGGAGAGCAGAGTTCCCACTGTGAGCCTGGCTCTGTAGTCCTACTGTGTGCCCCGGGGTCGAGGTCAGGGAGGCAGGAGAGAAAGATGGAAAATTATGACGACATGGGAAGGGAAAGGAATTTGGCTGAAGTCCAACTGAAGCCTCTTGGCATATGAGAGTCAGGATTTCAACACAACTAACTGTCCTTGAGGCTGTTCTTCCTTCCCATCTGTAAACCCGTAACTTTCTAGGAATCTCACCAGCTAGCCAGCTTATACTAAAAGGGCGCAGTCTAAGCTCCTCTGTATCCCTAATGGCTCCAGGTTTTACCTTATCAGACTGCAGTCTCATCTATGGTGTCCTAGGAGCCACCCTATATCTAACTTTACAAAAAAAAAAAAAAAAAAAAAAAAAAAAAAAAGTCTTTCTTGTCCCTTAAAACTGTTTAAGCAATGAAATGCCAAGTCTCGAAAATCCTGTACACAGTCACTACTGGGATATCTAGCAGCCACACTTATTTGGGAAATCACACCTGTGCTCTTGAGCGTGCCTCACTCTTTCCCTGGGTGTTTTTCTATTTTTTTAAAAATAAATTTCAACTCTACTAATACTGGCTATTTCTAACGTTCTCTTCTATGGCAAAGTCAAGGGTCCCTCTTTACCTGAGTGGCAGTCCCTAAGGGATTCGGAGAGCTCTGCAGGGTGCTGGCCACAGGTCTGGGCTGTGTCTACTGCCGCAGTACTTCTGACACAAAGACAGGACATGAGATGAGGCCCTTTCCCCTCCCTGTGGATTTGGGTAGGCAGTCTGTAGCTGTTTCTCATTCATCCATGTATTCTTGGGTTAGGGGCTCATGAATACAAGTTGGAAATATTGTATATATAGTGTTGGTTACTACTGGGGGATAAGAAATTACCTCCAAACACAACACCTTTAAATAACATCTTCCCCACCTCATTAGATGCATTTTTCTACGGATCAGGGTTAATCAGTGTCTTTTTTTTTTTTTTTGAGACAGGGTGTTGCTATGGAGCCCAATTTCGCCTGAGCTTGCGGTCTTGTTCTCCCATGCATCCAAGTGCTAGGATATGAGACCTTTGCTGAGCCAAAAAGTTGGGAACAGCTCAACTGATTGGTTCTGACTCATGGTTGCTCATGATGTTGTGGCCAAGATGAAGTCGGGCAGCCATTTTGGACTGTGAGGGAGACAGGGCAGCCTAGGAGGATGCTGGGCACTGGAATCATGAAGAGCAATGAACTTCCTTATCTACGTCAACAAGAAGGAAACTCTCACCCTGTTTCGGTCATGGTTGGGGGGTTCCTAGAGTAGGCTTTTTTGTGTATTTTGCTTGTTGAGTCAGGGTTTCCCTATTCCCCACCCCTCTCACTGACCTGGAACGGATAATCCCTCTACCTCAGCCTCCCCATCATCCCTGAGATCACAGGCAGGTGCCGCCTGGAGTAGGATTTCAAGTGGAGGAAATAATGGAAGGGCATCTTTGGGGGATGAGCTTGTGTATGGAAAGACCTAGAAAAAGGACCTTATCTCCATCTTTAGCTAGTAATGAGAGAAAAGTGAGGTACAGCTTGCAATGGCCTGAGTGCTCATGGTGCCAACTTCTGGAATTACTAGGCCTCACAGGACTTTCCTCCCAGAGGCCAGGACAGGGAGCCTTGTGTCTTAGAGTGTTGCCTGTTCTCTAAGAGCCTGGGGGAGGTGGTGATAATTTCTTTATCACTCTTTGGAATTGATTCGTGTCCCCCTCACTGCTCCCTTGGGAGAATATCTACTTTCTCTAGCTGCCTCGGGTCATCTTCCCGGAGATCAAGGGATGCTCCTGTGTATTGTGACTGACAACAGGCTGGGCAGGATGAAGGCACATCCTCTGATCTCACCTGGTAGTCATTAGGCCACGGTCCCAGCTGGATTTCTGCCGTTATCTCAGTTGAGACCCCTGGGTCCTCAGGTAAGAGCATCCTCACATGAGGACTTACTGTCCTGGGGCTCTGCTAAGGGTGCCTGGGTGTTGGGGGACAGCAGCTCTGTCTGCTTCAGATGACAGGGCTCCAGCTTCAGCTCCATCCTTTTCCTCCCCCACAGCGTGGCCTTGGGCAAATTCCTTAAATTCCCTCTTCTTCTGCTTGTAGAAGTCTGTAGGAAGTGGCTACCTGCACGCCAAATGGCAGAGCCATGACAAATGCTGCTTTCTTTTCATTCACTTTCTACTTTTGTGTTTAAAAAATAATTTTTGGTTATTTTTTTATTATGCATATGAGTGTTTCTGCTTGCATGTATGTCTGTGTAACACATACATGCTCGGTGACCTCAGAGGTCAGAAAGGGGCATCAGAAACTATGAACTGGAGTTACCAATGAGCGTTAACTTCCATGTGGGTGCTGGGAGCGAAACCCAGGTCCTCTACAGGAGCAGCAACTGCTGAGTCTCTTCAGCCCATGCTTACTTAGTTAGCACTCAGAGTAGCAGGTTTCATTATGGCATTTTCATGTATGCTTTGTTTAGGTTGATCCTTCCCCTCAGCCCACTCCTCTCCTCTCCCCCACTTTGCACTCTCACCCCCAGGGGTGCCCTTTCCACATGTGCTCTACTACCCTCCCCTACCTCAACTCACTTTTCTCCTCTCAGGGGCCCCTTTCTAGTTTCCAGGGCCCTACACACTCACCCCACAAAAACTATATAATATATATGCATGTATATATGTGTATATGAAGCCGTGGTGGCCCCTGTCTTTAATCCTAGTACTTGGGAAGAAGAGGCAGATGTCTTTGAGTTCAAGGCCAGCCTGTTCTACCTAGGGAGTTCCAGGACAGGCAGAATCACAGAGATTCTGTTTCAAAAAAAAAAAAAAAAAAAAAAGCAATAAATAAATAAAAATGAGAAGCTAAGACATATGAGAGAGAAAACAGTGTTTACCATTTTGAATCGTAGTAATTTCACTTAATACTTTACAGTTCCTGTTTTTGTAGCTGAAATTCCACTTTATACATGCCGCATTTTCTTCCTCCATTCATTCTTTGATGAACATCTCGGCTGATTCCATTTCCTTGCCATTGTGAATAGTGCAACGATAAACACATATGTGTAAGTGCCTGTCTGGGGCCAGTGAGATGGTTCGGCGTGTCAAAGTACTTGCTGCCAAGATGGCAACTTGAGTTCAACCCTTGGGGCCCACATGGTGGAAGGAAAGAATTGACTTCCACAAGCTGTCTTCTCAGCTCTACATGGGTGTTGCGGTGTGTAATGTGTCCCCTCTCCCAGTAAATAAATACAGTACAAAACTGTTTTTTTAAAGTGCTGCTATGATATGATATATGGCTCAGCCGTATAACAGTGCTTTTTCAGTGAGAGAGATAGTACTTCAAAAAATAAAAATAAAAATAAGGTAAGGAGCAGTGAAAGACAATTCCTGATGTCGATTTCAGGTTTCCAAATGCACACATGCATACCTAACTGTGTCCATGCACATGCGCGCGCACACACACACACACACACACACACACACACATTTCAAGATACTAACATCTAAGCTGAAACCCTTTAAAGTGTGTGGTGGTGGTGGTGGTGGGGACACAGTGAGATGACAGCTGTCTCTAGGAGAGGGTGGGGCCGTCCAGACGCATCCCAGCCAGGCTACACGTAACCACAAGCCCAAATTTGTTTTATTCATTTCCAACCATTGTAATTAAAAGCTCCAACTTCTCATCCTTTTTTTTTAAAGTTTATTTGTTTCTCAATATGCAAATAGAAATGGTTTCCAATGGCTGTTATTCCAGTGTAATTCTTTAAAAAAAAAAAAATACACATGTGTGTCTATGAAAATGTGGGTGGAAGATCTAGCAGGAAGGATAATTTGTGCTTGGTTATTGTACTGACGATGTACATGGTTTTGATATATTGCATCACAATACTGACTGCTAGGTTTCTTATAAAGGTTTGGTTTCATATATTACTCTAGGGTGTTTTTTCTTCACAATAAAAGCTAACTCATGCCAGTGTTTAGGAACCAATAGTATCAATTCATTCAAATTTAATGACAGTTTTATTAAACTAAGAATCTCATATCACAGAGCATTCACAGTGCAGGAGGTCACAGTTATTGAAAAAATAAATAGCGGCATAAATATATTTATTATTTACAGCTTTCCAACCCCTTGCTCCTGCTCAGCCTGTCAGAGAGAATGAACAAAGATGGCGGCGCTCAGCCCAGCATGCTACAGATGTCTTGCAGGCACTCAGTAGTGTACAGATGGCCTCAGAAGTTCTTGGTTTGGAGTGCATTCAAGGAGGCTCTTTCAAAATTCAAGACTCCTCTGTTTCCAGCTGCCTGCAACTTGATAAATCAAGGCTGTGTTGAGTAAAGGTCCAAATCCCCTGAGGAAACTGTGCCCAGCCTGGCCTTGGCGTCTGGTATGTTCCTGGTTTCCTCACGCCCAGCTTGCCTTGGCAGTCCCATCTTGTCCCTAGATCTGGCACAGCTGGATGGCAGCCTTCTGTGGCCTCTGTGTAATCAAAGCTGCCTTTGTGTCAGACATCAGGAAGGACTTTGGAGACACAGGGGAGGGCACCCTGCCAGGAATGAGTGCTCGAAATGACACATCCAGCCTCACAGACTAGCAGCCAACCCTTCTCAGCTTGGGGATCCCCAAACAGTCAGCCACAGTGGCTCAGTCTTTGGCTCTATCTGCCAGGTCCCCAAAATGAACCTGGTGCAGGTCAGGTGCAAGAAGCCAGAGAACAGTCACAAGGTCCACAGCTCAGAGGGGTAGCCAGCGGCTCAAGCTGAGGCATGGACACGCCGCAGCCACAACCCACTCACGGAGCACTTTACTTAAGGGAGAGAGTGACCGTGTCTCAGTCCCAGGCATGTTGCGAAGGAAGAAAGGCCTCCCTCTGGAAGAGGACACCCAAACTTCCCTGTTGAGAATTCTAGAGTAATGAGGGGGCGAGTGCAGTATTGGACCCTTCCTTACTACACAAAAGCTGATCTCAACACAACCAAAAGCCACATGGTCACATCTATTAATAGCTAACAGCAACTACAAACGGACTTGTTTTCTAAGGGTGGAGTAGTTTGAAAAGCCCATATTCTCTCCAGGATTAAGGATTTTCTCGAACTCATGAATGGGGAAGCCCCAGCCAGCAGGGTGCCTCTGCAGCCACTACTTAAGTGGTGGGGTGTAATGAGAAGACATGTGGGCTAGGCTGGCATCTCTCCTGCAGCTTTTAACAAGGAGCAGGCCAAGCCCCAGGCCTGTAAATGTAACAAATAGAAAAGCCACCCAGCCACAGCCTTGACTGTCTCAGCAGACAGTTTTCAGCTCTTAGATGCTTCCCTCAGGCCCCCAGGACTACGCTAGGACAGAACAGGGGAGGCTTGACTTTAGCCCTTGCTGAGGAAGCGGGAGGAAGTTAATCAGCTTGGTCAACTGGACAGGAAACTGTAGGGTAGATTAGAAACACAAGGTGAACGATGCCTCAAAGCCAAGCCCTGACTCCCTAGGAGTGCGCGTGCGTGCGTGCGTGCTTGCGTGCGTGCATGCATGTGTGTGTGTGTGGGTGTGTGTATACGTATTTGAGGAGTCAGCAGAGATACATGGGAAACTGGAAGGCAAAGGTGACAGAAAAGCTATAATGTTTAACCCCTCTGTAGGGTCACCAAAGCTACCAGACCAGTCAGCCGGCTTTCCTAAAACGACAGCCCCTCCTGCGTGGCAGAGGTGGAGAAAGTGCCCCTTTCCCCAGCTGCATGAAGTGTGATGAAGGTCCATTGTCCCAAGGCAGACATGAAGCAAATTACAAAGCTAGCACCTACCATGTTCAGGCTGCTTCCTATCAAAAAGTAACTACCAGGAGTGTCCAACACACGGCCCATGGGCCACACCAAATTGTAAACTTACTTAAAATATTATATTTTTTGGGGGGGGGATAAATAATATATATACACACATGTGTATATATATCTGTGTGTAATACATATTAATATATATGTGTATATATATTTGGTAACATGATTGCATGATTCATGTGTGTGACCTTTGTAGATGATGTGGCTCAGAAAAGCCAGACATTGGACACCCCTGCTGGCTATACCCTGGGAACATGCCTTTCCAAGCAAGGCTAGAAGAAAGCTAGCTGTGATTCCCAGAAGCCCCTCTTCTCTGCCCTATGGTTAAAGCGCATGGAAATCTCTCTCCTGTGCCTACATAACTGCCAGTGGGAAGAGTTGCCCAGAAAACAGGAAAAGCCCTCTCTCTAGAATTCGAGGAAGCCTTGTGGGGGTTTAACCTTTAATGGGCTCATGGGATGTGACAAGCTGCAAAGGCCAGAGAAGGAGAAAAGTGTTCATCCCTGGAGAAGGCAGGCGTCCTTTTAAGGAGTTTATACGGGGAGAAGAGGGAGCTGGACTCAGGAAGGCAGGGCCTTAGGTAGTCAACTGGTAGGAATCAGGACTTATTTTCACTCAAGAGTTAACCAGAGGACATTTTCAAAACCTTCTAGTAGTTTCTATGGACACAATGTGGCATCGGAGCTGTCTCCAGGTATCCTGAATACACCTACCTGCTCCCTTGACTCCTGTGGAGATTGTGTTGGGAGCCATCAGAACACCTCTGGCATGTACTTAAAGCCTGGCTGATGGATGGATTCTGCTGGCAATTTTAAACCTAACCAGCATGTTCTTTGTCCCTTAAGCATCTACCAAGAGTGCAGCCACATTACCCAGCCACTCACAAAGGTAACTTACAATGGAGGGAAAGGCAGGTTGGGAAGAGAAGGCTACACCTTCCCCCAGGGGCCCAGGCAGGGGTGGGGCAGTGTGCAGGTGGACATCAGTGGCTTGGTGCCTTGAAAGGTGTTTGTTACTCACTGCTGACTTTCAAGGAAAACAAGGCAAGGTGGACTAGGAGGCCACTGATGTGGTATGAGACGCGCCCATTTCACACCCAGGGGAGCAGAGATGCCACAGAGAGAGGGGTCCAGTGCTGTGCTTTTCCCAGGAGGAATGGTCCAAGCCCCTCTTAGTTCCCCTTGTCTCTGTCCACCTCAGTCCTATAAAGGATTCAGAGAGCAGAGGAACCAGGAAAGAGGCAGCCATCTTCCATTTTAACGCAGTATTTGCTCTTGTTTTTCTGCCTCTGAAGAGAAAAGCTAAGTGTATATATTTTTTTCTTCTTTCCTTTTTTTGTAGAAGAAGTAATTACACCATGCTAATTTAGCTTTGGGGATAACACAAAGAAAGCAATTCTCTACACTAATGGAAGCATGTTTTTAACGATGAAGGCCTATATTACCAAACAAATCTTTAAACTCATGAGGAAAAATATTTAGTTAAAAACAGAGAACTTTTCACTTTCAACCTGTAGTTTCCTAGATATGAGAGATGCCCAAAGCCTTTAAGGGTCATTGGCATACCAAAGAAAACTAGGAAGACGCATGCCCTACAACATACCAAAAACATAATTTTCAGTTTCTAATACAGTTGTGAGACACTTTATAATTTCCAGCAGATTCTGAGGGTGGGGGAAGGCAAGAGGGATGGTTTCTGAAAGCTAGGCAAAGGCTCAGACTCAAAACACAGTGAAGCTCCTCAAAGGCTGGGCTTGTGACTTAGCAACATCTAGAAGATAGTGTTTGGTCTTTTTCAGGAAAAAAATAGGAGCATTCAACAAAGACAGGCATTAAGACTATGATTTGAAAAACGTCTGGGTAAGTTAAATATTCCATGAGGTTCTGACCCAAGAAATAATATTCACACCTCCAACTCAAGGCAAAGTCACAGTCAAGTCACAGTGCCAGCCTGGGCAATATGGTGTACTAGCCAAATCAGGAGTGGGGGATGGGTACTTTTGGCCTCTGCTCCGCTACATTCTGAAGCGTAACTAGAGCCACTTGATGTCAATTGCCGATGAAATGAAAAGAACCCATACTTGCACTACAGAGAAGTTAGGAGGCTCAAGGGGGAGACAGAAGCACTCAGAGCTAGCATGCGCCTGCAATAGAGGTGTGTGTGTGTGTGTGTGTGTGTGTGTGTGGTGTATGAGCTACTAGGGTGTGGATCAGTTCTGAAGCCTCTTGTAGATGAATTTATATTCAGGCTCCTTCCCTCAGGCGTAGCTATTCTTTTTAAAGGAAATTACACTATCTCACTCCGAAGACCACTGAGCCTATCCAGATAGACAAAAAGTGAAGTCTTGACTCAGTCAAGATACTAATACTGATGTGAACCCCAAATAGAAGGCTGGTAATGGGATCAAGGTCTCCTCATAGTTCTGCTTAAGGGAATTTAGGGACCACAAGCTTGAACATTTTGTCCCTTGAAATTCAGAGAGCATCGCTACAGATCCCACCATGGATTTACAGTAGCCACCAAGGTTAAAACACACTAAACACCCTTCTCTCATTACCCTGGGTCTTCCCTGTGCCTTCTACTGTGCAAAATATCTCAGCATTCAAAGTGCATCAGATCTGATAGACTTTTGCAATAGAAATATTAAAAAAATAAAAACCTCACTATATAAAACTAATTTGTGCTTTCTCATTAGAACCCAGGAATGGTTTATAGCCATAAATCCATTACACAGAGATTTCAGGGCTACAAAGATGTTTCATGTTTTCCTGTGTTTGGGTCCATCTCCCATCCCTGGCCTTTGCTTGCTGTAGAAGACTCTGAGGTTGAATAAACTTAGCTTTAAAAACTCTACGTTTTTCCACTTGGCTTCAGCTAACCAGAGAGGGCCATCTGTGGACACTCTCTTCTTGTCATTAACCGTCGCTTCTGCAATTGGTTGGGCAAATGAACAATTGTGTCTTTCAACCGGGTGGTTTTGAAAGCAGAGCATTACCAGAGAAGTTACAAACCTGATGGGACGGCGCATGGCATCCTAAGGGATGAAATGTGTAGCCTTGACTACATTCCCAACTGTGTCTCTGAGTTAGCACCTGTTTCTGTGTGGTCTTCCACCTTTTTCTCTATTCCAAACCAAATTGTCGTGGAGCCAGCGTGGGATGACACACAGAGGATTCATTTTTCTCCAAGGGTAACCTTTTTGGTCCCCGTCAATGATCCTTTTGTGTGGAATGACATTCTTCAAGTATGATGATCTATATGTGACATTTTATTTTTAATATTTCATTGCTCGTTTTCTGAACGTGTCAATTAAAAAAAAAAAGCATAACAGTATTTGCTTGCTTTTCTCTCTTCTACTGGGAAGTTATCTTTCCACTCTTGCTATGTTTCCTATAACTGCAGTGGTCTCAAGCCCCCTGCAGGTGGATGCCTTGTCTCTTCCAAGTTTCCAGTGTTCCCAGCAGACTCAGATGCCCATGGTAACACAATCTGCCTTCTCCAGGCCCAGAGGTGACACTTGCCAACCACAGTCCTATTTTTCACTCATCTAGGACACCTCATGGTCACTGACTGACTCACTTTTGAGGCTGCCCATGTAACAGAAACACAAACAGCACGCAGAAGTCCTTTTGGCTAAAGTGTGCAAGAGAGAAGAGACAGATGCAACCGTGCAGCTGGCAGCCAAGAGTCTGTGGAACTGCTCAAATAATGGCTGGGCCCTGCCCTGCGGGGACAGATGCCTAGCAGCCTGGCCCATGGCGGCCCTTCCTTCCAGCTCATGAAAGAATTGACAGCAGCTGCCAAGGCAGGAGAGACCTGTGTGGAAAAGGAGAGAGAGAGAGAGGACGCCAGCATCATGGTGGCCACAGCGGTTTCCTGGGCAACAGCTCAGCTTTAGTCATCTTCTCTGCACATGGGCAAGTTGACGAAGGTGAAGACATTAAATTCTATCATTATGGAGAAACACAGGAAGATAGCATAAAGGACCAGCACATAGATGCCCAGCTTCCGGTCCAGGCGCCATTTGTTGAGGTGGATGCCAAGGACCTGGAAAGAGATGGGGAGAGCTAGCCTTGGTGGAGCTGAGAGACCCAAAGACTTTTTAAAATTTAAACCGAGCAATAACACTGTGGACCCCAGAACTTACTATAAAACATACACAAGATTCTGGTCCAATTGAGACTAGGCTCTGAGACTTGTCTCATGACACAGTTGAATCCACAGTAGCCACTCTCATGCACTGTCCCTCCCCGAAGAGACAGGCCACTTCCTTAGGGTGCGACATGTTCTCACCATGGCCCTCCTCCTGGGAAACCAGATCTTCCCCTTTGCCTCAGAACTTGGCATCAGAATAATTTCTCTTCAGCAGATTTCCCAGGCTCATTTGAGCCATTCTGGGCAAACTTCTGCTTCGGGCCTCCCCCCTTTTTTTTGTGCATATGTTGGGACAGCAAGCTCCCCCTGCCCCTGCCAACTGCCCTGGCTCTTATCCCAGAATCAAAGCTTCCTTGGGCTGGAGCACAGCTGCCTCCATAGAGCACAGAGCATTGTAAAGACAGAGCAACCTGGCTTCAGAACACCGTTTTGCTTAAACCCTGAGCTTGATTTCTTCTACAAAATGGGAATAATGATGCCTTCCTCATCAGGGGTGACGAGGCTTGGATGACATACCGTAGATATAAAATGCACAGCATAGGTCTATGCACAAGAGCAGGGAGGACCTCAATGTCATTACATGTTGCCCCAAGGACTGTCATATCCCCATTTGTCAGCACAGCGGGTGAGGAGAATTTCTCTCTCACTCTACCAGTCAGAAAGATGAATATAATCACATTACATGACAAGCCTAGTGACATCTGTGTGTGTGCACATGTGTGTGTGTATGTACACATGTATGTGGGTATATGTAGAGGCCAGAGGAAAATCATGGCTGTCATTCCTCAAATGTCAATCCCTTTCTTTTTGAGATAGAGTCTCTCACTGAATCTGGAACATTCTAATTCGGCTCAGTTGGATGGCCAGCCCCGAAGGGTGTGCCTTTCTCAGCTTTCCCTACACTGGAATTGTAAGTGTGCATCATGGTGACCTCTTTTTTTTTAACTACATGGGTTCTGGGACTAAAACTCAGGTCCTTGATTAGGCCTTAATTGACCAAGCTCACCTCCCAGGTCCCCTGGTGACATCTTATTTGCTCAGAATGAAGTACCATGGTGGTTGCAGTTGATCTTGGCCAGAAAAAAGTTTGGGGTATCTTCAAATATATACACATCCTCTGCTTTGTCCCTCACAATGGAGGGCAGTAACAGGGAAGTGTGCACAGCCAGGCTGAACTTAATGATGTAGTGGAAGTGTTGGTGTCTTAAAAAATTCAGTTACATTATGTAAACATGTTTTTGTTTTAGTCCCAGGTGTGGGATATGGGGCTGATTCAGACTGCCTATAGCAGCAAACTATTTGCCTTGTGTGGGCTCTGACAGGGGCTCTTTGCCAGCTGCAGATGGTTTAATTCTGAGGCTCTGAGAGAGAGAGAGAGAGAGAGAGAGAGAGAGAGAGAGAGAGAGAGAGAGAGAGAGAGAGAGAGAGAGAGAGAGAGAGAGAGAGAGAGACAGAGAGACAGAGACAGAGAGAGAGACAGAGAGAGACAAGAGAGAGACACAGAGAGAGAGACAGAGACACAGAGAGAGACAGACAGACAGAGACAGAGAGACACAGAGAGACAGAGAAAGGGGGCCAGGGGGCTCTGAGAAAGAAGGCTGCTGGTACTTCCCCTGTGTTGCCCCTGGTTCCTGTTGAGACAGTTTGACAAAAAGAAACTAAAGATCTCCTGAAACAAAGATTGGACTTCCCTCAAAGAAGCCAACGACCCTGACCAGCAGGATGCAGCTAAAGAGAACTCTGCCCCCTCTCCCCACAATCCTTCTTTCTCTCCAACCTGGTGTTGGGGTGTTGGAAAAAATTGGGGGAAAGGGAGAAAGGCATATAAGAAATCACATTTAATTAAAATAGTTTTTAAAAAGGCGCCGACAGAGTGAAATGAAGTGTGCATGGTTGCTCCCAGTTTGAAATGGTAAAAGCTCCAGGGTAGGTGAGTCCTCAATACCTTCTGCCTCGCAAATATGTCTGTCAGAGATATCGGGCTAGAAGGCCAAAGATGATGCTCCAATGTTATAGAGAGTGTTAGGTGACTGTTCAGGCAGTAAACTGTGTCAGTTATTTTTTTTTCATTTTGGAAGCTGCTAACCTGCACTTCCAATTCACTCAGGTATTTAAGTTTTATTCCTTCTCAAGTCTCTGATGAGGCTGAAGACCAGATAGTTTAGTCTTACAATTAAGCTTAGTTGGCTAGGGGTTAAGATGTTTTTAGATCAAGATAGATGTTTTAAGTTAATAGAGATGATATATGATAGATACTGATTTTCATTCAGAAATTTAGACCCCACACGATAGGAAAGACGCTTTCTTTGAGGTTGACAAATGCAAATAGTCAAATCACTATGAATGTAACATTTATGTAACTCCTGATTGTTCTTCCTGCTGTATGTAGTTTATTTTATTCATGTGTAATAATATAAATGTATATGTTAAAAAAGAAACATAATAAAAAATGTAAAAAAAAAAAAAAAAAAAAAAAAAAAAAAGAAAGAAAAAGAAAAAGAAAGAAAGAAATGGTAAAAACTCACAGTGAGAGCAACGGAGCCCAGCAGCAGCACCACGGAATAGACCAGACCCCGGCTGTTGATCTTCACCTGGAAAGTGAAGCACACAGGCCACAAGTCTCTGAGTTGCTTGGCTAGCCTATTCCAAAAGTCCTCCCTTCTTCAGAGTATTCCTTCTCTCCTTTGGGAAACACAGGGCTCCTGCCAAAAAGCATGCAGGAATAGCCAGGACCTCATGACCAAGGGGAAGCCATGGCTGCAAGTCTGCACTTGGCTCATCAGGAAGTGGCCCGGGATGGGGATAGGTGCTAGTAGGCTTAGGCAAGAGGAAGAGACACCAAGGAGCATGTAGCAAGCATGGGCTCTCTCCTGTAGACATGACTAGGCTGTTCTGAATGCCCAGTGCTAAGGACAAAGGGTGGCACATGTCCCCAAACTCCAGGCTGGAACTGGGTGGGTATCACCCTTCCCTCTGAGGCATACCTGTGTCATTCTCTAGAAAGTTGTAGGACTTACTGTGGATCCATAATTAATAACCATGGTCTGCAGGCCCCACGGGATGCCGAGCCCCACCAGGATGTCAAACACGTTGCTTCCGATGGTGTTAGAGACCGCCATGTCACCAAGTCCTAGGGGATAAGCAACACATTCCTTGCATCAGGAGTTGCTCTCAGGGAATCCCCGCTCCCTTTCTGAACTCCTCTATCATGGCCGTTCAAGGGACAGAGAGTCCTTTGTGGACTCTATGTTTGAAAAATTTTCTGTGGAATATAAGATCCTTTCTTCTCATGAGACCTAAAGGGCCATTTTGTGGCTTGAATCTGTATGTAGAAGTCCCAACCCCACACCAGCACTTCAGATGTAGCCGTATTTGGAGGTAATGGGTTATGATGAAGGGATTAGGCTGAGCCCTGGTCCAGGCAGCCTGACTGCTGTCCTAGGAAAAAGAGAAATAGAGATACGAACAGCACACAGGAGAACACCATGCAAGGTCAAAGGTGGCCAAGTGGAGTTGGGAGAAGAAAAGGATTCTCCCTCATAGCTGCCAAAGGCCCCAGCCCTGCCCTACGACGTCCTGACTTTTGTTCTCCAGCCTTCAGAAATGTGAGACATAAATACTGTTTAAGTACACACACACACACACACACACACACACACACACACACACACACACACACACACACACACACACACACACACACCAACACCTGCTCTAGCAAAAGAACACAGGCTCCTCCAATATTCTCCTGTCAGGTTTGTCAGCTGCCAGTTAGCTGGCTTTGGGTGGGACTACCACTCACACAGCAGGTGACCAAGAGGCTCAGCCTCAGGAAGCTGGTCCAGTGTCCTTTCTATCAGGCCATGATGCCATATTTGTGCCTAGACAGAGGCATCCATGACCTTGTCTGGGACCACAGAGTATCAGATCTTATATCCTGGAGGCTCTTTCCAACCAGAGACCATTGTTTCCCCTTCCTGTCCCACTGTTCAAGATCTTGAGAAATCAGAACAACTTTAAAGAAAGGACTCACGTTGGCTGAACCCTGACGCTATAATCTGGCGCCCACAAATGTGGGCAGAAGGAACAAGGCTGAAACACGAATGTCTAAAAACATAACATCACTTTGGTAGCTGTGACATTCATCAGCAAGTCCAGCCAGCATCCAGAGCCTCCTCGTTACCCTGCAGTGTGCCGGGCTACTCCTCCTTCCTTCTCACTGCTGTCCTCTGGTGACCCTCAGCACATGCCTCTTCTTCCCTGCTGTGAAAAATGTTAGAAACTTTGCAGCTTAGGGCTCTGAGCTCTGGGTCTCTATGACCTTGGGCTATGGAGCCTCAAGGACCACGAAAGATTGAGCAGTGGTTGGGACCAGCTACTTGTAACTGGTGAGGATAGGCTCAAGATATTGGCATTTGGAGAGGAGGGGTTGAATGGTATCCCTGGGCAAGTCTCTGTGCCACACAGGTGGCTGGGAAGAGAGGTAACTCTTTGAGGAGACTTAGGGGTAGTGTGACTCACTCCTTAATGGGGGCAAAAGTCACCTGGGGGCTTTTGCAATGAGCAGGTCCTGACTGAGTATGGCTGTGCAGGGCCTGAGGGTCTGGATATATTGTGAGTGCCCCAGTCAATCCCTGCCAGGCCACCCTTGGTCCTGTAGGGAGCCTGCAAGGAGGCCTAGTACAGAAGCTCCTGTCAGAACACCCACGTGATCTCTTGCTTCACACAATTGACTCTAAATAGGCCTCTGAACCCTCTGTCACAGAGAAGCTTCTAACCCTGACCATGTCGCCTGGGTTCTGTCGATCACATTACTGTTACCTTATGACAGCTTTGTGCCCTAAGCCTTGGGCCTCACACACACTTCTTTCACTGTAGCTGCTGGGAGACAGTGTCCTAGTATAGAACTATTCTTGTCCCTTGTTCCTAAAGCAGACCCTTCATCAATCCATTGGGACCACCCAGACCCTTAAGCAAGCACTGCAATACTTCCTACTAGCCAGTATTAAACCAAACCCCCTTTTGTCTTGTCTTTCCCTGGTGCCCACCTAGGGGTGACTTTGTCAGCTGTGTGCTGTGAAGTATATGACGCTGACTTTCCCCAGGCTCATGTGACTAAATGTCAGCGAGTCTCCCCTCCCTCATGTTCCTCAGCTTTCTTTTCACTCACCATAGTTGTACAAGGAGCTGTCCCCACTCTGCCTCTATCTAAATCATGTCTACTCAGCCCCAACTGTGACCGGATTTAGGATTTTTATATATGCCAATAAATAAAGTTATACTGAAATAAGTGAGCTCTAATCCAGAGGCAGCTATTCTCGTAAGAAGGAAGAGTGGCTGCAGAGACAGAGTGACACATGGCTTGTAACAGCAGAAACGGAGCCTGGAGGGGCGCAGAGCCTATAAGGAGGGCACAGTTACAGGCCAAGGAAACCAAAAGAGCTGCAGCCACACCAGGAGCCAAGCAGGCCCTTCCCCAATGTGGGGAGTGAGTAGACCCCACAGGCAGCAGGCGCCAGGTTTCAGGCTTCCAGTAAGGCAAGTTCAACTGTGTTGAGCTGCCCTAGGAAGCAAACATACTAATGTCAAAGGTCACCCAATTAAATTCAATTCCCTTCAGATGCTGCTTTCAATGGCCTCTAATTCTCGCCATCAGGCGCCTGGCAACCTACCACCCAACATGCTCTCACACTGATTTCTCTTTACACCATCTTCTTAGCCTTTGCATCTCTTGCGGGGGCGTGCCTTTCTTTACAGAGCCAATCTTTCTCCCCTGCACTGCCCTCTTGTCCTGCCTCCTGAAGTTATTCTTGCTCTTCGGCCTTTCCCTCCCATGGACTTTCAAACTCTGCCCACCAGGAAGACCTGCTCTAGCCTACTCGGGGGATGCTGTCTCCTCGGCAGAGAAAATGAAAGGCCAGGCTAAATCAGGTTTTTGGTTTTGCCATCAAGGACTGTAAGTCACTCTCCACCTTGTTCAACATGGGAGACTTTATAAGCCCCAAAGAAACAAAGAGAAACACTTCACATCTAGAATTTGGGAAAACAGAGAGAGCTGGTGCCCAGGATTCCCACGATACCTGCCTGAGGCAGACATGGAACCTGAAACATTTCCAACAGGCTCACATTCTGAACACTTGTTTCTCAGATGGTGGAACCATCTGGGGACATGGTGGAGCCATTAGAAGTGGAGTCTAACTTGTGAAAGGAGGTCACAACTTACAGCCCCTGGCTCCTGGTCCTCCTCTATATGAACACGAACACTCGTTACCACCCACGCCTAGGGCCACCCCGAACCCTGCAGCCCTGCCCATGATAGGCCGAGCTCTCTGGAAACCATGAGCAAAGATACACTTTCTTCCCTTGGGTTCTTTTTGTCCAGTGGTTTGGGCCACAGCAGCACAAGAGTAATTGATGCATATAATCAGCTCATTTGCTGAATGACTTCTAGGCTGAGACTCTGTCCCATCTCAGACTGTAACCCCAGGACATGCCTCCTTCAAAACAACCACATAGAAAAGCACTTTGAAAGATCTAGGAGAATCCACCTTAGTCTTTACTATAGTGTGGCTTTTTCTTCTGGGCATACCAAGGCCATTCCATATTCATCCTGGAGCGTAGATAACCTTGGCCTGTAGTCTTGACAAAGAAATGAGAAGAGCAAGACAGCGGCAGCTGGGCCTATGGTAAGGTAATGGGGTTGACTTCCCATGCAGGAGAAGAATGAGGAGCATCAGACCCTTACCTGGTGTTCTACCCACTACTCTCTCCTGTCTCTTGGTTGCACAGGCCTATTGGCTCTGGCATCCCCTTCCCCACCAGGGCCTGTGCAGCTGAGGTGCAGGACAGCATGGTGGGTGGATTCCATGATGCAGCTTCTATGAGGTCGTCTTCACCCACGGTGTTGTGGGACTTTACAGTGACACAGCTGTTTGGGGGGTTCCCCCATGTTCCTGTAAGTTGCTTCCCCCCCCCCACCCATCCACACTCTATAAGCAATGCCAATAAACTCTCTGGTTCCCCCAAGGTAGACCTGGATAGAGTCATTTCTTTGTTCTGCCATCAGTGCCCTGTATGGTGCAGAGAGATATTTGTCCACGTCTCTCCAGGAATAGTGACACAACAAGAGCAGTCTCTCCACAAGAGGACCTAATGAATGACAAATTTTGGATGCCACAGTCTCTTTCTGGGCAGGACTTGACATCTGCCAGTCATAGGAGCCATAGCTTGGCCAGCAGAGACAAGAGCTTGCCTGGGGGCACTGGGGGCTGAGACTCAAGCCATACCTTGTCTTGCCACAATTAAGCTGGCCATGCAGTCTGGAACACTTGTGCCTGCCGCCAGGAAGGTGATGCCCATGATGACATCAGGGATCCCAAGTGTGTATCCAATAATAGTCACCTGCAGAAGAGGCTAGAGTCAGGGATAGGGTGAACTCAGAGTGCAACAGCCCTGGAGACTCTCCCTACCTCACATGCGTCTAAATTGATGTGATATTGTTGTGATTAAGAGAAAATATGGAATATGGTTTATTCTTGAAGATTTTTTTTCCTTTTTGAGGTAGGTTCCATGTGGCCCAGGCTGGCCTTGAACTTGCTATGTAGCTAAGGGTAACCTTGAACTTGGAGTCTTCCTGCTCCATCTACCCTCTAAATGCTGGGCTTACACGTACGCAGCATCACACCTGGTTTATGCAGTGCTGGGACTGGAGCCAGGGCTTTATGCATGCCAACTAAACTCTCCACCAATGGAGGCACCACAGCCTCGGCCCTTAAGGAAAATAAAAATTAAGACAAGAGTCTTACTGTGTAGTCTTGGCTAGCCTGGAACTACGTAGACCAGGCTGGCCTTGAACTCATAGATTCTCCTGTCTCTGCCTCTCCACTGCTGGGACTAGAGGCGTGCGCCACCACCCTCAGCAAGGAAATCTGCATGCCTCCCCTTCATAATGTAGTATCTGCTTACTCATTGCTTTAAAACTTTCCGTAAGATTGTTTTTCATTTTATTATTTATTTATTTATTTGAGAGGTTTGCATGCATGTGTGTCTGTGCACCATGTGTATGTAGTACCCATGGAGGCCAGGGGAACCAGATCCCCTGGAACTGGAGTTACAGATGTTTGTGAGATGCCATGTGGGTGATGGGAATTGAACTGAGGTCCTCTGGAAGAGCAGCCAGTGCTCTTATCCACTGAGCTCTCACTCCAGCCCAGCATTAAAACCTTTTTATAAAAAAACAAAACAAAACGTTTTAGTAAAATTAAATGAAGAGAACAGTTAACTACCATTAAAAAAAAAAAAAAAGAGCCATTGACAAGCATTATTAACACATTACATCTATAGGTTTCTCTCAAACTTGAGAACATAGACCATACCTTGGGGGGCTCATTAGAACCAGACCACCAGGCCTCACCCCAGAGTCCCAACATGAGGCCTGACAACTTGCATACCCTGAAGCTGTTGCTCTGGAAACCACATTTGAGAACATCTGTGCATCCTCGATCTTGTTTTGGGGGTGTGTGTTAGGAAAAGGGGGGGAGGGTCATATTACCACTATGTTTTGTAGCTGTTTGTTTCATGTGATATTGTACCACAAATACCTCTCTGCTGACAACTGCCGTCAAAACATAGTTTACTCTGACCCCTAGATTTCTCTGCACAGCCTGTGCATTCTAAGTAATCCCTCACTGATGGATATCTCGATGACTTCTTGTTGGGTCTCTACCAAGGGCTTACTGTATACCATGCACTCTACAAAGGCATCTTACTTTTGTAATTGTACCTACACTCTTATTTCCTGGCCCCTGGGAGGAGGGCACTATTGTGTCAAGTGAGAGGCAGAGAGGCTAAAAACAGATGCCCAGGGACACCTGCTGCTCAGCATCGGAGCGTGGACTCCCAGGCAGATGCTTCAATTCTCCTCTCCCCTGCATCTGTATGTCAATCTCTGAATTGTCTTCTCTTTACTCCTTAGCAGACACTTCAAGATACAGATCTGCTGGATCAAGAAGATCTTGAATGCAGTTACACAGTCTGCCAGGGAATGCCATTTCAGATGATACACTTGAGAACTGGCTAGGGCTGCAGAGTTGGGGCAGCCAGACAGAAAGCCCTGGAGGCATTTGGACCACCCTAGCTTGCCCCTTCGCTGCAGCTTATCTCTTTTTTTAGAGATCATCGACAGTGGCGTCCCGCAGAACCAGTCATGTCTCAGTTGTGATGGTTGGTTTTAATTGTCACCCTGACATAGGCTAGAGTCATCAGAAAGGACAAAACCTCAGTTGAGAAAATGTCTCCATAAGATCCAGCTGTAGGGCATTTTCTTAAGTAGTGATTGATAAGGGAGGGCCCAGCCCATTGTGGGTAAGGCTATGCCTGGGCTGGTGGTCCTGGTTCCATAAGAAAGTAGGCTGTGCAAGCCATAAGGAACAAGCCAGTAAGCAGCATCCTTCCATGGCCTCTGCATCAGTTCCTGCCTCCAGATTCCTACCTCACTTGAAATCTCACCCTGACTTCCTTCAACGATGAATAGTAATGTGGAAGTCTAAGTCAAATAAGGCCTTTCCCCCTCAGATTCCTTTGGTCATTTTTTTTTTTTCACTATAGCCCAAGACAACCTTAGAATCACCTGGGATGAGGGTGGCTTATGGGCACGTGTGTGGGGGATTGTTTACTTGTGTTAATTGGTGTGGGAAGACCCAGCCCACAATGGGCAGCACCATTCCCTAGGCTTGGGTCCTGAACTGTAGAAAGTGAAGAAAGTGAGCTGATCAGTAAGCACTCATGCATTTACTTTTATCTCTGTTCTTGGGTGTGCAGGTGATGTGCCTAGTGGTCCTATGTTCCTTTGGGTTGCTTTCTGTCCAGGTATTTTTTTTTTCCCACAGCAACAGAAATGAAACTGCGATACTAGTTAATGGTTCCAGTCCAGGCAAGTGCTGTATGACTTTGGACAAACTTCTCTTAAGCTTTAGTTCTCTCATGGGCTCAACGGCAAGGAAGAAACCTGGAGGTGTAACGTGAGTACCTGGCCAGTGCCACATGGTCATGGTGCAATGTTTCCTTCTAGTTTAATCATTTGTTTGCATTCTCTGGGGGCAAGAAAATGAGAACAATCAGCTTTCAGGGTTCCAAGAGCGCTAGACTAAAGGTGCTTCCCAAGTGCCAGGCTTAGCCAGTGTGCGTATTACAGAAACAGCCCTGGGGTAAGAACTACAGATGTGTTTGAACAGACTGCCCACGTTGAGAGAGCGTCCAACACACTGGCAGGTACCCCTGCTTTTGAGTGAGGACAGGCGCACTGCTACTATGCCCTGGCCCTGGAAGGAGGGACATGGGGGAGGGATAAAAAAACAACTGATCCATCATCAACATGTCCACACCTGTTGAGTAAAGGTGTCTCCACAAGCCACTGGCTGAGACAGATGAGTTTGAATAGGTGACGTTAACAGCTTAAGGGTAGTAAGTGAACTGACGTGGAGTTGCTAGAACGGCCTCTCCTTTTTAAACTACTGACCCATATGGCTACGAAGAGGCAGGATGGAGGAACAGAAGATGGGCACAATTTGTGGGGAGGCCACACACTCCAGAGTCAGGGGTGTCACATGGGCATTAATCTACCCTGGACTCAACGCTGGGTGCTCTAAGCCTCCAGATGCACAGGCTTTGAACAGGAAGCAGAGCCACGTTCTGAGCTTCTCTTTGTTCCTCAGTTTCCCCAAGTGTACTGCAGAAAGGCAGTCTGCCTGAAGGCCCCTCTACTTGACACTGACATTTGCAAGTAGTTCCTCCTAACGTCTTGGAGATGGCAACCTTAAAGGCGATGAGTCAGGGGCGAGATGGGCTGGTGGCTTCACTTCTCCATGGGGCCCCATCAGGACATAAGGGAAGCAAGCATGGGCCACCAGAGCAGGCGGATCTTAGAGATCAAGGTGAGCCCAGAGTCACTACTTCTTTACTCATTCTTATCTTCAAGATACTTCCCCCCCCCCCCCCCCCAGAACCTAGGTCATTAACATTCAAAGCCGTACCATGGTCAGACTGGCCCAGTGGCTCTCATGACCCTAGTCCAACCTGAGCTAGGACTCTGGTCTTTTAAACAAAAATGGGATTTGTAAACTGAAGGTGGGAGTGTCCCATCTCATTGCCACCTAGAACCCGTTGAACAGCACTGACAGCTTCCGTAATGAGAGAAGAATTTCACAGGTTCTTTAATCTGACCTTCCTAATTCTCATGCCTACTCAAATGTCACAAAATTCTCTTCTCTTCTCTCTCTCTCTCTCTCTCTCTCTCTCTCGCTTGTCATGTTTTAGGAATATGATTTAGTAAGAAACATCATCGCTCCCTTTAAAACGTAGAGATGGCTGGCTTTTCATTCTACTTGGGGAAATAAGACGTGACGTTCGGTTCTTTTAAGAACAGCTGCTATCATCTTTGAGAGACGTCTTTTTCTAGGGGTGTGGGTAGAAACTATTTCAAGCTCTTTTCCCATACCAACACAGGAAAACAAGTCCCCTGCCCCCCCAAACATAAAACACTCCACAAGCTATTCAGGATCCTAACAGCTGGGCTCACCACACACAGGGCTTGGGGAAGGAAAATGAGATGGTGGCTGGCTGGGGAACAGAGTGTCTAATAATGGGCCAACAGGCTGGAGAGGCAGTGGCAGTCATCCCAGCTTTACAGAGGGGCTCACTTTGGCTCTGGGAGTTGGGTCAATGGGTCGCTTGCTCAGTTGTAATAATCTTAAGAGACAAGACTAGACTGAGATCTGTTCTCTAGGGCAGGGTGTGTGGCTCAGTGACGCAGCACTTGCCTAGCATATACAAGGCCCTGTGTGCCTCCCCACAGCCCATCCTTCCTCTAGGGCACCAATTCTCAACCTGTGGGCCACAACCCTTTTGGGGGTGGCATTTCAGATACCCCGCACATCTCAGACACATTACGCATCACGCCAACAGAAAAATTACAGTTGTGAGGTAGGAACGAGAAGAATTTTATGGTTGGGGGTCACCACAACACGAGGGACTGTATTAAAGGGTCGCAGCATTAGGGACGTCGAGAGCCACTGATCTAGGGCAAAGGATATGGGGCCCTTGTGCCCACAGGGAACTTCTCCTAGTCCCACTGCCTCACCAGCCAAGGCCTGTTTCCCTTGCCTGCTGCTGGCCTCCGCGTTAGGAGGAAAAGGAAATAACTTAGCGAAGTGCATACAACTGACAGATGAGCTACACAGTGGATGGAAACCCAGCCATACTATAGCCATGTCTCATCCTGTTGCTCCTTGGCCCCCTGCTGGGAACCTGTACTGGATTCTGACTCTACCATTATCCCCAGCTATTTATAGGCCCATGGGTTCTCCATGCCTCAGTTTCTCCATCCGTAAAATGGGGATGCTAAAAAATATTTATCCCATAGGGCTGTTGTAAGGCCAAAATGGGGGGTTTTTATAAAACTGTCCTGTGTGCCTGGCACACAGAAAGGGACAGCTTTTTGACAGTGCCCTTGCTACCTTTCACTAATAGCATTTCCTTTCTTTACATTCTTCTGGGGACCCTAGAAATGAGGGTCCCAGCCCTGGCATCCCATTGCTTTGTCCGCGCACCCCGCCCCAGAGCAGTCTCTTGTATATCTCCCCTCTCAATGCCTGCTCCCACCTCAGAGGGAACAAAGCATGGCCTCTACTCTCGGGGCACACATCAGGGCATGTCAGCACTCTGCTCACACTGCTTTCCTCTGATAAAGAGGCTGAAGTCAGGAAGGCCAGTGACTTGCCCACAGGTGGGACCGCAGCTTGGAAGATGCTGGGCAGAGAGAGGCTCCTGTCACTTACCAGCCACACCATGAGGTAGGAGAACACGGCGATCCATAGCGTGGCTGTGATGAAGGTGACCATGAAGAACTTCTCCCAGCGGGGCTTGCTGCAGTTGGGGATAGTGACACACAGGAGGAAGATGAGGGGCCAAGTGAACACCCACTTAGCTTTGTCACCTTTTGCCTCTGCAAGGGGATGTGGGGTAGAACAAGAAGCAGAAAAGAAAGATATTGGTTACATGGTGGCCAGTCCACTCCCCTGTTTATTGTTTTCAAGTTACGCTTGGTGGGACTCCAAGCAACCAAAGCCCCCGAATTGTCCTCCACCGTGTCACTTGGAAGCAGCAGGAGAACTTGTTGGCTCCCTAACTTGAGTGTACTGTAATCCTTCAGTTGACAAGGTAAGGAAGGTGAAGCAAGAGCAGGGATGACACTGGCCCGGGCAAACTGGGAGGAGGAGGTGAGGATTGGACTCTGGAATCAGACAACCTGGAGTGAATCCATCAACTCTACTCATTTCTCTGAGGATAAGGGTTGAACTAGGACAACAACAACAACAACAACAACACAATCATGGACCTAGGGAGCGTGGCAGGCATGATGCGGAAGCACTTTGCATCTTCAATCTGTTCATAAGAACGCTCTCGTTGTCTTGGCTGTTGTAGGAATGGTGTGATGTGGAGTGTGGGAAGGGCCAGGCAGGCAGCCCAGCACATAGAAGGAGGGGGCGGATGCTGGAAGGCACAGCAAAAATTCACACTCTACCCAGATCTAGCCAATGGACAGGACATTCTTCACAGTTGAGTGGAGAGTGGAGACTGACTTTCACATGAGCTCTGGTGCCCCATATTTGACCACGTTCCCTGGATGGAGAGGCCTGGTGGTACTCAGAGGAAGGATAGCAGGCTACCAAGAAGAGACTTGATACCCTATGAGCATATACAGTCACAGTCATAGGGGAGGAGACTAAGGGGAAAATGGGAGGGAGGGAGGAATAGGAGGATACAAGGGATGAGATAACAATTGAGATGTAATATGAATAAATTAAAAAAATATATTTTTTAAAAAAACCTCACTTTCAAGACCCCAAAACTGATGGGATGCATCAGTGTGTAGACACAAGAAGGGCACATGTTGGGGCTGGTGAGATGGCTCTGTGGGTAAAAGCCTTAGTTTACCAGACAATTGACTTCTAAATTGTCCTCTAGGGGTTGGAGGGATGGCTTAACGGATAAGAGCACTGGCTGCTCTTCCAGAGGACCCAGGTTCAGTTCCCAGCACCTATATGGTAGCTCACAAATGTTTATAACTCAAGTTCCAGGGGATCTGACACCCTCATACAGACATATATGTAGGCAAAACACCAATTTACATAGAATAAAAATAAATAAATTATAAAACAATTGTCCTCTAACCTCTGGTCAACACATGCACATCTATATTCACATAACACAAAATAAAACATTTTATTATACATATATATATTTCTGTATGCATTTGTTTTGTGTGGGTGGATGGGGGTGTGGCGTCACAGTGCTGGAACGTGCAGGTCAGAGGACAACTTGTGGGACAACTAACGTTCTTTCCTTCTGCCACATGGTTCTGGGTGATTGAACTAAGGCCATCAGGCCTGACATCAAGAGCCATTGCCTTATATGACATTTCATTGGCCCTCGCGTGTTTTAAAAATGAAGTACACAGTTCCTCTGAAGAGCACACAGACAGTTCTCTAGAACAGGCCAAGTGTGCAGCTGCCAAGTAAGACCCAGTGGGTTTTGGAGGACTGACGTTCAGGCAGAGTGTGCTTGCCAGCCTCAGAGGGAAGGTTTGCGAATGTGTGGATGTCACATAGCAAAATGTATAGACTCCGTGGAAATCAGTCCCAAGTCAAAGAAGAAATCACAGGGGAAATTAGGAAACACTGGAGGAAACAGAAAACAAAATACAACACGTCAAAACTCACAGGATGTGGTGGAGACTGGCTCAGAAGGAAATCTCTGACTGTAAATGCCTGTGTTGAAGTGGGGACCACTTACAGCCTAGGACCTCACCCTCCTCCCAAGACAAGGAAGCTGAAGGGATGATGAAGATCAAATAGTGCAGAAGAATGACCTGTGGAGGATCCCTGGGGCAGGAGACTAGACCGACTAGCAGAACTGGAGACACTCTCTCAGAAACAAAGTCCGTGGCTCCTGAGAAATGATGCCCCAAATTGACCTCTGGACTTCCCCCACACATACACTTCCCACACACATATGAACCTGTGTAAACATACAAGAGCAAAGGATTGTGAATAGATCATTTGACGAAAACAAATGGCTTAAGCCAACTTTAAATGCTCAACACACAAAATAAAAAAGATACACACACACACAAATATGATATTCTTTAGTTATTAAGAAAGTACAATTAAAAATTATTTCATGGGCTGGAAAGATGGCTCAGCAGTTAAGAGCACTGACTGTTCTTCCAGAGGTCCTGAGTTCAATTCCCAGCAACCACATGGTGGCTCACAACCATCTATAGTGTGATCTGATGCCCTCTTCTGGCCGGCAGGTGTACATGCAGGCAGAGCATTGTATACATAATAATAAATAAATAAATAAATAATTTAAAATTATTTCATATGCATAACTATAACTATAGCAAAAAAAAAAAATAAGTATGGCAAAGATGTGGAAAGGTACAGACTCTCACATACTGGTGGCGTGAATGTAAAATATATAGACTCCTTAGAAAGCAGTCCAACAGTTCTCCCAAAGAGTTCAATGGAGTTGCCTCATCGACTTAGGCTATGATCCTCTCTCACCCAGGAGAAAGGAAGACGACAAAAGCCACAAAGACTCAGATGCTCACACAGTCGCCCCCACCGAAAACAACCCAGCTAAAATTCCAGGGAGGAAAGTGTAAGCCAGATGTGGTATGTAAGCCCAGGAGAAGGCCTGAGACACTGAGGCATGCCTCAGCAGGGAGGGGCACTGAAATGACTATGACAAAGAGGGAAGCTGGACACAAAAGCCACAGTGTTAGGTTCCATCCAGATGAAACATCTGGAAGAGGGTAACCCAGATACAGAAAGGAGAACAGTGGTTACCAGGATGGGAGGAGATGGGACTGAGAGTCTTTACTAGTGGGTATTTTTGGTGATACTTTTAGTCTTATAATAAAAATATTTTGGAATTACATATTGATGATGGTCACACTGTTCTGGGACTACAGAAGAAAAAATATGTCATAGAGTGTACATTTTGTGGCATATGAATTATATCTCAAGTTTTAAAAAATGTGGAGCAGGTTGGAGTTAATCAGTTTCAGAGCTGTGAATGTGCACTTTTTTATTTCCTAAATAATTATAATTGAAGTGTGTTTACTTACAGAAACAAAACAACAACAACAAACCAACCTAAGTTGCTTACAAGGGGCAAAGAGGATGTGGTTAGCTTGAGATCAGCAAGTCAGCTAGTTACCCATCCAGATGCTGCAACTGGAGAAACATCTGTCTTCTTTCTCTCTCTATAGACACCTCTCCATACCCTGTATGCCTAGCATAGACAGAACAGTTTCTGTCCCATGGTTTGAACCAAATTCCAGGCTCTCCTCTTCTCAACTACATGACAACCCATTAAGGCTGCCAAGGAAGGCTGAGGCATTCTAAAACTCCATCCTCAGAAGAAGAATTCACTTTGGGGAATCATGACCCTGGCCACCTAAATACCCAGCAACCTCTGTGTAGACCGACGCAAACTGTGCAAGGACTCATTTCTGTTTCACAGACACAAAACTGCACCAGGCATTTGTCCTTCTGCTGATATGAGCTTTGCATATTGTTTTGACATCTGTCCTCATCTTGGCCCCACCCAGGCAGTTAGCATCACCACCCACCACTGGTTTCCTAGGAAACAATCCTCTAATCCTCTAGTGGACCCTGTCTCTACTGCTGTTTTTTTTTTTTTTTTTTTTAACAGTTGGGCGTTATATCCTGGTGGATTAGAGAATCACTTTAGTGGATGGGAACCAGTATTTCCTTTACAAGAAATGGGGTTACACACAGTGTGTGTGTGTGTGTGTGTGTGTGTGTGTGTGTGTGTATGCACAAGTGTGTGGCGGCTTGGAGTTAATCTGGAGTATCATTCCTCAGGAATCACCCACCTTGTTTTTTTTTTTTTTTTTTTTTTTTTTTTTTTTTTTTTTCTGACAGGGTTTCTCACTGAAAACTGGGTACCATTTCTTCTAGGCTGGTTGGCCTTTGAGCCTGCCTCCACCTTCCCAGCATGAGGACCATAGGCACATACCACCAAGAAATGGTTTTGAACGGCTGTGAGGCCACAGGGTGATGGGAAAAGTATCCATCCCAAGGAACATCCCACACTGACGCTTCAGTGGTAGAGTTCTTGCCTCCCACGAGACAGCCACATGAGTGTTCCTGGATGCCCCTCCTGGTGCCCGTCCCTTCCTTTCCCATGCGAAACACCACCACAGACTGATGGGTATGTCAACACCAAGGAGAAGATGGGGGCTGATGTTATTTCCTTCCCTAAGTCTCTGATTTCTCTCTTAAAGTAGAACATTACAATTTAATTATGTGACAAAAAGTATTTAAAATGAACTCTAGCAAAACAGATGGCCCGTCATGCCGGAGGGAAAAGAACAGATGTAGCAGCTGATGAAAACCTCACACTAATTTGAATGGTTAACTAATTAGATACATCAATTAGGGGAGTGGTTAATTGGCAGTCCTGGGGGGTGGATTGTACCCTGGCTGGTAGAGAGATGTTCTTGGGCCCTGGAGCTAAGTGTGCCCATGGTGGAGATAGTGCTACTGTTTCCCAAACTCAGAACTCCTTGGAAGGATCTGATCATACTGCAAGACTGATGCTTTGGAGGGCCCTGATGAAGGGTCTGAGAGTTTACATTAAAAAAAAATTGTATATCCACTATGTTGTTGGGGTGGGCCTCCGACTCCTGGCTCTTCCACTTCAGCCTGCAATACCTGGAGCCACAGGCAGTTACTTAACATACCTATATTTGGGCTGGAGCTATAGCTCAGTGGTTAAGAGCACTGGCTGCTCTTCCAGGAGACTCAGGGTTTGTTCTCAGCATCTTTGTGCTGGCTCACGACTGCCTGTAAATCCAGTTTCAGAGGATCTGATACCTTCTTCTGGCCTCTCCGTGCACTAGGCATGCAAGCGCTACAGACATGCATGCAGGCAAAACATCCATGCACAAGAAGAAGAAAAGAAGGAGGAGGAGGAGAAGGAAAAGGGGAAGTGGTTTATTGAAGAAGAAGCTGTATTCCTAACTAGTTCCTAGTGGTTGCTTAGGCTGGACCATAGTTTAAGAACCATACTGTAGGTTAACTCCATTTGAAACACTTGAGATGTAATTACTACATCCAAAAGCCACCCATTTAAAGTGTTTGGTTGGGTGGGTCTTAGTACTTCCGTAGCCTTGTCTCCAGCACGATACCATTATAGATGGTCTCCATCATCCCCAATAGAAACCCCCATACCTATTAACAGCATTCTGTACCTCTTCTCAACTCTGGGAACCATGGGCCTGTTTTCTTTTTTATTTATTTTTTTCTTATTTATTTATTTATTTATTTTTACAGGCTTGTTTTCAATCTCCACATTGAATTATTCTGCACTTCTCAGCTAAGTGAAGTAGAAATGTGTTCCTTCATGCCTGGCTTCTGTCACTTAGCACAATGTTCATGTGGCATATTCTAATACTTTATTATTATGAATAATATTCAGTGATATGAATATGTCTTTTTCTCAGGGTTGGGGATTGAATCCAATGCCTGGCATCTGGAAGGAAAGTGCAGGCAAGCCCTCTATTACTGATCTGCATCTCCCTGTCCTGTATAGACCATATTATGCTTATCCACCCTTCATTTAATGGATGTTCAGGTTATTTCTACTTTGGGGCTACTATGACTAGTGTGGCTTTAATACAGGTATTTGCTTTTTTGGGTTTTGTTTTTGTTTTCGAGATGGGGTTTCTCTGTGTAGCCTTGGCTATCCTAGACTCATTTTGTAGACCAGGCTGGCCTCGAACTCATAGAGATCTGCCTGTCTCGGCCTCCTTCAGTGCTGGGATTACAGGCATGTGCCACCATGCCCCACGAATGCAAGTGTTTGTGTGTTTTCATTTCTACTGGATGCGTGAGAGAGAGAGAGAGAGAGAGAGAGAGAGAGAGAGAGAGAGAGAGAGAGAGAGAGAGAGAGAGAGAGTAGCTTAAGGCCTCATGCACAACAGGCAAGCACTCTACTTTATATTTTGAGATAGGGTTTCCTGAGTTGCCCAGGCTTGCCTTGAACTCCCTCTGGAGCCCAGGCATGTCTTGAATTTGAGATCTTCCTGCCTCAGTCTTCCAGCTAGCTGAAATTACAGACCTGTGCCATCAGGTCTGATGACACTGGCTGATCTGTGTTGATCTAAACTGGAATTCCTGTGATAAACCCCACTTGGCAAACTTCATTTTATAAAGTTAAACCATAACCCTCACAGAGGCTGATGAATTGCTAATGAAGTCGTGAAGCCGCAGACTGAGCCTTCTTCTCCAGGTCGGCGGCGGCCTCAGCCATGGGGAGGGAAGGAGATGTAGGGGAGGAAGCCGTGCTGTCACAAAGGCAGCAGTGACTGCTGTCTTGTTGTTGTCCCACATTTTATAGGCAGTGTTTGAAAGTACTCTGCTTTCCACATCAGTTTTCGGAGATGGCTATTCTCTCTGTTTCACAGTTCAATAAGCTGAGGTTTGGTGAAAATCAGTGGCTTATTTAAGCATCTTAGGCAACAGAAGATGGGACTAGTTTTTGGATAGCCTCCCTGCTCCCCTGTGCTATTTGCTTGCTTAGTCCCGAGTCTCACGATTCTGGAGGCCCGTGGGAGTCTCTCTGCTACTCACAGGCTGGCAGGTGCCAACAGTCATGATCAGCACAGCATCGGTTTATTCCATAGCTTTGGATGCAACAGGAAAAAAAAAAATCTTCGTTGGGAGGACAGTAAAGTTTCTCTGGTCTTTGGGCTGGAGAGATGGCTCAGTGGCCAAGAGTGTGTGCTGCCCTTCCAGAGGACCCAAGTTCAGTTCTCAGCACCAACATCAGCTGGTTTACAATGGCTTGTAACTCTAGTCCAGAAGATCTGACCTGTCCTTACACACACACACACACACACACACACACACACACACACACACACATTACACTTGTATGACATTGATGAATTTAGACTTCTCCAAAAATTGGCTATTTTCTGACAGCACAGTACCTTTGTAATCAACGGTAGTGCTAGGTGTCAATCATAGCTCTGCTGTGCACACAGCTATGTGACCTTGGGAGAGTAGTCATCCTCTTTTCATCTTGGTTTGTTTTTGGCTGAAAATTGGGAGAGCAAGAAGATTTTCCCATGATGCACATGGATGTACCGAACAGGGCTCGACCCAGAGCAAGCATTAATTAGAGCTACTGTTGTCACTAGCTCCGTTATCTTCCGCCTACTGTATGCCTCCTTTTCAAGCACTGCTTATAGTTGTGACCAGTTGGGTTTTGATCCCAAGGGATTTAGAGAGTCAAAGAGGAGGACAGTAGGCAGAGATCTGTGGCTGAGGTTTTCAGGAGAAGGGGAAGCATCAGTGAGGTTGGGGGATGGGGGGGGCAGGCTCTGCTCAGGGCCAACACACAGGGAGGCTGGCAGGGTGGTGGACGCGGACACCAAAGGCCCAGGAAGAATTGCTCCCTGGCCGCAGACCCAGGAGCTCTTCCTGAGGGTCCGGTCTTCCTCTCATGCTGATGAGCAATTGAGGGAATCTGATTAGGTTTCCTGAGAGCCTAGCTGTGTGTCCTCCCAGAAACCACTGTTCTCATATGGAAGGATAGCCTTCCTCTGTACCTTCTGTCAATGGAGAGGCCAGAGTCCCTTTATTTGGGGTTGGCCTCAGAGACCCTTGGGCTAGACTCTCTGAACTTCCTCATCCTCATCTGTGGGACAGTCCTGACCATGCCCCACCCCACCCCACCCCACCCCGCTTCAAGGATCCCCAGACCCACTGAGGAAAGCGAGCATCCAAATGCATGCTCTGCCACTGGGGGCCTTGAGTTCGGAGGCCCCAGAATGGGTGAAGTGGTGGATGAGCGCCAGGGACTCCTAGGGACTGAAAGTGCTTGCTGGCCCCAACCTGCTCTTACAGCAGAGGGCCTGGAGCTCATCAGCCACAGTCCTAGCAGCAGCTCCTCCCTTTCCATTGCTTCCACCACCTTCACTGAAGACAACAAAGGAGCACTGCCAGAAGTAACCATCTCACATCGGGCAGACCAGGGTGCTAGTCCCAACTGTGGCGTTCATTCACCTGCGTGGGGCTCCCCTAATCTCAGATGACTCCTCATTAGGGACATAGGAACCCACCAGCCTCTCAGCAGGACCACCACAGAGTCCAAGAACAAACACTTGGATGCTTAGTGGTTCCAAGGGACCACTGGGGAAGGGGTGGTGAGAAAGGCCCTTGCTGCACAGCTAGAGCCCTCCCCTCCCCCAGCCTCACTACCTAAGCTCTTCCTGCCGCCTCAGGTCTAGGTTAACAGTGAAGGTGTTTCATGGCTTCTCCAAGTTCTTCATGACTGAACCCGCAGCCAGTGGAGTACTGAAATGGCCCTTAGCATCTCCCACGGCAACCTCCCCACCCCCATCCCATGTCTGCAGAGCCTGCAAAGAAAGCAAATGGCAGCAGCAGCAACAGCAGCAGCATCCTCAATCTGGCTTCCCAGCAGGTTCCTCAATCTGAAAAGCAGAAGCGAGGTGAAGTGGGGCAGCCCCCCCCCCTTTCTGTGGCTTTGGGTTTGTGAGCATGGAGTAGGCCACAGGGGTGTTGCGTTTGCCATAGCACTGGGCACAGCCTGGCAAGCTTCTTTTTAACAACCTCTTTTGGGCAAAGGGAAGTTGTGTGGCTTCTGTTGCCAGCCTCAGACATCACAGAAAAGGCCAAGGCTCTGGGACACAGAGTCCTGGGTGTCCCGGCCAGAGCTGCTCTGATCTGGCAGTTTAGATGGGTCTTGGGCTTTCCTAGAAAGTTGACATGATGTCTGGGTGGGCCTAGTGGAGATTTCCCCTTGACTAAGCCTATTTGGAATATCCCCATTTGGGTCCGCATTTGGAAGGGATCTAGTCTAAAAACTCTGTGATGCTTATTATTCAGAGACTGTTTGTAGCCAATTACAGAGAACCAGAGGGCCACTGCTTTCAATGAGGAAAATTTACTGAGCCTTTTCTAATAGAGCACAAGGTTTGAGCAACCACTTACAGGGCTGGGGATGTGCTGCAGCGGTAAATCACTTGCCTAGCATGCGCAGGGCCTGGGTTTGATTCCTAGCAGTGCAAACTAATAATACTAAGCGGTTGGTAAATTAATGATATGAAAACTACTTATAGCCCAAAAGTAGAAACCACCTAAATATCTATACAAGTGTGTATGTTCACTAAAAGGAAAAAAAGTACAGTATACATTATAGCGCAGATAAACCTTGAAAACACTATGCTAGGTAGAAGCAGCCTGGAACAAGAAGCTGCATGTTACATGATTTCATATGTATGAAATATGCAGGTTAAACCTCTCTAAAGAGGCAGGAAGTGGGTGAGCTGTTGCCAGCATTTGGGGAGGGGAGAGGGAGAAACTGCCATGGTTATCTGGTTTCTTTGGGGGAATGATAACTCTTTAATAATGACTGTGGGGCTAATAGAGCCACTTGTCGAAGCCATGAAAAGATGTGAATTGCATCCCAATAAGGCTGTTGTATTCACGAATAAAAGTTCTCAGCCAGGATTTGTTCTTATTGGTCTGTGAGCTGATGCCTCAGGAGTGTACGGAGTAACTGACAGGAAAGTGACTGGCAGGGACCAGCCTTTGCAATCATGACCCTTAGAGGCTGCAGACTGAATGTGAAGAGCCTCTGGTGGCTCCCATGACCAAAGCAAGAAAAGGGCATTTCCAACAGAAAGCTCTATGGGTCTCTGGGGCCCTGGGCAGAGGGAACGGTGGGTTGAGCTGTGAGCGCCATTCCCAGGAGCTGCAGGTCCCAGCCAAAAGGAGGCAGTTCCAGGAGTTCTGCAGAGAGGATTTCATCAGTACCAGAGTAAAGGCCTTTCTCTTTCCAACCAGTACATTATCAGAAGCTCCACTGAATTAAGGAAGTCCTGTCATGTTTTGAACTGCATCCTTGCTATATCAACCGAGAGCGGACGCCCTAACCCCAACGTGGCTGCATTTGGGGAGAGGACATTTAGGAGCCATTCAGGTCCAATGAGCTCATAGGAATGCCGGGAGAGGGACCTGATTCAGTTGGCAAAGTACTCGGCAGGTAAGTATGAGGGCTTGAATTCGAACCCCAGAGTCCACGTTTAAATAAGTAAATAACTAGCCAGGTGTGATGCTGCTTTCAATTCTAGCACCAAGAAGGTAGAATCCTGGGGCTCATGGCTCCCAGATCAGTGAGAGACCCCCATCTCAAGAAATAAGGTGGGGACTGACTGAGGAAGATGCCCAAGGTTGGCTTCTGGCTTTCACACGTACACACACAGACCCTTTACATGTACACACATAGACACGTGCGTGTGTCTGCTAGTCAACACACAGATCACAGGATGGACACACACACACACACACACACACACACACACACGTGTTGGGAGAGAGATTCTGAATGTTCTCTCTGGGTGCACACACCTAACAGAGGCAGTTGAGCATGCCGCGGACAACCAGGAGGCTGTCCCTCAGCAGAGCCCAGCCACACTGCTACCCCGATGGCAGCCTTAAGGCCTCCAGAACAGTGGGAGGAGAGGACCAAGTCTTATGGTATCTGGTTACATCACTCTGACTAATACAGAGAGATAGAGGAATTCTGCATGGCACCTGGCATGTGTCCCAGCAGATGTTGGCTGACTGGATGACAGGTCAGGAAGGTCTCATCCTGGTAGATACAATATGGAGTCAGGGAGAAAGGTTCTATTGCAGGGACAAGGAGGCTCCCATGGACACTGAGAGGCCACACCCTAGCCTCTGGGGGCCAGGGTAGGAAAAGAAAACCAGGGCCAAGCAAGGTGGACCCAAGCTCTGGGGGTAGGGGCTGAGTATTACTGCCCAAGCTTTCAGATGGTCAAGTTAGGGCCCCTGCCTCCTGTTCTGGACAGCTATAGTGAGGGAAGTGGGGTAGGCACTACAGAGGTAGCCAGCCCTTTGGCTCCCTTAAGCCATAGTGGACAAAGTAGAATTTTATTGGGTCAAACATTAATTTCAGGGCTGCCTAACCTTGACCCCGTGGGTTATGAGAACACACACACACACACACACACACACACACACACACACACACACACACACAAACACACACACACGATTTTATTTTTGTGACACTGTGACACAATGTTGTTATCTATAAAGTTCAGGTAAGTTAAACTGAGAACAGTTTATAAGTTAAACTAAGGCTAGCCAGTTAAAAAAAAGTTTTAGTGTGTTAGGCAGGTAGACTTTTTTGTGATGGTTGCATTAACAGCTAGCTGGGCTACATGTAGGTTGAACACACATAATAGAAGACACATCACATGGTCACCTATCAATCTTTGCCGGGCAAACCTGGAAGCTCCTAAGGAACATTGATCATGGCCTGCCTTGTCCCAGCTGCAGCCCTGAGGCCAGGAGAGAGCCTAGATGTTGACTGACTAGGAGAACAACTGTCTGCAACCTGTCTGCAGCCCAGTGCCTGGCACATCATAGGCACTTAGCACGGGCTATTTCCTTTCTTTGACCTTCAAAGCAGTGGCAGCGACAGGCCCACAGGAATTCTGGAGCCCGTGGCTTTTCTAGAACACTGCGTGTGAATCAATCAGGGTGGAGGGAAGCTGGGCACAGCACAGACTATGTGCCTGCTGTGCATTAGACGATACAGGGCCTGATGATGTTATCACGTGGACTGCTATTCAGGATGTAAGTGCCAGCACCGTACAGTGTGCATGAGGAGTAGCGGATCAGGGAAGTGGGCAGCTTGCCCAGGGTCAGAGCGCAGGGGTGAGGCAGCTCCAGTTCAAATCTAGGACCCTGGATTCCAGAGCTCCCCACTATCCTCCCCTTCTCCACCCCCCCCCCCACCGGCCCTCCCACTCCCCCATCCCCACCACCTGCTTGAAACCACACAGAAGCATCGGTATGGGTATGGATGACACTGACCTCTCGAGTCCTTCATATGGCCACATTGTTTTGCAGTTGGCCCCAGGGACAGCATTTTCCCTGTCCAAAGATCCCTGTCCCTGGTATTCCTCAGGGGCCTTGGTGGGGACAGCAGCAGCCTCATGTACCCCTAAGGGACAGCTCAGATCTACCACAGGTCATAAGATGCTGAAATGAGGCCAAGAAGGCTCATAACTAAGGCCATGGGTGTGGGATTGATTCTCTGGCTTCCTCTAATTTCCTGTGACCCTCCACCTCCTCTGGCCCAGGTCACTGTCCACACCTAGAGGACAAGCCACCACCTTGCACTGTTTCCATGGCTACTCTGCTCTCAGGGAGGAGGAAGAGGGACTATGGTTTCCACGGGCAACCATGTAAACACCTCTGCTACACAAAAGGAGCTTTCCCTGGATATGGGAAGCAGGCTGGTTCCTGAGCTTGAAGCCAGCACGGAGGGGAAGCTGAGGAAGCCGTTGCTCTTGGCTAGGTCAAGGCCACACCCAAGGACATCCTGCAGCCAAGAAGGAAGCTGGGCCAACTACAGAGGAAGGTCATAGCTCAGGCTGGGTTCCTAAGGTAGTTAGTCACCCAGCAGGCAGCGAGGACTCATCCTATGAAGTGACCCACCCAGAGACCCCACAGCTTCATCCCTGAGGTGTTCCAGATCTGGATGCAGGGAAGAGGGGCAGGTCCTAGGAGCCTGCTTCACTCAATCCTGCCACATTTGAGGCTTGAGGGAAACAAAAGTGAGTCATCCTTCCAAGGGGGCTGCCTTGCTCTACAGAGCCACGCGGATAACTAAGGCAAGTAGATTTCAGCAAAGGGCAGTGCGAAGGTACCAAGGCAGGAGTGTGCACGGTGTGTTTGAGGGATGGCAGTGAGATGGCCAGTGTGACTGGAGCGGAGGATATGGGAGAGAGAGGAGCAGGTGAGTACAGCAAAGACCCAGAGAGGAGGATGCTTAAAGGACCGGCAGCAGCCTGAGGTCTGGTCTGGTTTATTTACAGGAGAAAGTGCATCCAGATGTGTCCGGTGAAACTGTGTAAGGAGCAGTTACCACCTTAGACTATCCTATCTGGAAGTGAGGTCAGACGTGGGCAAAAGTGTCAGAGTGCCCATAGAAAGCTGCAGAAATGACCCAGCAGCTAAACATGCTTGTTATGCAGGCAGAAGACCTAAGTTCAACTCCCCAGTACCTAACATAAAAAGTTGCAATTGTATAAGCTTGTATCCCCAGTGCTGTGGGAGGCAGGCAGATCACTGGGGTTTGCTGACCACCAGTTCAGCTCCAAGTTCAGTGTCTCAAAGGAATGAGATGGAGAGTGGTAGAGCAGGACAGCAGATGCCATTGACCTCCCTTTGACCTCTGCATCAATGCACGGGTGCATGTAACACCCCACTGTTCAAGGGTTTATATGTGCTTCCCTGCCACCACTGGTGTCTATAGAAACAGTATTGCTGGTTGCCCGTTTTTTGTTTGTTTTTGTTTTACTATGAGATAAACTAGCTTCCCATAGCATTCAAGGGTGGTCACTAGGAGTTACTGGTGCTTCCCGGGAGCCAGCCGGCTTCTCTCTGGCCTTCAGGCTCCAACCACATTCAGTGCTACCTGCATCAAGCCAACTCTTGTAATACTGACAGTATACTTATCCAGTGCCCGAGGGCATCCTGGTGACTAAGGTTGCCCCTCTGTACTAGTCCACCACCACTCCAGGGGTCAGGTCCTCCATCTTGAAGACCTAGGCACGGTCCCAATGGCACCCGCAGAAACCTGGCTAGAAGGCCAGCAGCCCCAGACTCACCGGGCATTGAGAAGGGTGACAGGAAGACTGTCTCTACTGACTCTGGCTCTGGGGGTGGCGGCTGTGGCGGCGGCTGCTGCTCCTGCCCCTGCCCCTGCCCCTGCTGCGGGTCTTCAGGGTTCTCCACAGGAATATTTCCATTGTCCATGTTCTGGTGCCTCCCATTTTGCAGTGGCTTGCTATTAACACCGTTGGCTGAGTTGATCAACCGCTGACGCTGTGGGGACAGGAGGCCAACAGACAACAAGCTGACACAGAACCATACAGTGTCTTCTTTCTTACCATTTCCCAAATCGTCAGTTGCCTTCCATCCTTGGCAACACTTGCTGGCGTTAGTCCTTTGTACATTCACCACCCTGGCTATGTGCTAGCATGGAATCTAGTTTCAGTCAGCCTTTCTCCAAATCTCTTCCTAGGTTGTTGGCCAATGGATTGGCCCTCTGAGTCTCATTTCACACCTGATTGAGTGTATTCTCCAAAGCCCGCATCTTCCACCAAAACCACCCCCTTCCCTCCCACACCTTTATCATGGCTAATGACAAAAGCAGCTTTGGGGCCACTCTAGCCTGGCTGGTCTCACTTGCTTGATCTGTGGGATTTTTTTTTTTTTTTTTTTAAACACAGGTATGGACAGAAGACATACTATGTGAAATCAACAGGGCTGAGGATGCAGCTCAGTTGGTAGAATATCTGTGTGGCAGGCATGAAGTCCTGGGTTTGATCCCTACACTGAATGGACAGGGCTTGGTGGCAGATGCCTGTAGGCCCTGCACTTGGAGGTAGAGGCAGGAGGACAGAAGGATCCTAAATTCAAGAAATATTCTTGGCTGCCTGTAACTTTGAGGCCAGTCTGGGCTATAAGAAACTGTAAAAAAGGAACTTTTATTCACCCAATTTAGTTGTTGTCTGGGAGGCTTACTGCCTCCTTCTGCTAACCTGGGCCTAGTCCTGGAAGTTTCTAACCTCCGTACAATCTAACCTAGGCCTAGAATGTTTTCAGCCTCTGATGCTTACTGCTTCATAAGCTCACCCTCACTTGTTCTTTCTGAGCTCTGGCCTGGCTGCTTCAACTCAGATGTTCTGGCTCAAACTTTTCTCCCAAATAATTTATTTAATCTGGCTTCTCTCTCAGCCTCTAAATTGTTCTGCTTGGCCTCAAACTAACTCAGCATTCTGTTCTAGTCTTTTGGCTTCTTTTCGTTTCCTGGATCATTCCATCTTCACCTGAGTTCTCTCTCTCTCTTTCTCTGCAACCCATCTCTCTATTACTGTCTTGGTAAAACTGTCTCCTCTCACTGTAAAACTATCTTTTAAGTAGCTTCTCTTTCCTCTCTTCTTGTGAGAGGGGTATATCCTATTCTGTCAAATCTTCTCTGATTCATTACCTTTTCTGCCACTCAATTAGACATCACTTTCAAACATGAGTGCTTCCTTCTACAAACTAACTTTGCTTTCATTTGGGATTAAAGGCATACACCACCACACCTGGACCTAATTTTTTTTTTTTAAACCTGAAACTTGCTCTATACCAGGCTGGCCTTAGACTCAGATCTGTTTGCCTCGTCTCCTGGATTAAAGGTGCATTTGTATTCCAGCAGGATCACATAGACCTAGAAGGTCTTTGGATGTGATCTCTTGCCAGAACAGCCATGTTCTGAATTAACATTCTTCTACATTCCTTTGTGGGATCAATTTACTATCTACCTTCCACAGACCTGAACCCAGGTGAAGACGGGACAAGCCAGAAAAACGAGAAGAAGCCAAAAGACTAGAACAGATTGCTGAGTTAGTTTTAGGCCAAGCAGAACAATTTAGAGGCTGAGAGAGAAGCCAGATTAAATAAATTATCTGGGAGAAGAGTTTGAGCCAGAACAGCTGAATTGAAGCAGCCAGGCCAGAGCTCAGAAAGAACAAGCAAAGGTGAGCTTATGAAGCAGGAAGTCTCAGAGGCTGAAAACATTCTAGGCTCAGGTTAGATTGTACAGAGGTTAGAAACTTCCAGGACTAGGCCTAGGTTAGCAGAGGGAGGTAGTAAAGCCTCCCAGACAACAATTGAGCCAGGAGACTCAAAGTTCCTTTTACAAGAAACCCCATCTCAAAAGACAAAAGAAAAGAAATGAACAAACGGACAGGGTTTCCATTCCCTACAGCCTAAGTGCATTCGGCTCTCCTCACCTTGTGCCCTGTCATGGGTTCTGGATCAGTCCTGCGGGTCATGGGCATTCCTTAGGAACATTCAAGTCAATCCCTACCGCTTCAACAAGAGACTCAGGAAAACAGCTGTGGCCCTCAGCAAACTTCCACAATGGGGTGCCCAGTACCCACCCTGGTGGTCTCACAGGGGAGCCATTACCACTCATAATGGAAGCCCACCCTTGCTCTGAAGAATGCTGAACTATCTTCATATAGGTTTGAGACAAAGACTCCTAAGCCATGGTGCGTGCGTGCGTGTGTGTGTGTGTGTGTGTGTGTGTGTGTGTGTGTGTGTGTGCGCGCGCGCGCGGTGTGTTGGAGTGAGGGGGTACTTCTCAACTTTTCCCCACAAACAGCCCTCAACACTGAGCCCCAAAAGAGCAAAGGGGCCTTTGCTTGATAGTCAGGCGTAAACATGGAGCATTTGGTTACTTAGTTGGGATTAAATGAAAAGCCATTGTGTGCAGAGACAGAATTATAAATGCAAGACCATCGCTCCACAGTAGCATGAAGACAATGATAGGAGAGGGTTCCAGCATCACAGAACCAGCAGAGGGTTATGCCTTATCCCACACACATGCAAAGAGTTAAAAATAAAAAGAAATATTTAAAATGACTAAAGAAATGAGACTACAGTGTCGCATATGTGCACACATGCATTTGTGAATAAGTGAGTGTATGAATGGGTGTGTTTTTACACATGCACATTCATGTGCATATGCAGATAGAGGTACCTGTATGCAAGTATAGATGTGCAGGTGTGCATGTAATGGGTGACCACTCATGTGGGGGACAATGGGTTAATCTCAGGAGCTGCCTGCCTTTCTGTTTGAAATGGAACCTCAGTGCTGGGATTGCAAGTGCATGCCAGTAGGCCTGGCTTCCCCTCCTCCACTTTCTTTCTTTCTTTTTAGGTTTTTTGAGACAGAGGTTCTCTGTATAACAGGCTTGAGTGTCTTGGAACCTGATTTGTAGACCAGGGTGGCTCGAACTCAGAGATATGCCTGCCCCTGCCTCCTGAGTGCTGGGATCAAAATCATGGCCGCCACATCCAGCTATGCCTGGCTTTTTAAATGTGGGATCTGAGACTTGGACTCAGGTCCCTGTGCTTGAGGGCCAAGTACTTAATCAGCCAAGTTATTTCCTCAGAGGGTCTCAATAAGCAAGTTTGAGGCTGGGTGTTTGTGGGTTTTGTTCTCCACTGTTTCCATCCTATGATGGCTTGACTCTAAAGTTCCTAGTTAGGTCCCAGGCACAATCCTCCAATCCATGAGGATGAAGCAGCCTGTCCAGGAACCTCAGACAGAGGAACTGTGGCCAAAGAAATCGCTAGATTTAGTAGCAGATGTGAGCTTTAAACACAGTTCCTTTCTCCTGAGCCCAGCCTCTGTGGCTCCCAGGCTGCCTTACAGAGCAGGGCAACCCCAGAAGCTAAAAACAACTGTGGTACCAACAGCCCATGTTCACCAGCTCATCAAAACCTGCTACTCCGGCCTGGTGTGGCACACCTAACTGTAAGCCCAGCCCCAGGCAAGTAGAGGCAAGATAATCTTTAGTTTTAGGACACCCTGCACCACACTGGGAAGCCAAGACCTGCCTAAACTTCTCAAACAAATAAACAACCTCAAATCCTCGTGTGGTAAAAGACGCTGTAAAGCCACGGGCCCCAATCGTTCAGAGTTATTTACCACACACTCCCTAGCACCCCATGGGTATTATTCTCATGCTTATGAAAAATAGGCAGGATTCCATAAAATGTCCCTGAAATAAATTTCACTAACATGGACCAGGACGATCTAAAATCCAGAAAGGCATTTCCCCTGCTTAATGTACATTCCATAAAGATGACACACTGAACAGTAAATCAGGCATAAGTGTTTCAAGGAGACAACCTTTAACCACTGGGGAATAATGCCTTTGCAGGCACCCATGTGCTGGCTACTAAGTTCTACTGTCTCCGTCCTCTGGCCACTGCTTGCTTCTGAGAAAGAGGCCAACAAGTCCTAGAATGCACTTAGAAAGCAACGCCTGGAAACAGGCTAAGCTGTTGAGCAACACAACACAGTATCTTTGCAGTTTGGTTGAGTGATATCCAATTTATGACTCCTTTTTCAAATGAGGAGACACCCAGAACAGCTCAACTGTGACAAGGAAATCCTCACAGGCCATCTCCACTCGCCAGCATGGTGGCTCGAAGGTGAATGGCCCCACAGGCTCATGTGCTTGAATGCTTGGTCCCCAGTTAGTGGAACTGTTGGGAAGGATTAGAAGGTGTGGCTTTGTGGCAGGAGATAGGCCACTGGGAGTGGGGCTTGGACCCTAAGAATGAGATGTCTTAAAAAGAAAGTGCTGGGTGAGGGAACCTGGATCTCCCCTAAGCTATTCAGCCCTTGCTGTTTTAGGAGAAAGCCTACCTCCAGGAGCTGCTGTGCCTTGTGTCCCATAGCAAAAAAGTTAAAAATTGGTTGTTTAAAAAGCCCACACCATGCCCAGTCTTTCTGTCTCTGTCTATCTGTCTGTCTGTCTGTCTGTCTCTCTCCCCTTTTCCCTCCTCCTCTCCCTCTCCCTGCAACTTGTGGATCAGATGGAAGCTCTCAGCTGCCTCTCCAGCACCATGCCTGTCTGTCTGCCTGCCTGCACTCCCACCAGAATGATGGACTCACCCTCTGAAACTGTAAGCAAGCCTCCAATTAAATGCTTCTTTTTATAAATTGCCTTGGTCATGGGAGCAGCAACAGCACATGAAAGACAACTGGTGAGTCTTTAAGGGCCACAGTCCACAGAGGAGAGGCCTGTGTTCACGTTTGCTTCTCCCTCTAATTAACACTGCGAAGGAAACAGCCATACTGCATGGCCCCCTTCCTCTAATTAGCTCAACTCCACAGACTCAAGCTTGGAGCTCCATCACTTTCTGCTTAAACTTCCATGGCAGGCCTCTGCAGGTCCCTACCCTTCCTTCTCAGGACTGAGCTTCCAAGAAGAGTTCTAAGGGGATATGGTCTGTGGAAGAGCCAGACCCACCTAAGGCCACTCTGTTTAGCCAGTGTGCCCAACCTTTCGACACTGCAACATGGCATTGTCATCTATAAAGAGAACCATGCAACTGAGTTACCAAAAAAAAAAAAAAAATGCAAAAGAAAAAATAATGTTTTTTAAAAAAATAATGTTTTAAGCAAGATTAAAATTTTGTGTTGGAGCTGGGCATGGAATCACATGCCTATAATCCCAGCACTTGAGGAGGCAGAAGCAGGTGGATCTCTGTGAGTTTGAGGCAAGCCTGGTCTACAAAGTGAGCCCAGGACAGCCACAGCTACAAAGAGAAACTCTGTCTTGAAAGAAAAAAAAGAAAAAAGAAAAAGTATTTTCTTTTTGTGTTAGGTTGCTTTCATAGCTCCTCTTCATTACATGCAGTCTATGGGTTACGGGTTGTACCATGTGCTGGGCTCACTTACTTCATTAATTATGATCCTGCTGGCCATCCGTAGTCGGGTCCTGGGCCCAAACTTGTTGGTGATCATGATGCGCAGGCCAGCCTCTGGGAAAGTGAACTTGGGAGGGCTGGAGCTCAAAATCTCATCCACCATCACCACAGGCGTCTTGCCATAGGGAGGCTTCTCCTTCACTGTAGAGCACACCCCATCAGTGCTGGCCCCTTGGAGAACACTGCGCTAGCGACAGGGACTAACTTCCCCTCATGGTCAACATCTTAGGGCTATGTGCTTGGCAGTTGGCAGCTTTCCTGGGGTCAGAGACCTGCCTTTAGCTTCTCCCTTCAAAGTCTGGCTTGCTTTTGAAATACCCAAGACTCAGCAGCGCATTAGACGGATACAGCATGTGCCCTGCTACCGATGTGCTGCTCCCGGCCTCTGCATGGTTGGTGCCTGGCTTTCTTAGGTCCCTCTCTTCCAGGGTTCAGCCTTGTCTGGCTTCAAGGGCTTTTAGGGCCTTGCCTAGGACTCATGGCAATAGTCTACCTATGCCACAGACAGGTCCCTCCTGCACCTGTCACTCATGACTGAGCCAGGACCACTATCATCCTAATTCTCAGCGACTTGGATAGTGGTCTTCTTAGAAGTGGAAAATGCCAGAAAACAGAGGTCAGTATCATTGTAACCTTTCCTTAGCCCTTTGCTCTGCCTTGAAGGGAGCCATCTTCACTGCCGTGGAGGTGGCTGCTTCCGATTTTGTTTCTGGGAAGGCAAGCAGAGTGGTCAAGGATTCATCCCCAGGCCCTAGACTAGAAATCAGGGATCCAGCCTGTTTGTCTGAGGACAGGCTGCTGTCTGGGCTCAGTGTCTTTGATGAACCCTGACACCCTCTAGGGTCCTTGGCTGCCCTCTCCAACTCTTTCTTTTCCCTTGGGAGATAGAACATAAGGCTCAGACCTGTGCCAGTGTCCACAGGAGTGTGGCACAGCACTCCAGGCACTAGGGAAAGTCTAGTAACCAAACCACTTATGAACACAGCACCCTGAAGCAGGCAGCATGTCCCCTCAAAGGGGAGAAGAACACAGATATGGCTGCTCCTCTGCACTTGTTACCAGATCCTGTGGCGTCCTGCAAGAGGAGCTGAGTGACCGAGGAGCAAGTCCAGAGGGCAAACTCATGCAGAAGTTAATGGTACAAAAACACAGAAAATGCACAGCAAACAGCCCCCGCCCCCCCCCCCCCCGCCCCTGCAAACACACTCACATACACTACACCCCACACAGGCAGCAAGGCTCAGCAGACAGGAGGCGAGTGGGTTAGAAACAGCCAGAGGCCCATGCGCCTGTCCAAAGTGAACACTAACCTCCACAGAGGTGGACAGTGTGGGGTTTGGCTCATGGATTGTGTTTATTGCTTAAAAGCACGTGTTATGGCCAGGATGAGAGCAGATTACTTACAATTTAGAAGAAGGGTTAAGGATACAGAGGCCGGCCCAGATGGCCACAGGTGGGTTAGCGTGCGGTGGCAGAGTCTGGGGGCAGAGCTCTTGCTGGCGGCAGGGATGCCAGAGTTACATGGAGGAGGGTGTTAGTAGCAGGCTCCTTCCACAGGGAGCCTCAATGCTCTGGGCTGCCAGAGAGAGGGGCACCAGAAAACCCCTGCAGCGGGCACCACACTCAATTCTGTAGAACCAGCCACAGGACAGGTACCCCACGGAGACCGCTTGGGCTCAAAAACCTGTGGGGCCTGTGAGGCAGGAGCCATGACACCTGGCTCTCTTGTCCCATCACACCCAAGCTGAGAGTGGTAGGCCAGAGGGCACTCAATTGCAAGATGCTTTCCTGGCAATTCTATCTAAGGCCCAATAGTACCCCTTCCTTCTCCTTCCAAACGTAGGTTGTGTCCAATACCAGGGCAACTTAGAAGGGCCCCTTGGAAGCTCTCTGAGCTAGATTGGGCTAATCCAATATGGTGGCTGGTGACCAGGTAGACTTGGCTGTCAGGCTGTGAACAAAGCCTCCAGAGAACCAGTCACGGGACTGAAGTAGGGAGCTCAGCTACACGGTGTATGAGAACATTTACACACAAAATCTCCCTGCTTCTTCTACAAAGAATATGAATTTCAAGCTATAAATTTTATATAAGAAATGCAGGGTTGGGGAAAGCAGGCTATTTCCTCATTATTCTTTCTAGTGGCTTGTGTGTGCTAGGCAAGCACCTACCACTGAGCTACACCCCCAGCCCAGGAACTCCTTGAAGCATCAGCAGACAATTCAGATACCCTGTTCTGTGGTGTGGCCGGAGAGCCATCTGCTGAGGTAGGGAAAAGAAAGTGATGTTATCTCCTGCCAAGGCAACATGGCTAGAAAGGCAAAGTGGAAAGTCAGAGTCCTTGGGACTATGGAGGTTGGGATCCTGAACCAGAGCCAAGGTTGGAGCCTCCTCCCCCTCAATGGAGGGTGGTTCTACAACCTGCCCTCTGTGACACCTCGCTGGGAATTTATGAAACCCTGCGTATAACGCCTTCGTCTTCATGAGCTGGCCTTCACTGGCTCTGTCCCTCATGGGTGTGGCTAGAGGGGGTTCCACTGAACTAGGCTTCTTCTCCTTTCTCAGTGTGTCTCCTCTTTTCATGTAGAAAGATGCGTCACTCAGAAGAGCATCTGTGACAAATGCCTTCCTCTTGGGAATACCCAAGACAGGACAGAAGACCATTGCAAAATGCACCTGAGAGGAAACTTGTTCTGCCCAGGACAGAAGCCGTAGAGGGCTGAGGAAGAGAAGCCCCTTAGCTGCCACCAAAGGCAAAGGACCCACTCCTGATACCACAAGCAAGTTAAAGACCCCCCTTACAAAATACGGAGACCTGCCTGGGGGCATTGAGGGATAAGGGTGGAGGATGCCTGGGGAGGATCAAGGATGCCACGTAGCCCTGGATCTCTTTTTCCTAACACAAGTATCATCCAGGCTTTAATGCTGATCTGGATGGGACAGCTGTGCCACGACTGAGGCGTTAACTGACAACTGCTGGGCTATTGAGAATTGAGGGTACTTGCAAGGAAGCAGTTCTCAGATCAAGGCAATTCAAAGGCTGTGACCAAGAAGACAGGACCTGGCTCCAGAAGCCCCGCCCCCTACCCCAGTTCTCAGAGGAGCTAGGGAGATGAAGCTTTCAGGAGTGGGCCTCCAAGTAGGCTTCTGGATTGGGCTGGGCTGCCTGTGGAGCTCTGAGCCTGGGTTTTCCCCGGCCTTGCTGTCCCTTTAGGCAAGTGTTCGAAGCCTAGGAAGTGACACTTTCCAGGATGGATTTCTCAAGGACAGGGCCTCATTTAAGATGCACAGGGAGGCCTGGGCTCTGTCACTCAAGCCTCTCATTCTGGACTCTTCTCTTGGGCAGAGACAACACTGAATGTCTAAGGCCAATCAGGCCTCCTACCTGCCCCTGGAAGGATGGGAAAACATCTAGGATCCTTTTCTTTTCTTTTCTTTTTCTTTTCTTTTCTGGGACTTTCCCCTTCTATCCTTTCCCATTGAAGTGAACGTCAATTTGCTCAATATCTCAAATGTGGGTCTTATCTCCCATCTGGGGTCTGTATAGCTAAAAGTTGATAGTAATGGTACAGTGCAGTGTGTGTGTGTGTGTGTGTGTGTGTGTGTGTGTGTGTGTGTGTCTTCCACAAGGGTCCACAGCTCCTGTCTGCTCAGCCTTACCTTGCCCCAGCAATGGCACAGAAGGGTCGTCATAGCTACCATCATAGAGGTCATTACCATCTTCCAGCTCGCTGCTCACGGGGTTACCATTTGCAATGCTCTTTTGTTTGGTTGTGAAAAACATCTGCATCTTCATATTGTACCTGCGAGTCAGGTAAGGCAGGAGGTCAGAGCAGTGGAGGGGGGAGTCCCATCCTACCAGGTGGGTGGGGCATCAGGCATACAGTCGACCGTAGCGCTGGGCCTGGATCGTAACCAGGGAGGCTCTCCAACTGGGCTGAAGGGGTTTCTTGGCAGGAGCACTGGGGTTGTGTGCAGTCTGGGGCACCTGCTTCTGCTGAGCTGTGAGTTCCCTCCAGGGGGTGTCGAGGCCTTACAGCTGACGTACTTAATGTTTGTGATGAGTTTATTCTACTAAAAGCAATCCAGCCCGACCTACTGGACAGGTTCAAAGGAGGGAGACATCACCACCACGCCTTTTCCTTCCCCAGGAGGCAACTGTTGCTCAGGTGGGCTGCTTGGGGACCATCTACCTCCTGTATCACTCATGGCCAGCACAGCCATCCCCTGAGAGAAGAGGGTGGCTCTCTATCCCTAAGTCTCTCTGTTGTTGGCTGTTCTCTAAGAAGCTGTCCAAGGGCAGTCACTGAAGAATTCTCATGCTGGACATTTTACTTCCCACTATACGACATTATGCTTTATATAAAGGTAAGGGCCCGCATAGCTCCCTTGGTATTGTCTTTCTGTTTAATTACATGAGAGAAGAGAAACTCGCATGTAGCTAGGCTCAGGAATACTTATAGATAGTGGTTCACTTATTTTTTTTTGTAGAATTATACATAGACGTACATGATCTACATATGTCATACATACATGCATGTATCGTATGTATCACACATATCAAAACTTGTCAATACAGGGGTTTTTCTATGCTCTCAGAGCACACGTTGGTGATGTAATAATACGGCGACTGCTAGTGTTTCTCCAGCTTTTTACATCATTCTAACAGCAAGCCTGCACACACTAATCAAGCCTCTCTGTCCCAGCCTCTCACTAACCTCTAAGCTATGTGTCACCATGAACGTGACTCCTCCGGATGCTGTGCGAACATGGAACCCTACATTATTTGGCCTCCTGGGAATGGCTGCTTCTCTTTTAAGGCTCATCCATATTGAAGAATGTGCCAGAACGTCATCTTTGCAGTTGGCTAGCCATGGCTAGTTTGAAGGGGGTTTAGACCCAGGCAGCTTCTCAAATGGCTCAAGGTTTCCCAACCCAGAATACGGTGCTTGTACCCCTAGCGTTATGAGTTGGGTCCTGTTGCCTGCCCTGACAAGTGGCATTTTAATAAGGCCTGGGGCACAGGGTCAGCTGACAGGCCTTTTGAGAATGGTATTCAGTTACTAGACTTATTGAAACAACAAATGAGGGCTGCCCTGGGGCAGGGGAGTTACCCAGAGCAGGGAGGGATACAGGTCCTTGCTGGGGACTCAATGGGGAAAGCAGTATCTAACTGCCCTACATCAGGGGACCCAGCATTGTCTCCTAACCTGAGGACGGACTACACCAGTGCCTGAGCCGGCTCCCCACTCTGGATACCCTGAATGCTGTTCACTAGAGAATGAAGGCCGCCCCCAAAGGAACTGGAAGATGAAACAGAGGGTATCCCTGTTCTGACCAAAGATGTGAACAGGACACGGAGGGAAGGGTACCTCCAGGTCTCAAGAAAGTGGAGAGGCCACTTACTTCATGATAAGAATATAAAACACGTACAAGATGATGAGCACCAGGCCTTCCCACCTTGGAGAGAGAACGGAGAGTGTGGTTAGAGCACAGGAGGACATGGTGGCCACAGGCTGGGGCTGCATGGTTAAGGTTAGTGGCAGGGTCGGATAGCCTCACATCCCTGTCCCTGAGGTTCAGGTGGGACTGCCCCCAACATATGGCTGATTGATCACTGAGAGTCCTCTTGGTAACTGAGAGAAGGCTGGGTCTGTGTCTTTTCACTTACAGGGGTCTCCAAAAATAAGGAGAACCCCCACCCCCAAATCCCACGGTCTTAGCTCCAAGAGAATCTAGGCCCACTCAAGAATCTGCCCAGGGACCAGAGAAAGCATGGCAACAGGCAGGAAGATGCCCAATCCCTGGGCAAGGGGCATGGTGGGGCACAGAAGCCTCTGGGGCCATCCAGTAGGTACAGTGAGCCTGGTGCTCACGGATTTGTGCAGACAGGATGGCAGAGAGCCCCCAGTGATCCCTCTGTATCTGCCTCGCCAGTGCTGAGATTAGGATGTGTATCACCAAACCTGGCTTTTTATGTGGGTGTTGGGGATCTGAACTCATAATCAAATCTATGTTTGAAAAAAATAAAACTGAAAATGATTCAGCAACCCAACATACAGATAGTGGCAATTAACAACAAAAACAACAAAAGTTAAAAACTCACCACACAATTTCCTCATCGTATATGAACTGGAAAGCAAGGGAAACAAAGGGACACACTTATTACGAGGGAGGAAAAGTGCAGACTCCAGGGCACCCACATCTAAGATACACTGACTTTGTGAAAGGCTTTGATTTCTGCATTTCTCAGTTTCTCAACCGTGGAGCCTGACCTTTCCATAGCAGGAACCTAGGGCAACTCTGAGCTATAACACCTGCTCCTGCCCGCTGGCTCAGTGTGGTCATCCCGAGAGGTGGCCTGTGTTTTACTGTAGTTTACGTAGTTGCTGGGGCAGACATGGCAGGAGCTTCTCCTGATACTAGAACCAAGTTGCTGAAATTCAGGAGAATACAGGCAGCAAAGACAGCTACATGCCTGTGCCTACATGTATATCACATATGATAATATAAATATAAAAAAATATGTATAATAAGTATGCTATAACAAATATTCAGGCAACAGAAAAACAAGGGCCTTGGCTTTAATTCTATTGTGCAAATCCAAGTATTTAAAAAGTAAATATTTAATTCACAACTAGGGAAATTAATTCTTATGAAAACTTGAGAATGGTCCTTCGTCATTTAGAGTTTTCTGAGGAATCATCCGCTCTTTGGGACATCACGTCACAGTAGGGGAAAGGGCACCGCCCATGTGGCTAAGCCCCAGACATTGGCACCAGTCTGCATTTTCAGTGGAGGGCTAGGAGGGTTTCTGTGTGGGCCACAGATGACATAATTAGATGCTGCAGTGACTTTCATGCCAAAATGGTTACCAAAAGAACGTCAGCCTTTTATGAGTTATTTTTATTGTCCATTTATGGTATAGTTAGGGTGCTGTGGATTTGTTTTTTTTGAAATTTCACATCGGTATCTTGTTTCTCCCATCGATGTCACTTTCTGAGTGTGGTGGGCAGTTTCACTGGTATCTATGTTCCGTCTGAACATGGCAAGACCTGTTGACTTGCCTCTGGCCATTTATAATATGGAAGCCACAGCTTTAAAAACAAAACAAAACAAAACAAAACAAAAAACCTTACCTTCTTACTTTTTCACCAAAGTTTTGAAGGCAGGTACCTTGTAACCTACACTGTGTGGTAGTCTGCTAGCCTGGGGGCCAGCTGACAGCCACGGGGTCCTGAAGAGGGTGCTCACCTGACTGTGTGTCGTTTCTCTTCCTAGCTCAGCTGCCCCCAGATTTCTCACTCACAGGATCAATGCTCACTCCCTTACACTGTTAGGTCTGGAAACAACTACTTCTACTTCTTCTTCTTCTTCTTCTTCTTCTTCTTCTTCTTCTTCTTCTTCTTCTTCTTCTTCTTCTTTGTTTTGTTTTTTATTTTTTCAAGACAGGGTTTCTCTGTGTATCCTTGGCTGTCCTGGACTAACTTTGTAGACCAGGCTGACCTCAAGCTTACAGCTATCCACCTGCCTCTGCCTCCCGAGTGCGGAGATTAAAGGCGTGCGCCACCACCACCCGGCTCTTTTTTTTTTTTTCTTCTTCTTCTTCTTCTTCTTTTTTCTTATTAGACAGTTTCTCACTATAATAGCTAAGACTGGCCTGGAACTCACATTTCTTTTGCTCTTGACTGCGGGGGTGTCCCACCATGCCCAGCTTTAGAGGAACTTTGTTACAAAGTGGTAGATAGCTAATACAAGGGTAGTCCTACCCCTGGGTCTCAAAAGATAGAAAACTGTCACATGTTTCTTTGAAATTCAGCATGCCACAGGCATTTGCCCCTTTGTACCACTGTAAAGATAAAACTGCTCCTCCCCTGTGGATAGGACATACTTGACAGTGGTGCTAGACTGTATGGGCCATGAAGCCATCACAGCCCTTAGGGCCTGAGGTGGCACATTGCATACTAACGGACACCAGAGGTCCTCTTTTTGGCTCCTCCTGCCTTTTCATCCTTCCCCTTGTGTCTGGTTCCCAGATACCCCCTGCGGTGGCCCCCTGGCCCTCTCCTGCTCTGCAGTGTCAGAGACATGTTGGTTAGTACTTTCTTTGTGGTACTGAATACAGGTCCTTTCTTGCACACATTAGGCTAGCATGTGGCCACTGAGCTGCACCTACACATTTCTATAGCTTTCATTTTGTGATACTGTTGCCCCAAGTTGCCTGGGGTTGGTCTTGATCATGACAGCCATAGTCTCCTGAACATCTAAGTTTTATCACCTAGCTTGAAACTTGCTTACTAGACGATGGTCTCAACGTAAGCTTGGAAGGGCCTCGTGTGAATACATGTTTGAACTTCCCCCATGTATTTTGTTTTGTCCAAAAGTTTTAATCATTAAAATAGTCCTGGGTTTAGTCCCCTTGTGCAGGGATCAAGGATGAGGTCTTTGGGGCCAATGTGAGCACTGAGGGAGGAGTCAACACACTGCACCATTGGTCTATGACCTCTCTTGTCATAGGGTCAAGGACAGACAGGCAGGCCTGCCTGTGCCCTCACAGGGGGCCCTGGGCACCCAGTCACACTTGGGGTGTGAGGGGTGACTCACCGCAATGAGCACGATGACAGAGAGTGTGTAGTACACAGAGTCACGGCACACAGCCCACCATGTCAACCGCACCACCTGCCACGTCAAAGAGAAGTCGTAAGATGCTACTGCCCGGAGGCTGGGAATGGGGCCAGCTGCCCAGAGAGCAGGAGGACAGGCCCCAGGGTGCCTCCCTAGCCAGCTATAGCTCTTGGCTATAGTTGGTGAGGACAACAGAACCAGGTAAAGTTGTCAGCTGTGGGGAAACCAGGTGTGGCCCTGCTCCGCCCCCACCCCTGCCGTGGTGGTGGTGGCCAGGCACACTTCATAGCAAGAGATGGCCATTAAGGTAGAGGCCAGAAGCATCGTCATGCCCCATCAGCTTCCTACCTCTGTCAACCCGAGGAAGGTGGGACTTGCCATGATTGTCCTCTCTGAGGCAAGTCTAACATTCCTCTAGATTCTGGCCTCAGCCTTGTGCCTATAGAAGAGGCACGCAGCCTAGGAAGCTCCAAGACCTTACTCCAACCAGGATCCAAAGAGGCCTTTCTTAAATAGCTGTTGCTGCTGAATGGATGCCCACCCATCAACTAGCCAGGTCCACCAGCATAGCCCCAGCCTCTCAGGCTCTCATGCTGTTGGAAGGGAAGGTGTGTCAAGGGCATTTTATAGTGGAGAACATAGATCCAGAGGAAGATGTAGATATTCTCGAAGGCACAGAGAATGACATGACCAGCCTCCTCAGGGTGTTCCCGTTGCGACTCAAACCATCTCTGGAGAAGCTCACCCCCATCCTATAGGATACTGGTCAGGCAGGTAGGGAAAAAAAATCCACTGACCTGTCCAGCAAAGAGTCCACACACTCCAATGATACATAGGATGTTGAAAACAGCAGAGCCCACTATAGTCCCAACACCAACATCTCCGTGGGTGATGAACACACCTGGAATGAAAAAGAAATGATGGGCAAGCCAGACAGCAAAGCCCTCGGAACCAGCTCCTCTCCAGCATCATCAGCATCATCAGTGTGTGTGTGTGTGTTATGACATGTGTGTGGCAGTCAAGGGACAACTTTCAGTAGTCGATTCTCTCTTTGGGTTTGGGAGGTTGAACTTAAGTCTTTAGGCTTGCACAGCAAGCACTTTTACTGACTGAGCTGTCTCACTGGCCAGAGGCCATGTTTTGAACTTTATTGAGACATAATTCACATGGGAAATGACACAGTCCAGCAATTTGGCAAATCCACAAAATTATACAACCAAAGCCAAAATCCTATTTTAGAACATTTCATCTCATAAGAAGTCCGGTACCCATTAGGACCCCATACTCAAAACCACCAATCTACTTTCTGTCTCTCTGACTCCTTGGGTTTATGAGTGGGGAAACCGAGGCTCAGAGCTGGCATATGCCCCACTGCATTGGGCAACAAGCCCTGGCTTTCTCTGCACTGTGTCCTAGCTGCCTAGTGTCCTCACCAATGACCGAAGCAAACAGCTCTGGTGTGGAGCTTCCTGCAGCCATGAAGGTAGCACCAGCTACATCTTCACTCAGATGAAGTTTCTGAAACAGAAAGAACACAGGAAACAGACATGTGACAAGGGTTGGGGGCACACAGTCACTGGGCAGGTGGGCAGCAGAAATCTCTCAGTGGCACAGTGCTGGTCCGAGTCCAGTTCCACAGCTATCGCCCCCCCCCCCCAAAGCACATTCTCCATGCTTTCTTCCAGGCTTCAACTCCCCCTTTCCCTCCTGACCCACCTGCTTTCTCTTCATTTGTCACCTGTGGGTCCCTACAGCTTAGAAAGAGTTGGAGTTCACAGTGGTACACAGTGAGGGTCTAGAAGCTGTCCAGAGGCTGTGGGATCTGGGCTCCAATACATGCCTGGTTCTGGCATTCTGGAAGTTTCTCCGTGGCAAGCCTAGCACCCAGAGTCTCACACACCCAGAGGGCCTGTCCCCAGGACTGAGCTGACATGGGACAAGGCTAGGAACCCTTTTGTATGAGTCCACGCTGCTCAGCAAGGCCATGTTCTAGCCTTGGAAGCCCATCATCTGATCCAAAATGGAAGACAGAGGACCTAGGTAGCCCTAGGCGGCCTGGGCTTTGGAGCCCTGCAGGAAGTTGTTGGGTCAGCATCTTCTCCCCATGGTCAGGTAGCTACAGAAGGATCAGAGCTCTGGGTTCCATCCAGGCTAGGGACACAGCACTCCTCCCCAACGGGTCCATTCACCTCGGTGCCGCCAAAGAGAAGACTGCAGAACAGGCCAACACCCACCTTGGGCAGGATCGAGGCCATCCTGTCTGCTATTCTGTCACCTCCTGGCCTTGGCCTGCACCATTCTTCTTTCTAGAATCCTTTCTCCTCTGCTTGCTGAAAATACTTCCCACTTCCCTGGCCTGGACAAGAATCATCTCTAGGAAGCCTTCCTAGGCCTCTCCCCAACAGTGGCATTCCCTCTAGCCTTGTTATCTAAGGCCCTTAAAGGAAGACCAAGACCAGCGTCCTTACCACTCCTATCCATATGGCCACAGGTGACCCTGACAGCACCTGGCGCCCTCAATGCTTACAGCCATAGCTGGCTTTCCAGAGGGCAAAGAGGTCCAAGTCATATTTCTATGGTTTTCACAAGCTACCTTCCCTGGGAGGGGCCTGGATGTATGCTCAGTCTACGTTATTCTGATACAAGGTATCTCCCCCAAAGGCCCCTGGGTTAAAAGGCTTGGTTCCCAGGGTAGCAGCATCTAGAGCTGGGCTTTGGATAGTGCCTGGATCACGAGGGCCCTGACCTCATCAATGGATTAAGTCACTGATGTTTTGATGCCATTATCTGCAGGCATTGGAAACTTTTGGAGGTGGGACCCAGAGGAAAAAAGTGGGTCACTAGGTGTGCATTCTTGGGGGTAGCGATTTGTCTTCAACTGCGGTCTGTCTCTACTTCTGGCTACCACGAGGGCGTGGCTTTGTTCCACCGCACCCTCCCATCATGGTGTCTGACCCGTCACGATCTGGAAACAATGTAGCTAGCTGACCATGGATTTAAAGGCCTGAATCAGGAGGCTAAATAAGCATCTTCTTCCTTAAATTATTATGTCAGGTATCTGGTCAGAGAGATGAAGATCTAATTCAGAGAAGTTCGGGCCTATGGCTGCGGTTTTCCTAGGTGGGGGCAGTTTCTGGGAAGCAGAGGCAGCCACAGCACCCTGGCAGGAACCACTGCGTCCCCAGCTTCCACTCTAGGGGTCCCAAGACAGAACCCTCTGTACTAACCTCCCACACTCCATGTGAGGGGAGGTAAGGGTAAACAGAGAGGGAAGTCAAAGAAGAGGAAGGCTGGAATGCTTCTGCCAGCTCACAGTTTGGGGGACCCAGCTTCTAAAACAGGCTCTCCCTCCTTTGCAATGCTAGAACGTTCCCTGGTTGTGTCCAGAAGCCGGCCAAACTGAAGGTAAGCACTTGTCCCCAACATGACAATATGGCCTCAAAGAGCTGGGTGACTTCATAGGGCGAGGGGTGGCAAATCCCCAAGGGGCTGCACACGGTAAGTGCGGCAAACAAAAGTTGTTTTTCCCCCTAACGAGAAGCTCCGAGTAAGGCAGAGCACAGAGGTGGCCTGGGGTCTTGCGTATGGAAAAGGGAAAATGAATTAACAAAACACCTAAACACAATGCAAACATGGGACAGAGAGGACTCCTGTCACCATGGCTTAGTGTCCACCCAAGGGAACACTTAGGGAACGCAGGTCTCCTCTGTGACTGCCACATTAGTTTATGGGAAATGTGCCAATGCAGTCATGGGCTTGCCTGCTCCCTTGCTATCCAGACTTGGCTCACATCCCATGGCTTCTAGAGATTGATGGCCGGGAGGGTGACTTCCCATGGGCCCATGGCTAAGCTTGGGGACAAGATGACACCACTGACATTGATTTGATGTTTTCAGGGCGAGGTCTGGCTACGTAGCAGACTCTAGGCAGCCCTGTGATGGTCTTCTCTGCCCGAGTGCTTGTTGTCCAATCTCAGTCTTCTTGTCCTTGTCATTGACATGACACATGCCCCCAGGCACCCTGGGCTTTGTGAAGGGCTCCAGGTCCTTGCCACATACCTCACAGATCTTCTCTAGGGATGGGACAAAGAAGTCATCACACACGATGGCCAGGGCGTAGAACATATAGAGAGCCTGTGAAGGGAAAGCTGGCTTCAGTGAGAGTCACTTACACTCACAGCAGGCTTTAGACAGCGGCACAAGGGGATGAGGCACATGGGAAAGCCCCAACAACAGAGGATTGTTCTCCCTTTATTCTCCCTGACAGACAAATAAACTGACTCCTGGAGAGGGAAAATAGGATGCTAAACTGTCTCTATACTTTCTCTCAGCACTGTCATAGAGTAAGAGACACTGATTTGGAGTTGGGCTGGGTGATGCATGCTTGCAATCTTAGCTGTCGGGAAGCTCAGATAGGAAGGTCGCAAGTTCCAGGCCAGCCTGGGCTATATAGTGAGATAGTATTTAAAAAATTAAGAGCTAGGAAGACGGCCCAGTTGGCAAAGTGCTTGCTGTATAAACACGAAGACCTGCACTCAGATCCTCAGCACATATATAAAAAGTGGCGCAGTGGCACGTGCCTGTAACCCCAGTTCTGGGGAGGTGGAGACAGGAGAACCCTCAGTGCTTGCTGAGCAACAAAGCTAACTGAATTGGTATGGCCACATTCAGTGAGAGATGCTATCTTCAAAAATTAGGTGAAACACAATTGAGGAAAACACTAGAGAACTCTGGTCTCCATAAGCACATATGTGTACCCGTGTACATGCATAGACACACACACACAAGCACATACATGCAAAGAGAGACAGAGACAGAGACACAGAGAGAGAGACAGAGACACAGAGACACAGAGACAATAACAGACAGAGACAGAAAGAGACAGACAGACAAAGACAGAGATCCACTAATAAATACACATGAAGGGGAGAGGGAGGGGGATGAGGAGGAGAGAGATGCCTGTCCCTGGTATATACATTTGAGAGCCCTCAGTATCTTTACAGGACTCATGTATGAGCAAATGAGATGTCTAGGAGTTGTCAGCCCTAGGTGGGGTGGCATTGGTCACTGGAAAGTCTCAGGCAGGATAAGAAGGGTGTGGCTAGAAGTCTGGAGAGAAAAAAGACACTGAGGTCTGGTCAGCAATGCTTATGTGAGGAAGTCTCCACAAGCCCAGAAAAAGACTCGGGCGAGCTGCGATTGGCTAGATGTGGGCAGGTTTCTGGAGTACAGCGCCCAGAGAGGATGAAGAACCCAACTCTTCCCTGACACCTTGCTCTGGGCATCTCCTCCACCTGTGCAGTCACCTGTGTCTGGACCACACTCCTTACAACACACAGCTGCGTGTGCTCGCTGTGCTCGGCACACCATTTCAGCACAGTATTGGCAGCTGAGGAATTTGTGGCCAGGTGATCAGAGTGTGGGAAACACTGCCTGGGGCAACTCCAAGCAGGGACAGTCTTGGAACTGAGCCCTGTATGCAAAAAAGAAAATGGAGGCTGTGCTGCTTCAGCCCAAACACACAGTGCCACGTGACCTGGGATGAACTGAGGAGAAGCTATGCTGGGGAAGACCAAGGCACCTGGGCCATGAGTCTGCTGGAGTCCACATGCGACTGCCCTGGGAGAGACTCACTGTCTTTGGCCCTAAGCTGAAAGAAACTGTGAGCATGTGGGGAAAGGAGAGGCCACCTGGGAGATCCCCCAACTACTCACCCAGGATTCTGACTGTACTTCAGCCCACCAATAATTGCCCCCAACATCATGGCCCTGGCAGAGGTGACCCATGAGGTCAAAGGGCCTCTCTCTCATGGCACCTCAGAGTACTGGGTAGGAAAATGGAGCCTGGATGGCATCATTTCTATCCTTTGGGCCAGGGAAGGCTAAAAAAATGCCACTGGCTCCTATGTGTGAGTCTTTCCACTTTGATGGAGGACATTAGTAAACTTCCTCCCCGGAAGTAAAACCAAAATAGCCCTGGAATGGGTGTGCGTGTGTGTTCTAATAAAGCTTTATTTGTGAAAATCAAGTAATGGGTTGGGTTCAGCCCTCCAGTCTTAGCTTAATAATTACCACTCTGAAGGGCTCTTGCAAAATTCCTGAGGTGCTCAGCAAGCCACAGAAATATGGAGAAAATCTGCCAGATTCACATCTCCTATTGAAAGGGGATGGGACGTGAATGCCAGGGCATCTGAAAGATAACAACTCCATTCTAGGACTAATACGCAGGCCCATAGCTTAACATTTGTCCACAATCCCCATTCTAATCTCCACTTTCATTAGTCATGCCAATCAAAACTTCTCTCATTTGTCACCCTGGGGTCCTTGTGCTCCACCAGAGCACCCCAGATTTCCCCTTCCATTAAATTACCTCTAGAAAAAGACTCATGGCTGGCTGAATTTAAATTTATAAACAGACAGTATTGGGTAGCCAGATTGCTGAGCAGGAGGAAATTTGCTGGGGCTGATGTAAAGCAGAAAAGCCGACCCTGACCAGCCTCACTTCCTGGCAACCATTCAACAGAGTCTTCTACTGGCTCCCACAAGGGCCAGAAAACATTTTGGGCTCCACAGAATGTGTACTCCAATGCAGTTTTTCAGTCCTGCTGCTGGGGCTCAGAAGCAGCCTCAGAGAGCACAGCAATGGAGTGGCTGTGTTCCAATGAAGGACGTTACTTATGAAGGGGCGGCCTATAGCTCAGTCAGTAGACTGCTTGCCTAGCATACAAGGTCAGGGGCTTAGTCTTCAGGGCCACATAAAGTGGACAAAGTGGCATACATCTCTAATCCTAGCACTTGGGAAGTATGTGTATATATGTGTATGTGTGTGCACACACAGGTGCGTGCGTGCGCGCACGTGTACGTGTGTGTGTGTGTATCAGAAGTTCTTGGTCATCCTGAGCTACACAGCAGGTTTGAGGCCAGCCTGAATGCATGAGATGCTATCTCAAACAAACAAACAAACAATCTTGCAGGGAGGTGAAATCTGGGGCTAGGGTTTGTACTGCCCAAGAACAGTAATCTACTTCTGTCTTTAAATTCCTCATCCCATTTAAATTGCTACTGAACTCCACTGTCTGCCAACAGCATCTGTCTGACAGGAGTTGTCTGTCGCCAACAACCCTGACCGTGCTATATCTCATCTGAACGTAGAGAGGAGGGAGGAGTGTGGTTAAACTAGATTTGGAGAGCAGTCACAGGGACCGTGGCAGCAAGCGTTTGCTGACGACCTGCGCACTGCACCAACTGATACAGTTGACATCTAGTTCTGATGTGTACACAGGGGCCATCACCCCTATTTTATAAAAGTAGAATATGAGGCACAGGAAAGAACCATGTCCTTGGGCTGGGAGTGAAGACACTAGGGTGCTGGTCAAGTCACCTGATATTTAAGAAAAGTCTCTTGTTGGGCAAAATGGCTTGGTGTCTATTCTCTTTCTAAGCTGTTACGAGGATTGAGTAAGATCTCAGAGACACTAAGGGAGTGCTTCTCAATTTGTGGGTTGCAAGCCCCTTGGGTCGGGTGTATATTAGATATCCTGCATATCAGATAAATTTATGATTCATATCAGCAGAAAAGCTACAGTTATAAGGCAGCAATAAAAATAATTTTTTGGTTGGGGGCATCACCACAACAAGAGGAACTGCATTAAAGGGTCACAGCATTAGGAAGGTTGAGAACCACTGCTCTATGGCCATTATACAGACGGGGTTCCTGCGCCAGAAGATTTGTAGATTCTGGCCCTTGAGGACACTTACACCGAGGATATGTAGCAGGACAGCACCATGCTGTCGCTCTTTGTTGGAGAACAGGTCGGTGGGGAACTCGTGAATTGCTGGAAGAGAAGAGACAGAGGATGTTAGGTGGCATTGCACCTTCAGCAAACCTGCCTGAGACCTGCAGTCCACTGAGGAGCCCAGGCGCCACTGGCTTCAGACTGGCTGGCCAGAGGGCAAGGCAGCTGGGTCCCAGTGTGGGGCACACTGAGGAAAAGTTGTGGGATGAGCCACAGACATCCCAGTCCTTGGAAGCTAATTGGGATTTGGATCTGCCTTGTGCCTTGAAAGATAGTGTAACACACTTCACACACACACTGGGACAGCTGCAATCTGAAAGACGGACACACTGCTGCTGGGGTGAGAAATAGGGCGGCTTTAGCTCTTCAGACAGTGACACAATATGCCCAGTAAGTCTGAAAACATATACAGCCACGCCCCCTGCCCATAAACTGCATCTCTGTCCTCACTGCTGTTATTTAATGGTCTAAATATGAGAACAAGCTGGATCAAAGCTTAAGATTGGAGTACCTGCCTGTAGCCCCAAATGCCACAGCCAATGGAGGAATGGCCCTTTCTCACCCTCCTGCCTCCCTGGATGACTGATGAATATGTCCTTTCATTGGGGAATGCTGGCAAGACCCTTCCAGATTCCTACTTGTCCCCATCCTAGCCAAACTGGAAGCTTCCAAAAGGTAAGGATTCACACGACCCAGGTCACTACTGCATCTTCAAGAGTCCAAGCTGGGCCTGGCTCGGTAGGTTCTCAATAGACTTCACCAATCAGATGAATAAGCAATGGCACAGTGTTAGTGGGGACAACAGTCTGCATTGTGTCATGCTAGTGGGATGCTGTCCCACTTGCCAGCCCTCAGGTGTCTGGGAAGATATGAAATCCAGAGCAGGCATTCCACAGCTGTCTCAGGCAGAGATCCCTAAGCTCTGAAAGCAAAAGTAATCAAATCTCCCTTTTCGACTTCAGATTCAGCATCAAGGAACTGAAACTGGCAGCTGTCCAGGAACCAGAGAGCGCGTGCGTACTTTGAAGCAAGAAGTGCTTCATGCGAACTATCTTCGTTCGCTTCTTTTATATTTTTATTTCCTAATCAAGCTCCTTTAATAGAATTCCGGCTACCGTTTCAAGGGCCTAGATCTGCTACTTAGAGATGGAGAGTTGTGGAGGAAGAGCCTTCACATTCCTGTGGCTGGGATTTTGCTTTCAGAGGAAGTGGAAACGGCTGAGACTTTTGGGCACAGTTCCTTAGACGGTGGTTCTGGTGAGAGATTCCAAGACATCACCTGCTTCTCAAGCTGGTGTGAGGAGAACTGGTCATTTACACAATCTTTGGGGGGGGGCATCTATGAGAATAAGAATACATCTCTGCTTTCCTGACGTTGAGGACACGCCATTTGGGACTGTGGGTTATATAAATGGCTTTGTCCCTGATAGGATCAGACTTTTCACCCAGCCCTGTTGACTTTCCTGCACCCCTAAGACTCCAGGGTACAGTGAATGTCATCCATAGTCTTAATTTTGGCAGCAAATTGGTAGGTGACCTGTAGATCTCTCATCTGTTATGGGCCTCCTATTCTCAGTGCCTATGTAAAGCTTTTTCACATGCTGGAATATGGGTGCTGAAACACGCGTGAATTAGCCTCAGAGAGAGAAGTGACTGGGTGAAAGAATCTCTGGATTCAGGACCTCAGGTTCATTTACTTTGGTCTGTTGAATGAGAAATGACTCCCATTGGTGCTGTCATCTGAATGCTTGGTCCCTGGTTGGCCTGTTTGGGAGCTGCAGCCTCGCTGGAGGAAGTATGTCATGACATGTGGGAGCTTTGGGTATTTAAAGCCCTGCCCCACCTCTAGTTCACTCTCACTGCTTCAGGCTTGCTGGTAAGATGTGATCTCTTGGCTTCCTGCTCTGGCCACCATGCCTGCCTGCTGCCATGCCTCCCTAACGACGATGGAAGCTCAGCCCTGTTATCTCTCTCTGGAAGATGCTTTTAGTCATGGGCTGCTTTATCACAGCAACAGAAACAAATCTAAGCCAGGGCTATGTGGCTGAGTCACTTAACTTCTGGGGCCCTCTGCCCCTTCAGTGACAATCCACTGTGGAAACTCAAGGCTTGCTGACTATGCATGGCATTGCTTGGCTTGAGCAGCAGAGCCCCTCAGTGGGCAGAGGCCATAGCACTCAGCTTCTAGCTGAGAATAGTTCACTCTCTGCTGCAGGATTGAATATTCCAGAAGGTCAATCCCTGTCCTTCTCACACTGTCACCACCACCAACTCTGACCTGCGGACATGCCCTGTGTCCTTGCATCCATAGTTTCAGAACACACTTCTGTCTCTTAGGACCTGTGTGACCTCAGCAAGTTGATGGCATCTCAGGGGCTGTTACCTTCTGTCCCCTCCCTGTAGCTGCAGGTGATGCGCATCCTTGGTTTGTGAAAGTAAGAGAGTCAGTGAGACAGCTTTGTGGGGAAAAGAAAGCAAGACCACAGATGGGTAGAAGAGGCCATGGACTGCACAGGCCACAGGAGAACCTGCCTGCTGGAGCAGTGTCCTCGCTGGTTCCTGAGGAAACCTCTCTCTCTCTACAGCCTGCCAGGATGAGGAGCGCCTGGAGCATAGTCATGTGTGTGAGGCTTGCAAGTCTGAGAGGGCTTGCTGCACCTCAGGCGCTCAGATCCACCCCGGGGTGATGGGAGGGATCAGCAGGCCACACACATGGCTTTTGAGGTCACACCTAAAGCCTTTAAGCTGCAGAAATCCCTAGTGGCAAGTGTGGGGGGAGGAGAGATTTGTCTGCCAGGCCCTGTGGAGCTCAGGGAAGTAAGATGATGCTAGCAACCCCCAGAGCTCAGGAGGAGGGTGGCAACAGGATGGAAGGCAGCCTTCCCTTTGGAGCTTGGCCCCAGAAAAACTTGTCTGTTACCTGTGATCCTGGACAAACTCGGCCATCCTTAGAGGCAGTACTACTTGTTTCTCGTTCTGCTTTGGAGTGTATACAAGGCTCAGGACATTGAAGGAGATCTTTCCTGCTGCCCACTTTCTTAATGGCCCTCGGTCTATAAGTACCCACAATTCCTTCAGCACCTACAACCTATTTCAAGTCTTCAAGACATAGTTTAATATTGTTGTGTACATAGAAAGCAACATAGGAATTTTCTGCCAGCACTGTCCCTTTTAAATTTGTCAGAATGTATGCATCTTATTCAGTGGGCATTCCCACTGCATGGGCACTCAAGCAGGGGACTCGTACGCTGGGAAATGTCAAATAATATTCTGTGTATCTCAAGCCTCTTTGAGTATAATGGCTGCATCTTGGAGGGTGACCCGACTTTCAGAGACCACCAAAGCTACTGAGAAAGCAGAAGTCTCTCAGTGAGAGAATTCCCCTATCCTGAAAGAATAGGATTTAACACCTGTACACTGAGTGTTTACCCCACAGCAGGTGTCAAGCAGGGTGCTGAGTCTCAGGCATCTGGCCCCTGTGGCAGCCCTAACCCACAACACTGAGCAACAGTGAAAGGCCTCTAGGATGGTGACTGAGCCAGCCACTGATGACTTGGGGGAAATGGAGGACATTGAAAGAAGGGTGCTCAGGGCTGGAGAGATGGCTCAGAGGTTAAAAGCACTGGCTGTTCTTCCAAAGGTCTTGAGTTCAATTCCCAGCAACCACATGGTGGCTCATAACCATCTATAATGTGATTTGGTGCCTTCTTCTGGTGTGCAGGCATAATATTGTATAAATAATAAATAAATATTAAAGTTCAGAATTTAGAAAGAAAGAAAGAAAGAAAGAAAGGAAGGAAGGAAGGAAGGAAGGAAGAAAGAAGGGTGCTCAAGTCAAGGCTCGACATTCACATTGTGACCTTATCAAAACCCTGATCTCCCAGCAATCTCAAGGGGCTCATTTCATTTCCACTTACTGATCCCTGGCACTGCAGAGATAAAGGAGTCACCTACAACCACAGTAGGAGACCCGTGAAGAACCTGCGATGATGCCCAACCAATACCTGGCTTTCCTCAAGTACGTACGTACGTATGTATGTATGTATGTATATATATATATGTTTTTCAAGACAGGGTTTCTCTATGTAGCCTTGGCTGTCCAGGACTTGCTTTATAGACCAGGCTGGCCTCAAACTCACAGCAATCCACCTGCCTCTGTCTCCTAGAGTGCTGGGATCACAGGCATGCGCCACCACGGCCCCAGCTTCAGTTGAATATCTTATCTACAACAGGATATGTCTCAGGGCCAAGGTCTCTTTCATCTGAGGGGCAGGCTCTGTTTTCCTGGGATCTCAAAGGTCCATGACAAGAGACAGAGCTCTCAGAAAGAGCAATGTGCCCGGCATTTCACTGATTAAGTTCATCTGCAGCCGACAATCCGCTGCAAATGCCATGGCTCCAGGGGTAACCCAGCGTGGCTATTCCTCAGACTCCTTAGAACATTTGATAGGACTGACTGAGCACGTCCCAGGCTGGGAAGATGGTTCAATGGGTAAGCACTTGCTGTACAAGCGCGAGGGCCTGAGTTCAAATTTCCGACACTCATGTGAAAGGTGAGGTATGACAGCGCATGGCCGTAATCTCAGTGTGTAGATGGGTGGATGTCTGGGGTTTGCAGGCCAGCTGGTGGAGCTATAACGAAGAGCTTCAGCCTCAGTAACTGGCCATGCCTCAGGAAAGGAGGGTGAAGGGTTAGAGAGGTAGCTCAGTAGTTAAGGGCATAGACTGTTTTTCCAGAGAACTTGGGTTGACTCCATGCCCCACATGGCAGCTAACCATCTGTAACTAAAGTTGCAGGGGACCTGACATCCTCTTCTGGCCTCCATGAGTACCAGGCACACACATGGCGCACAGACATACATGTAGGCAAAAGACTCGCCCACTCATGTAAAGAAAATATACCCACCCCCAAAATAAAGTAAAACTAGGTAGAAAGCAATAGAGGTGTGTGTGTGTGTGTGTGTGTGTGTGTGTGTGTGTGTGTGTGTGTGTGTGTGTGCATGTGCGCGCGCCACCCACCTGTCATCTGTCTACCTGTCCATCCACTCACTCATCCATCTTTCATCCATCCATCCATCCATCCATCCATCATGTATCCATTCTCTATATGATGAAGTCTATTTTTTTTTTTTTGGTAGTGTGGAGTTCTCTTAATTTTTGAGAAATGCATGAAGTCATGCGTCCACCATCACACCCCAAGACAAAATAGTTCCATCATCCCCAAAATTCCCTTATGCTGAATGTTTCTAGTCAATCCACCCCTAGTCCCCAAATCCTGGCTACTGGCAGTTGATATGTGCCCTTTCTGAAAGGCCCTATCAACGGAGTTCCATTGCAGAAAGCCTTTCCAGTCAGCATCTTTCACTTAGCAAACCTCTTGGAGAGACATCCACCCTGCATGGTTCCATCTCTTCAAACATCCTTGTTTAGTTTCTTTGACCCCTCTCTCTCTCTCCCCTCTCTCATATTACTATGTTGTAGAGGGTCCCGGCTCATGGCAGGAGCCTTGAATGCTCTGTCCTCAGGGCTTCGTCCCTAGCCCTCTTCTCTTTTCACTCATTCTTTGTGGTTTTGTTTTTTTTTCTAACCTCTGCAGACACCTCCCAACTTTCAACCCTTCAGAGCAGCAGTTGTAACAGCCGTTGGCCCTCTTTAAGGCACCCTAAACCCATCCTCAGTGAGTGGGCCATCATCTCCATGGGCTGCAAGAAGGAAGTCCTGGCAGTCTCAATAACCTGCAGTTCCCTCAGAGGTTATTATGCAGGACAGACCATGAACTTCCCATGAGGGACTAGTCATACATACCAGCATACACTGTGTTCTGATGAGCCTTGACTCACTTGGGCTCTGGTTCTGACTGGGAAATAGGTCTGTTGACCATGGGGACTTCCAGAGGAGAAAAGAGGTCAGACTCTCTTCTCACCGCTGTTTCCATGGGCAACCAGGGATACAGACATTGGCAGGCTCTGCTGGCAACAGCCCTACATCCTGAATTCTGAGCAGGGTGGTTTGGGGTTTGATTATTCTATTTTCTGTTTGTCTCAGTCCATATGTGCTGCTATAACAAAACATGCTAACCCAAGGTGCTTACTAAATGCAGAGAGCTTACTTCTCACAGGTTTAGAGGGGATGAAGTCAACGATCAAGTCCCTGCTTTCTAGGTCATGGAAGGTGCCATCTGTGTCCACATATGGTTGGGAACCAGGCAGCTCTCCAGAGTTTCCCCTTCCTCCCTGCATGGTACTGGAAACTGAACCATGGGCATCATGCATGTTGGGCAAGTATTCCACTGCTGACCTATATTCCGTTGCTTGTTTCTTTTAATTTTGAGACAAGGTCTCACTAAGTTGCTGGGGATGGCTTTAAACTCACCTTGTAGCCCCAGCTGGCCTTGTGTTTGTGGGTTCTCCAGACTCAGCCTCCAGAGTAGCTGATATTATAAGGCTGTGCTATAAGGCTTTGCAGGAGTCTTGTGTCCAGAGATGCTCACTAACCCCAGTGGTGAAGGCAAAGTCAGTCCTCTTGCCCTAGCCAACACTCAGAGTCATCCCTTCTGAAGCCATCACCCTGGAGGTTAATATTCTTTGCAATTCTTTGTTGAGATGGAATATCATTACATAACCCAGGCTGGCCTCAAACTTGTGACTCCCGCCTGTTTCCCAAGTGCTGGGATTATAAGGCATGTACCACAATGCTCAGCTAGAATTTCCCATATGAGTTTGGGACGGGGGGAGGTGACACAAACAGCCCATAGTACTTCTTCTTCGGCCCTTCCTGTACTTTCCTGAGCACCTGACTCCCTGAGTTAAGTTCTTTTCTATGTAAAATAATTAGGATGGTTTCTGCATCCTGTAGCGAGCTGACATACCATCAGTCTCCCTGAGAGCCTAGAAGAAGCCTGGGAACACTTATTTTTCAGGCCATACTTGAATCTGTCCACCTTTCCTCCTCCAGCATCTGTTCCCACACAGAAGCTAAGCAGCTACTCAGCAGCCATAGAAAATAAATGCTGAAGCTGGTCCAGACCTTCCAAGCTCAGCAGTGTCTGGCCCTCCCTCCCTGTCTGGTTGGGATCATCCCAAGGTGTGCTTTCTGCTCTAACCATGCTGAACAGGCTCACGCTGCTGGATCTCGGCACAAGCTGCTGCCAGGCCAGCATTCAGGATGCCTTTGAGTGGTCAAGCCTTTGGCTTTCTACCTAACTGAAGGGCAATCAAAGAACACAGAAGGCTTCATGGGCCTGGCCCTGTATCCTTGGCACCATGCTCTCAGCCTCTGCACAGTGCTCTTCCACAGGAGTACACAGAGCTGTGTTTTCTGGTGGATGCAAAAATTTCCCAAACCTTTCAATTAGTTGATTCTCTTTAGGGAATGTAAACTGTGAAGTGATTTTTTTTTTTTTAATAAAGAAACTGCCTCCAAACATGCCATTTTCTTTGCTTTATGGGTAAAAATAACCCCATGTTCTAAGCCATGACGTTTGTTATGAAACTATGAAAAGGAGACAGGGAGGCTGGGAAGTCGTTTAAATAGCTTCAAATTTCCATTATTTCAACTTACATAAGGTATGTGTTTTAGAAACCACTCAGGCACTGGGAGGCAAAAGCCAAAAAAATTCAAGACTCCCCCCAGCCCCAATTCATTGGTTTAAAATAACTTTGCTGGAAATCTCATGCCTTTCAAGGGCAGTAGTTCACATGTTAAGTACTTATAACACTGCCTCCTGTCCCAAACAGGAGTAAACATAATTATATAAAGTTGTTTTCTTAGCCAACATGAGAAGGAGTTTGAAACTCTATCTTCAGTACATTCCAAAAATAGATTATGCAGTGGAAAAAAAATATGATTGAAAACCTTGGCTACGGGACTCTTCCTTCCTGGGATCGTGGAATTTTATACTTGATGTTGCCAGGGCACTGTATTTTCGTTGATTTCCACCCAGGAGGGGATAAAGGTTCATAGGTGCCACAGGGTTGTTGAGGTCTAAGTCATCCTGCCAAGCCCTGGGTCTACTGAGCACCCTTGCCGGCCTCACTTTATCAGCCCCAAGTCTTAAAGGTGACATGAGTGTCTGGAGAGGCCAGCTGCTTCACTCAGCAAACCAATCAGTTAGTGACAGAACTCCAAGATCCAGAACACACAAGCAGACCATGGTGAGCCCAGACAGGACAGCAGACCTGACGTGAAGTCTCTGGGCCATCAACCCCACTGCCCAGGGCTCTGTCTCCATGACCACCAGCTCCAACTGAAGGCCAGCTACTGAAACTTGGATCTTGAGTGTTCTCAAGGTTCATGTGTTAAAGATTTAGTCCCCCAGGTATGACTATCAGGAGGTTACAGAGGCTTTAATGGTGCGTTAAGTCCTTTGGTCATCAAAGACGCGCCCTCAAAGACTATGAGATCCCACCCCATACCTCCTCTCTTTTGATAGCCATGAGAGGACATAATTTCATTCTTCTGATTGATGGATTATTCACTCTTTTGTTGTTTAATTTTTTTTACTTCCTCCTATATTAATTCCCTGACAGATATTAATTCCCTGACAGATAGATATTGGCAAAAATTCTCTTCCATCCTGTGGGTTGACTTGTAACTTTGTATGTGATCCAGCTATACCAAATTTGGGATACATCCCCAAAGAACCAAAGTCACTTACTATAAACAGAGTTTCCTTTAGAGAAACTTACACTCATGTTTGCTGTGGCACACTGTTTACAACAGCCAAATTATTGAAACAGCCTAGGTGCACAAATGATGAACAGATAAATAAAATGTGCTGTACATGTACACAGTGTACACAGAGAGATCTACTCAGTCCTAAAGAAGCATGTGTTGGCAGAAAAAAATGGGTGAGAACCAATGTTTATTACGTTAAGTGAAATAAGCTAGACTCAAAAGACAAATGCCATGTTTCCTCTAATATTTGGTTGGAAGCTGGCCAGAGAAACAATGTGACTCAAGAGGGAAGCATTTGGGCTGCAAAAGAGGAAAGAGTAAGTGAGGATGTGGGAGAGGGGATGAGAAAGTAAACAAAGTAACAAGAGGCTCCAAGTACATTGTATCCAAGTGCTACCTGGATGGGCACAACCTTGAAAAAGGTGGAGCATAGTGGGAGCTTTTAAGTCAGGGAGGGTGTGTCCTTGAAGGGGGCTGTAGAACATATCTCTTCATCTTCCTTCTCTCTGCTTGGGAGGTTATTAGTTTTGTTCAAACAGGCACTAATTCCCACCATGCACTTCCTCTCCACAGGCCCCAAAGCCCAATTGTATATGGGCAAAATGAACCTTTCACCTTTGTAAGTGGATTTCCTCAGGTATTTTCTTATAGTGGTGGAAAGCTGACAACTGACCTTTTAGGAACAATATCACAGTCAAGGCTCTTAAGAAGCCTGTGAGATATCACCAGCAGCTCCATTTACTGAAGGGCAATCTCTCAGCAGCACCGGACTGTACAGCAAGAGCCATGAAACATTTTTTTCTCTCTCGGTCCAACAGATCTTCATCTGGTGTTTGTTCCAAGAATAACATTTCAAATGGGCTGAGGGGTGGGGGAGCCATACATGAGGACTCTTGTTACTGCGAACCAGAAGACAGTGGGAGCCACCAGCTGTCCAGGAAGACGATCATGGTCAAATTACTGCTGTACTTCCCTCTAGTCATTCCTTGGGCATTTGCACTGTTGCTGATTAGGGTCTAAGTCCTAGAACAAGAAGGGCCATAGCTCCACCCTTCTGCTGGCCGTGGAAAAACTGTTGCTACAGACTTTAAAGGGCAACACACAAGTCACATGCGGTGTGTTTACAGTTGTGAAGACTCAAAGCCACCCAGGTAGGCATAGCAAGGAAAGGAGTCTCATGGCTCCCCTCTGTAATGCTTTTACTAAACATATTAAATCAATTTACTATGATTCATAAGAAGGACTCAAGGATAAAGGTGATCCACGAGGCCCTCAAAAGAGAACAGAAGGCTTCAAGAAAACAGATAAGGAAAGTGCTAGAATAGATATGAAAGCGAACTGACAAAAGGGAGTAGTGGGGGTGGGAGGACATAGCAATTAGGGAGTGAAAGCAAGGAGGAATGAGGTCAAAGGGATGAAAAAAAAATCAAACCTAAGAATATATGGAAATGCTATAAGGAAGACATGTTACCTTGCATGTTCATTAAAAACTATATAAGATACTGTACAAATAAATCTAGTACTAGACAGCACAGTGTGGCCCTTCCAACATTATGATGCCCAAGTCCTGTCACAACAGGGAAATCAGGATGCTTGGGTGAGGGAAGAATTGTGTAGAAAAGATCACAAGGAACTTTCTGGAGCGATAGAGATTTTCCCAGGTTGCAATTGGAGTAGTAGTTACACCATTAATTACGTGTGTCAAAACACAAAGAGTGTACTTGAAAATCTGAATTGTATAAATGTTATAAAAGTTATACCACGTAAGAGACTATGCATATGGCTTGGTGGTAGAGTGCTTGCCTAGTGTGTACAAGGCCCTGGTTTTGAGTACCAGCTACACACACACACACACATACACACACACACACACACACACACACACACACACACACACACACCACAAACAAAACCTTAAAAATTCAGAACTGAATGTATGACAGTCCAGTAAGTGGAAGCATGTCACCACTGACAGTGGTAAGGGCTCCCATTATGCCACTGTTCATGGCAAGCACAAACATGTGACTGGCACCTGGTTCCCACAGATGGACATACCTCCATAGGTCAGAAGTCAACTGCAGAAGCCTCAGAAGCCACTAGAGAAGCTCTGATGCCAGGGCCCAGTCTCAGGTAAGCTCTTGTCACTGTGCCTTCCAGAGAACAGGATTTGCAGATGTCACCTAAGCTGTCACTGTCACCAACGGTGACAATGGAACTCAACGTGCTAGGGCCAGGCCCCGTGTGCCCCCTACGCATTCTTGGCTGGCAGAGGTGGCTGCCTGAGTAAATCTGGGCCATGTGTTAACTGGAGCTGTCTCTCCACCAGCAGAAACAATTATTCATTGTCTGACGAGGGCCAGATGGCAGCAGGCTTCGGAAAGTCCCGGGGCTGGATTCGCCTGAGGGTGAGCTGTTTCAGTTGTGGGTCGAGATATGTTCTTGGCATTCAGAGCCAAACTGGGCATGATCTGGACACAAGGGTAGGGTGTCACCGGCAGAGTTTCCTAGGACTGTGAAAGGAAGCAAAGTGCCACATGCCTAAATCCCTGGGACCCATCTCATCACACACTGGAGCATCTAGGATCCAGGTGCTGGCAGGACTGGGCAACGGTTAATTCTGTCAACCCGACAGGCTCTACAGTCACCTTGGAGGTGAGCCTGTGTATGAGTGTGGTGGAGTCTCTAAATTGAATTAGCCAAGATGGGGAGACCTGTTCTAAATGTGGGTGGCACCACTCCACAGGCTGGCGTCCTATGCTGAATAAAAAGAAGACCCACAACCATCATCCTGCTTCCTGACTGAGGACACAGCATGACCAGGCAGCTCTGACTCTGGCCATCGTGATGCCTCCATCATGATACACTATTTATACCCTCAATCTGTGAGCAAAAATAAACCATCACCCCCTAATGTTGCGTTTGCCAGGTATTTTTCAAAGCAACAGGAAAAACAACCAATACAGACTGGCATAGACTGGTTCCCATCGGAGCCTCTGGGAGTAGATGTTCCAGGTCTCTCTCAGCACCCAGAAGTGGCCAAGGTCCTTGGCATTTCCTGGCTGGTACACGCCTTACTTCTCTCCCAGCCGTTGCCTTCATCCAGCAAGCTCCTCTTACTGGGTCTCCATATGGCTTTCTCAAAAGGACACCAGGCCTGGCTTTGGGTCTCACTTTTTACCTAGCATGACGCCATTTTGACTAATTAAAAAATTCCTGTTTCTAAGCAACTGCACAGTCACAGGTACCAGGGGTTAGGACTGGACAAGGATGTGGTTGTTTTGGAAAACAACTCACCTTGCACCGTCCACACATCTGTTAGCTGTGTTCACAGAACACAGGTACCTGGAGCACTGGCGTGAGCCAGTGCTAGACCATGGCAACAGCCATTGGTCAAGGTTAGGTTCTATAGTCTAGGGCTTGCTTCAAATGCAGGCAAACCTCCTGCCCGAGCGTCCCTAGTGCATGGATTATTGGCGTGAGCCACTACGCACAGGTCTTTTGTATCCTGTGATCTGTGAGCACTGCCCCGAGTCGTAGCTGTTATCCAGTATAATCAGCAATGTCCCCCTCCAAGGAGCCACTATTTGGCTGACACCCTTCATGGGGCGCATTACTGTTTAGGAGTAATGTTGATCTAGAGTGAAAATCAAAACCAATTAACCAAGAGAGTTTAAACTGCCTTAGGCTGATCAGCCAAGAAAGATAACCAATTCCCAGAGAACACTGGGTCCTTCCCTGTCCTGGCCAGCCTATGCGAGGTGGGTTGGGGAAAGGTGGATTTTGGGGTTCAGGTGCTTCTCAACCTGGATCTGAGGGGTGGTGGTTCAGGCTCCCTTGGACACTGGTGAAGGACGGATCTCTTGTCCTTTCACAGGCTCTGGTCCTCATGGTAGGAAGTTGAGAGCTTGTTGTTATGTGAATTGTCTGTGCCAACTTGACCAGGCTGTCACAATCGGCTCTTTAATCATATGCAAATCTAGGCTTTGCTGTGAGCCTGTTGTATAAATGCAGCTAACAGGTACCATCTGCTGAGTTTAAGTAAACGAGATTATGCCCAACACTGCGGCTGTGAATTCAGCTCCACTCAGTTTAGTTGGAGACTTCACAGCAAAGCTAAGGTGTCTGAGAGAAGGGACTCTGCCTGCAGACAGCACCCCAGCTCTTGCCTATGAGATCCTTACACACACACACACACACACCCGGGGGTGGCAGAGAGAGAGGGAGGGAGAGGAAGGGAGGGAGAGAGAGAGCGAGAGAGAGCAAGGATTATGGATTGGATGATTGTCCCCCACAGATTCATGTATTAAAAGATTAGTTTCCTGGGTTGTGCAATTTGGAGGTGATAGGATCTTTACAGGGAAGCACCCAGAGAAAAGCCTGTAGGTACCAGGGGGCATACCCTCAAAGGAGGATTGTGGGAGCCAGGTCTCTTTCTCTTCTGCTCTTGCTTCCTGCCTTATGTGTAGAGCTATTCACTCTAACAGAAGTTCTTGCCCTTACGTTTCAATAGAGGCTCAAAGCAACGAGGGCCACTAGATTTAGGCCAGGACCTCCAAAGCCATATTCTGACAAAAATGAACCTTCCTTCTATTAACCAATTAATTGTCTTGGGTAGTTTGTTATAGTGATAGAAAACTGACAAATACATGATATACAAATGTAATCTTTACAAGGATCGATGGATTTATAGCTGCATGGAGAAATATGGGGTATCTCTCTGTCTGTCTGTCTGTCTGTCTGTCTGTCTGTCTGTCTCTCTCTCTCTCTCTCTCTCTCTCTGTGTGTGTGTGTGTGTGTGTGTGTGTGTGTCCCACTGGCTTCATTTGTCTGGAGAAGCTGGTGTTATTCTGGACTATGCCAGGCTTGGCATAGCGAGACATGAGGAATGAGGAGCCACTGTGACCTCAGAGAGACCTAGGTACGCAGGCTGGTGAAGGACCAACATGGTAGCTCCTGCAGCGACTTGTATAGTATTGCTGTGGGCCAAGGCTGCCCTGCCCTCACACTCTCAGTCCCCAGGGCTGCCCTGATTGCACAGCATTACCATCCTCAATACAAGCCTGTCTCCTACACCAAATCCCTACCTTCCTACTCCTCCCATGAGTAGACTTGAAGAAGGAAGTCTCTTGGCATATTTGGGTCTACTGAGACCTTTCTGGAAAGGACAGAACACTGTCCTTGTGCAGAGCTTTTAACCTTGAGCAGGTAATGTTTACAATAAAGCCATTTACCCACTGGGGTTCACTAAACAGCGTGAGGCAAGGTCACAGAAGGGAAGACACTGACTGACAGGCCATGTGATTTCCAGATGGGTCCATGCACAGTAGGTTTGTCACTAACATTCAAATGGTGTCAGGATTTGGACATCCAACCCCTACAATCTCCGAAGAATAAAGATGTCTGTGTGATTCCTTCTCTAGACTTGGGGCTGGTTTTCATCTTTGGATCTAATTGTATAGAGCATTTCCAAGAGAGTCACTGGGGTCTAAGTTTTACTCCTGGCTTTTCCTTTGCAAGCATAAAAGAAATGGTTTTGTTCTCTGCTTTCCCTACAGGCAGGCGAGGTTGGAGGAGGCTCTCAGCTCATTATGAGCCGAAGGTTTACAGAACCAGTGAACAGAATACAAGATGAGCCATACAGGTTCTCCAGGCTCCTTTTGTGCCCTTCTCCTCCTTCAGGTGTCTTCTGGGACTCTCACCTCCCTTCAAAGACAGATCGCAGAAGCCAGGCAGCAAGAAATCTCATGGTACTCCCAGACTAGTGGGAAAGCTCAGCTAATGCTGTGACCCAGAGCTGGCTCGGGGGGGGGGGGGCGGGGGGAAGGTACACAGTGATCTGCGAGCTGCCTAAGTTACTTGTCTGCCCAGTTAGAATCCAATCTTTTCCCTCTGTGGAGCAGCAGCAGGAAGCCGATCAGGACTGGAAGTCACCTCTCTTATTCTGTCCTGCCCAATTATCTGAATTCTTCACCAGGCCGAGAGCACATCATGGTCATGTACACTCTGAACAGGCAGGAAAGGTGACAATGTGAAAGTCACTGCTAGGCACTTCCTTCAACTTGCCGCGCAGAAGGCACAGGGTGCTTTCCTGACCCAGCAAACATCGCAGGCACATCTGCTTTGACAGAGTTTCAGGCTGCGAATTTAAAGCATGCACATCCTTCATACTGTCTCTCCCAATGGGCCATGGCACAAAAAGCAAGGACATCAAACTTCCGAGAGCAACCACTCAGCAGAGACAGACGGTAGCCTGCACTCAGGCCTAGAACACAGTATATGAAGGTCCAGGGAGGAGCTGGCAGAGAATGTTCCGCCAAGACGCCCCCCCCCCCCGCCCCAGTTCCAAAGCTATCAACTTGGGTAAATGACCAGGAGTTGAGACAACACATAGGAAGATGAATAGATACTGCTCCAGTCCCTTCTCACTTAAGACGATGGGGACAAGGTACCACGGCAGCCCCTCCCCCAGGAAGTTTCCAGACAATCTGAGGTCCCTCAGAGATGCTCATCAGGGAGAGCCTATGACCTGCCTTCCTCCCGGATGTCAGCCAGCGCCACTCAGGTCCTTCCTCCCACCTGAGTGTGCAGGAAGGAAGCAAGAGGTCAAAAGCAACAGGGCGGAGGAGCTAAGGTGCTTGCTGCACAAGCGTGAGGCCTGAGTTGGGATGTGCGGCACCCATGGGAGAGCTGGCTGGGGAGGCAGAGAGGAGAATCCCTGCAGCTTGGTGGCCTGCTAGTCTAGCCAATGGGAAGCTCCAGGGGTAGTGAGAGACCCTGTCTTAAAAAGCACATTGGAGAGCAAGTAAGGAAGATATCAGATCTCTCTCTCTCTCTCTCTCTCACACACACACACACACACACACACACACACACACACACACACACACACACACACACACACACACACCCTGATCGCCGGAATGGTGGCTGCTTCATCTCACACTGAGCACCGATGCTGGCCTCACTCCACTTCTTATTAATACCTTCACTTTCCCCATCTCCATCACGATTTCTTTACCAGTCTCTATTCTGTATGGACACATGCTCTGCTTCCAGGCAAGAGACCACCCAAACTGGGAGGCTAGAAACACACAAGCAGGCTCCGTGACTTCCCTGTTCAGTTTCTTTCTTTTTTTAAAATTTATTTATTTTTCTTGTATATGCACTGGTGTTTTGCCTGCATGTATATCTGTGTGAGGGTGTCAGATCTTGGGGTTATAGACAGTTGTGAGCTGCCATGTGGGTGCTGGGAATTGAACCGGGGTCCTTTGGAAGAGCAGTCAGTGCTCTTAACTGCTTAGCATCTAGTTAAGTCAACTTTCATCCACACCTTGCATGACAGGCACATCTTTTTCCCGAGTAGGTGTAGAAGGGCAACATGTTTCTATTTATCCTTCTCCCATCCTTCCATAACCCAGATCCTGACTGCTTTCCCTCTACACAAGTACAGAGCATGCCATGCTCCCAGGAAGATCTGTACCGGGGGCTGTTATGGAGTAGTCTGCTGGAAAGGGGGAGGCAGCTGTGTGGCTAATGGTGACTGTGACACTACAAGAGGCCACGGTGGGAAGCTGAACCAGGCTTTCATGGGATATGGAAGATGAGCAACAAACTCTAGCTGCGAACAGAGACAGCTCAGGGGGAAAAAGCTGGGTCCACGGGCATCCTGGGAGTCATACTAAGCTAGGGACACTCTTTGCAGGGGCACTTTAGGAGGCAGCGTGCAGTTCTCAGCAGACATGGATTCAGGCAACACGAGCCACAAGGATCTAGGACTGTCTCATGGCGCAAGGATAGGCTCAGCTGGGAGGTAGCAGTTTAGGGGGACTAGTGCCAGCTTTGAGGACTTTAGGGTAATTGCCTACTGCTCTCAGAGATGGGCAGGACTAGGGCATTGCAAACGCCTACAGCAGTGGTGGGCTAGCTAGAAGAGCAGACGAGGAGAGAAAGTAACCTCCACTGTTTCCAGTAGTAAGAGTGGGGTTACCTAAGGGGAAGTACAGCGACAGTGGGGACAAAGTGTCCTGTGGATGACAGTATTTTGTTACTTGCCTGGATGTGTAACACCGGCATGCTGAAGTGACAAAAATGCTGACTGCACTATTCTGTGTCTGTCTTCCTTCAAATGGACACTCCTTTTCTCCCCTCCCCCAGCCATGGTTGGGCCTAGCCCAGTCTGGAGCAGGCCCTACATGAGCAACCACAGCTGCTGTGAGTTCATGAGCGACATATCCAGGTCAAGCACAAGACAGTGGTTCACAGCCTCCTGTTTCTTAACATTCCCTGAGCCTTGGATGGGGTGATTTGAGTTTCTTGTTCAATGCTGAACACTCAAGCTGTCATCTGCTCTTGCGCCTGGACCAGCAATGAGTCGTTGCATAATTACCATTAGCTGTGAAGGGAAATGCCTCTGACCAAGTTGGGAAATCTTTCTTCTATTTATGACTGTGGTGCAGAGGATGGAACCCAGGGCCTGGTACCATGCCCAGCCCTCAACCAATGAGCCTTAGTCCTATAGAAAGTTCTCGTAAGAGCCAATCTGAGGCTCCCTTGGCTCTGGCCTGGCTCGTATCTGCCCACAGAGTGCATCAAGAACCATTCACACATGGTGTCTTTCAGACCTCTGTGCTCTTGGAGAGTTCCAGTCTGGGATGTATATTGACAACAGCAGCTCACAACTCACAAACACTGGGCTAAAAGCACCCTGAACTCTCTGTGGGGAGTAAAGGGTAGAAGGCACAGAAATAAACCTTTCTGACTCAGTTTCCCCAGGGACAGTTTGGGACAAGGGATGAGGTAACACACACACTCAACTCTGGGGAAGAAAAGAAGGAAACAACTTTTAGCTTGGCCTCTTTTTAATCCTAGCTCCTTGGGGAATTAGCCCATGAGCCCCAATTTGTGGGAGAGAGGCTGAAGAAGGTTCTGTGGCTGGCCTGCACCCTCCTACGTGGAGGGGACAGCACACAGCCAGCGCCTTCTTTATCTTGGCCCCTTTCTTGTGGCCACCACCCTGAAACAGTAGCTTCCATCCCCTGTGGGCACTCTGGAGAATTAGCTCCCCTGCTCTATGGTTTCCGGGCCAGAGGAGAGGGCCAGTTACTATTCTGGGATGGCCAAGTCTACATGGGGAATGCACTTCCTTAAACACATACCCAGAAGATTATATTAAGCATAATACAAGCACAATAGTGCAAGTCCCAGGTCAATTTAGTCACCTTCTTTGCTTTTTACTTCCATCCTGATTCATCTCCCTTGCGGGTACACACACACACACACACACACACACACACACACACACACACACACACACACACACACACACTGATATTGTCTTCCATCCTCCAGATCCCAGGATCCCAGTGCTACTGGGTCCCACTACAGTGGCAATGTCAGAGACTCCTCCTTGCCCCTCTAACCACAAAGAAAGTTCTGCACCCTGTTCAGCTTTAACATCCTATTACAATGCCAACTGCAATTTATCATGCCTGACATCTCCCAGGGTGGAGGGCTACCCCTCAATTTAGTCTGCTTGGCCCTGCACATATCATCCTTGGAAGTTGTAGAATGTTCTCCAATGACTAAGTGAAGGGCCATAGAGAAGTTAGGTAACTTGGCCAAAGTCACACACAGCAAGTGGTCAAGTTGGGGCTTGTACCCAGACAGTCAGCCCTCCATCACTACCATGTGGCCTGCCTGTTCAGGGCATGCACATAGGACCATGGAAACCCACTGGAATATTTCTAATGGTTGAAATAGAGTGGTTTGTTCAAATATATTCTTTTCTAACTGTAGTAGGTTATATTTCCCAGGGAGTAAACACCATCAGCCAACTTCATATCACAAAATTTGTAGACGTGTAGAAGGAAAAAAAAAAAAGAAAAAAGCAAAGAGATGTCACCCCACAATCCAGTGAAAAGTGACTCCTAACAGTGTCTGGAGTCACTTAGAACTACCTGTGTAGGGTAAGGTTGCAGGGTAGGAAAAGGAGTGTTGTCAAGGGTCCTACAGTCCCACAGCAGAGGTGGTGCCTGGAGGCAAGCACCCCCGGATTATACCCACAGTCACCTTGTCCCCAGCTATGCAGAAGCAACCCTCCTTGCCTCTGCCCTATTCATTGAAAGCCACTTCTGGAAAATAGTGGAACTTTAGGCCAGAAGCCCAGGTCCCCACGCCTCCCATCAAGGCTGCTGTTGAACACGCAGACTGGAAGGCAGCATGGTGACCTTTGAATTTCTGGGCGTTTTAGCCACTGTGCGCTATTTTCTATGGGTCTGGAACAGCTCACTGGTCCTCTTGCACCGCCCACCATGGTTCTGATGATAGCAGAGGAACCTTGGGAGTGATTTCTAAATGAGTGAGACTTCTGCCCCAGGAGTCACTAACAGTGCAGATCCAGAAAAGGTAGAGGGGAGAATTTGGGTGTGCAACTCTGCACACTTTGGGGCCCAGAGATGTAGCTCAGTTGGCAGAGTGCTTGCTTTGAATACAAGAAGCCCTAGGTTCGATTCCCAGCATGGTGCCAAACAGGCATGGTGGCACAGGCTGGCACCCCATCCCTGAGGAAGGGGAGGCAGGAGGCCTGGGATTTAGGGTCATCCTTAGCTGCAGAGAATTTAAGGCCAGTATGGCTCCATGAAACGGTATCTCAGAATGCTGCTGCTGCTGCTGCTAGCCAACTTGGGGACCATGGGTGCTTACAACACATGAATTCAGGGTCCAACAGCTCTCCAGGACTCACACACCATAGGGCGTTTGACACATAACAGCTCATTTATTCCTATAACCACAACCGCTCACCTTCACCCTTCTGAGTTGATAAAGTCATCCGGGGACTGTAGATAGCACATAATAAAGTTCTGGAATATTCTAGAACAGCAGTTCTCAGCCTGTGGGTCTTGACCCCTGTGTGGGCTGAGCGACCCTTTCACAGGGGTCGCATACCAGACATCCTGCATATCAGATATTTACACTGCGGTTCCAAACAGTAGAGGAATTACAGTTAAGAAGGAGCAACAAAAATAATTGTAAGGGTGGGGGTCACCACAGCACGAGGAACTGGATAAAAGGGTCACAGTGTTAGAAAGGTTGAGAGCCACTGCTCTAGAAGGTTGTTGTGCCTGTGCCTTCCATCCCTTATCAGCCCCCCTCCCAGGAACCTGGGCAATGGTGACTGTCTGTGCCCCGTGTTCCTCTGCTTTCGTAGGCATTGGGGTTCAGAGGGGCGCAGGATACAGTATGCTGAATATAGTTGGCCTGGTCTGGACCTCGAGGAGAAACCAGGGCATAATCGGGAAGGGAGGGAGGGAGAGCACTATTCTATGAGACTGTGACCCTCCCTGTTCCCTAGACTTCCTTCCTACATGACCCCTTACTTGGCTGGCCATACCCAACTTGGGGTATCGCAGAACTCAGGTGTGCAACAGAGAGGTTAGATGACTTGCCTCAGGTCACACAGCAAAGCAGCGCAGTCAGGAATTTGAACTCAGGAAGTTTGGATTAGCTGTGACAAAGAGCTGACCCTCTGCCTAGGGGAATGCTCTTCCCAATGAGGGTGGCCCTTTGACTCTCTTAGGCACGTGAAGGGTGCTTCGAAGTTCCTCTGAGCTTTGAATGTTTACTGAAGCCACTGTCCTGTTGTATTGCAATTCTTCTTCTCTCTCCACATGGTAGGCATAACTAGCCCAAGGGGGCCCGCAGTTGGACAAAGTTTCTTCATGACATCTGCTTTCACTTGCCAGAATATAATAAATAGACCAACCAAGCATGTTCGCCATTTGCACAGTACCCTCTAGGGCTGTGCAAGGGATAAGGGCCAGGGGCACATATCAGTCTCTTACTGGACTCAAAGGACGACTTTGTTGAGCAAGCTCCCAGCTCCCAGCCTGGCATCGAGGGCACATTGGTGCCTCCGCCTCTTATCCACTTGGTGCTGAGTGTGGCTGGAGCACACGGGTGGCTTCCAGTCTTCCTTAGGATTCCAGGGCCACACTGTGGTCTGTTCTCGGTGTCTGCCTGTCCTGCTGAGCGGTAACGAGGGATGCTGGGTGGCTGGGCCGCCCCATTTATTTCCCACCTCCTTTTGTGTTGAGACCGACTCACCGGGAACTCTTCAGCCACTTGTTTGCCCCAGGAATGCAGATTGTAGGCTAAAGCCTGAGCTTGCATGTGCTGTGCCTGTGTCTCCCAGTAAACACACCAATGCCACAAGGAGGAAAAACCAGAGGGAGCAGGAGACTCCCTCCCACTCAGGCCAGCTGGATGAAAGCAAATGGATGGCTTCCTGTCACTGTGACCTATCGCCATGGGCGTCTCCTCACGGGTTGACTGTGCATTCAGTTAGACACTACTGAGAATGGCCTGAACTGGAGGGTAGGTGCCAACGTCAAGGTAAAACTGATGGTCCAAAGGTGGCAACTGCATCCATGGCATTATAGACATGGTTGCCTCACTCTCTCTTACCCCTGCCCCCTTTTCCTTCTCCCCCTCTCTCCACTATGGTCAGAGATTGTGACAGGACAGTTGTCCTCCACTGAAGCTTGTGCCCTGCCTACCATCTTCTCTTCTCAGTGCATGCCCCTCTCTCCACCCAGGCAGGTTCTCCTTCCTGACCTCACTCCTGCAGACAGTTTCACTGCTCTTCATGGCGAACACTTTTTACTCCCTCTGTTCCAAGTCCACGAGAACTCTTCCCTCCAGAGCCGCCGGCCACTCAGAACCCAGAAGTGAAGGGTCACAGCTTCGGTGGTCAGCCGAACACCTGCCTAGCATAAGGAGCTGAGGAAGCTTCCAGACTGCATGAGCAATAGAGCAGCTGCCACTGAAAAGATGGGCAGCACCAAATTTAAAATGTGACACTGTGGGACACTCCTCTTTCCTCAGGTAGCTCCCTGTACGTAGACAGTGACCGTAATGCAATAGACTATGTAAAGTCTGTAAAAACAAAACAAAACAAACCCAGTGGTGTTTTCTTAATCTCCTTTAGACAGGCACATTCTTCGCCCCATTGCTGGGGTAGGAAGATCTGACCAGGGGCTGTTGGCCTGACATGTCTGGATGGGAAGTCCTCCTTTGACCATCTAAGCGTTGAGTGCAAGGTGATGTACAGCTGCCAGAACAAGCAGATGCTAATTCAGCCCCACAAGATGACACTTGGGAGCCAGCGTGCATGACAATAATAAGTTCTTTTTTTTTTTTAAAGGATTTATTTGTTTGTTATATATACAGTGTTCTGCCTCCATATACACCTGCACATCAGAAGAGGGCACCAGATCTCATTATAGATGGTTGTGAGCCGCCATGTGGTTTGCTGGGAATTGAACTCAGAACCCCTGGAAGAGCAGACAGTGCTCTTAACCTCTGAGCCATCTCTCCAGCCCGGACAATAATAAATTCTTTTCCTGGATCCTGGGTCTAGAGTACTCCGTAGCTGCTGGAAATACTTTTCAGTCGGTTGAGGTTTGAAGTGATGGACAGGGCTTTCCCCAGTGAGGCTCTGTGTGATTAAGCCATTGAGGTGGTTAATAAGATCCTAAATCTTGCTGCAGTCCCCCCCCCCCAAAGATGGATACATGATCACTTTAAACACTGTATGGTTGGGGAGCAAACCACGCCCCATTGGGAAGCAGTGGGAAGGGCCATGCCATAGCATGTGGGACAGCTGTGAGGAGCAGGCTGCTGGTCCTCAGAGCAAAGGTCTTAGGCTAGCCTACCTTGCCTTAGGACTTGGGCAACTTCAGACAGGAGATGTTTATGAAATCAGATCTCGGAAGGCTGGCCCTTTATTCTATCTATCCATGTATCTATCATCCATCTATCTCTTATCTATCTATCTATCTATCTATCTATCTATCTATCTATCTATCTATCTATCTTTTCTCCTTCACTGCTGAGGCTCAAGCCCCAGGCTGCTCACAATAAGAAAGTCTTCTGGGGCTAGAGAGATGGCTCAGAGGTTAAGAACACTGTCTGCTCTTCCAGAGGTCCTGAGTTCAATTCCCAGCAACCACATGGTGGCTCATGACCCTCTATAATGAAATCTGGTGCCCTCTTCTGGTGTGCAGGCATGTACATAATAAATAAATCTTAAAAAAAAAAAAAAAGAAAGAAAGAAAGTCTTCTGCCATTGAGCTCTCAGCTTTGACCCTCCTTTCCACATCCAAACCTCCTACCAGTCTTCTCTTCAAAATTGCTCTTAGGTGACCATGTCTCTGGCATTCCCCAGCAAGGCCCACTTTAGCTGTGAGCTTGTGTCAGCCTCTCCCCTCGGGCCCAGTGGGATTGAACCAGGCTGTCCCTCAGAGGCCCTTCATGGGTTCTGCTGACCCAAAGGTGAGAGCATCCTTAGTTCAGCACCAAAACAGCTTGTGATCTTTGGCATCCAACAGATTTGGCAACCCTGACACCCAATTTTGAATGTCGACCTGAGTGGATCAAGAGATATGTGGAGATCTGGGGTGTGTCTTTCCAAGATTATGGGTGCCAGGCACCTATCCATCACTCAGTTTGATTTTATGGATTGTTCTCAGTAAGGGCACTCATGGGTCAGGGCCTACTAGGAGACAAACCCATATACTCTATAGGTTCTAATTACTAGTATGTTTGTGTACCAATGTTCAGCAGGAACATAGCATTGGTAGGGAGGATCTTTCCACAGATGAGCTCATATGTTACACTCACTGAATCCCAGGACAGTAATTCCAGGGCACACCAGCCAGAACCCTTAGCAACCGCCTTTGCTGCTCCAAATGTTGGCTCTGGCCATCGATCTAGCCTAGCCATCAGTTCTCTAAATGTCTCTCCCTCGAGCCTTATCACCCTCTCCCACACCCCACTTTCTCTTCTCTGACCTTCACACTTGCTCACTTGCCCTTTTTGGGTTTGCTAGTCTAACTCGCCTTGGGATGGGAGCACAGCACACAGCCGTAAGCATGACCACCCTGGAGGCAGAGGTAGGAGAATCACCTGTGCCCAGAGCTTGAACCCAGGTATTCAAGGCAAGCCTGGGCCACATAGCAAAATCCTGTCTCAAAAACAAACAAACAAACAAACAAACAAACAAACAGAAACAAACAGATCCCCTTTGGGAGCTGTGGGAGAGCCTTGTGACAGAGCCTTGGGTTTGATCTTTCACTTCTAAGGTGTCAAGAAAACTGCACTGACGTTAGCTTGGATGGGGCCAAGGCTCCGCAGCTTTGGCCACCTTCTCACATGTGCCAGGCCCCATCACCAGGAGACAAGAGACTGAAGGAAGCTACTCTTGACTCATTATGGATTCATTTTCAAGCCAAAGACACAAACCCAAATAACTCCAGGCCATGATCGTCCAATTAGTCACAGATGGCCACAAGCTCAGTGACTCAGGCAGGAGCCAGGCGAGAACAGCAGGTGCTGGGCACAGAAGGCGGCCCCTGTGCTGTGGGAGTCTGGGAATAGATACCTCTGCATTCCCAAATACAGGCTCAGTCATCTACTGAGATTGGGCCTGGTGGATTTCACACTAGGCTCAACGACAAGCAGCTGAGAACCAGCTGTGAAGTACCACAGCAAAAGAGCCATAAAGGCAATGAAGGGGTGTGTGTGTGTGTGTGTGTGTGTGTGTGTGTGTGTGTGTACACACATATGCATGAGTACATGTATGTGTTGGTGTGTATGTATGAGCATGTGTGTATGTGTGTTCATGTGTGTGCACACATGTGTGTTTGTGTATGTAGGTGTTCATGTGTGTGCACATGCATGTGTAGCACGCGTTTATGTGCATGTGTGTGTTGGGGTAGACATGCATACGGGTGTGCAGCTGCACATAAAGGCCACAGGATGGTATTGGGTCTCCTGCTCTATCGTTTTCCTCCTTGTTCCTTTGAGGCAGAGTCTTGCACTGAACCTAGGGCTAGGCTGGCAGCCAGGAAGTTCCAGCCATCCTACTGTCTCTAACCCCAGAATGCTAGGGTTACAGGCATGAGCTTGGCCATGGCCAGCTTTTTATGTGGGTGCTGGAGATTTGAACTCTGGTCCTCATGCTAGCGCAAATGCTCTACCCACTGCCTCTAGCCAAGATATGCGCATGCAGCTAACTTCACATCATGATGCAAACAGATTATCCCCAAAGGAAGCCAGACATGAAGCCAACAACAGAGCTTTACTTAAGCTGGAGAACAGGAAGGGCAGCCATGAAAGAGGAGAGAGCCATCCCAAGACAATGGACGACCAAGGCCCTAATGGAGCAAAACACACTGCCCTCAGCTCAGGGAGCCCAACTCTGCGTGTCCACACAGGCAGACAGGTGTCGACAGCAGGGAAATTCAGACTTCGTATGGAGCCCTGCACTATGGCCTCCCTGCCCTAAAACTCCATTAATTTTATTTTACAAAAAAAGATGTCTTGGAGTCAGCGAGGTTGATCAGTGGGTAAAGACGATGGCTGATGGCCTGAGTTCAATGCCGGGTCCCACATAGTAAAAGGAGACTAGTGAGTTCCCAAACAGTTGTCTTTTGACCTCCACAGGGGCGCCCTGTCCCCTGCCCCCACATTTTTTTAAACATTAGAAATGGGAAAGCCAGGGGTCATTGCAGCATGACCTCTACGCAGAGGTTGGCCTCCGGGACGGACCTGGATATCACAGCTGTTTCTTTCCATTCGGGACTGTGCCCACTGCCATGCTCACTGTGTAGTCCGTGCTGAGGAGACAGTCAGTTACTAGCTGGACAGTGACGGAACCTTCCAGAACCTCCAGTTAGCAATTGCCCTTTAGAAACCCCCAGAAGAAGATCTGCTAGACTTCTTTGTACTCCACAAATGATGGACAAGAAAAACTAAGCCCTGACCATTGGCTTTGCACCCACTCCATGCTTTGACACCTTGTCTGCACACCTTGGAAGGCTTTGCTGAGATGGCTGAGATGGGACCTCAGAGCTTTACACCACACAGCTCATAAGCAACAGAAATGTTCTGGAGGCTCAGAGGCTCGAGATCAAGGTGCCAATATCATTGTCAGTGACAGCCCTTTTATGTGTCCTTACATGGTAGGCAAACAGGATCCCCTCAGGCCTGGACACTGGGCCCTCACTTTCCCCCAAAGGCCCTCCACCTTTGTACTACCACACCGAGACTAAATTCAGGCGTTTTGATGAGGAGGACATCAATATTCAAATTAAACCAAGGCACCTAGATGACTCCCTCTTATCTAGGGCTATGGGATGGCCCGGAGGGAACCTGGCTATGAGCAGCTATGAGCCCTAAAGATGGATAGTTGTTGCTAAGAGCCATATCTGCCCACACAACCCAGAAGTGAGCAGACCAAAGCCCTGACCTCTATGAGGCAAGGTTGGCCTTATGAGGCTACACCAGCCTGGAATACTGCCAGGCTGACAGCTCAGGGCTCCCGTCTTTCAGCCCCTCAAAGTTACCCATGAATCACTTGGCAGTTCAACATGTTCCTTTCCTTCACTTGGATGTTTGAGCTCAGAAATCTTTCCTTTTCTCTGGAAGACTTCCTGCTTGAGTGTCTGATACTATTAAAAGAAAGAGCAAGATGCTGGACAGGGGACAAGGAAGGGAGAAGGAGCTGACTGAGGAAGGAGCCACAATGTCCTCCTGTGGCCAGAGCAGGTGGATGAGAACACAAGGCTGGGCCAATACCGTCTGCACCTGGGGGTGTCAGGCGGGGCTGCGGATGGCATTGAGGTCTCTGTCATTAAAGCCTGACTCGGTGTGGGACACGCATGACTAGCACTAACAGTCAGCTAGGAACCCTATCTATGTCACCTATGAGTCCTAGGAGACAGACAGGGGTCTCCAATATGAGCATGGTCTTTTCTGTCACATCCTTCTGATCAAGGAAGTCACGTGCCCAGACTCAGAGGGAGAGAACGTGACAAGATAGAGGCAGAATCACCCTGCAGAAAAGTGGGCACTATGCTGTTGCTAGGGATGGCCACAATATACCCTCTGCCACATACTATAGGCTGGTTCAGGCATCTGTGGCAGGGGCAGGGGCTGCAGCCAGGAGTCTGAGGGTCTCTTTCCCTGGGGTTCACTTTCCACCGGCAGCAAGCAGAGAGCACCAGAGCAGATTCTGAGAGGGATCTGTTGTTCATCGGGGTCATGGGTTGCATGGTAACTCCCCTTCCACACTCCTTCCCACTCCCAGGTGTGTCAGACACAGTCACCCACCCTCCGGTTCTGCCTGGTCCTCTCTTCCCACGGCAATGTTGCCAAGTTTCATCCACCCGGACACATTTCTCAGGCCCCTTTGCTGGTGCATAGGGCTATATATGCTATTCTCACCAGTGCAGGGACACACACACTCCAGCTCCACCAGTCAGGCAGCGTGTAAGAGGAGGCTATCCCACAACAGGGAAGGATCCTGGGTCCCTCAGCAGCCATACGGAGGGTGTTCCACCAGCCAGGAACCCAGCCTGGAATATTACTAAGATGATGTAATATAAGGGTCTGCCAAAAAGGGTAGCATCACCTCACCCAGTGCCATGCCACCTCCCTGGCCGCATCCAACCTGTGGTGCGTAAAGTTAGAGCCATAATGTTCTCAGGCCATTTGTGTTAAAAAGCTGTTGGCTGTGGGTAAGGTGAGGAGTAAAGAGGCAGAAAAAATGGTCTGGAGAGGCGTGGGGGGCATGGGGGGCCTGGAGAGGAGCCCCCTGCCACAGAGGACAACTCCCTCTTCTCATCTCACCCCGAAGGCTGTAGTGGAACAGAGTGTTCCAGAAGCCATTTTAATCAGACCCATGTTAGGTCTTGAGGTGGCGGAGCCAAGTGGTCAGAGGCCGGTCTCCCATCAGGAGGGCCTGAAAGTGGGACAAAGGGGGGCAAGGACTTGTCAGTCTCTCCCGTGTGACACTGAGAGGTACGGGCATCAGGTCCTGTCCGTCGGCAGCTGGTCCCTTGGGCTTGGGACAGCCCAGGATGGTGATGGGATTGCTGTCTCTGTGATCCTAGGGGAAACTGTCAGACCCAACTGTGAGGACAAGGACAGAAGTGGGGAAAGACCAGGAGAGGTGACATTGGCATGGGCACTGCAGGAACAGCGCAGGCTGGGAAGACAAGTCCAGAAGGGAGGGGAGGGCGGTGCTGGGGGGGGGGAAGGAGGGGGGAGGGGTCCTATATGATGGGGTTCCTGTAAACACGTGGGAGACGGAAGATGCCCTGCTCCACCAGTGGCATTTACTAGCATTAGCCCAAACAGAGAACGAGGCACCAGCTATGAGACCAAAGGACCAGAAGAAAACAACAAGAAGAGGGTGCTTGGGAATTTGACAATCAGGGAACGAGGGAGCCCGAGGGCCAGTGAAGACTTGAGCAGCAAAGTTCAGGAGCCCAGGGAAGGTACAGGAAGTAACAGCCACTAATGAGCAGTGGAGCCCTGGGATTTGAGGGAGGGCAGGAGGTTATGCTTTGGGGGATGCAGAGACTGTGGGAAGAGGACAAAGAGGAGGCAGCTTTGCTCCTAAGGAGTCCGGGGTCCAGGGTCATGTCACCACCCCACTTAGCTTTCTGTGTAGCCACCTCTGCTTTAGTGCTAAGACAGGCGTTATGGGAGGGAAAGACAATGGCCAGGCTACAAGGGAGGCCAGAGAAGCTGGGTGGGGCTGGATCCCAGGGGCTGTGTTAGCTTGGGCTGCACAACCCTTAGAGCCCAGCACTGTTCATGCAGAGAGCAGTTTTGCAGAGGATGGAGGGATGGGTGGTGGGGCAGGTCTGGGGGGCAGGACTGGTTTAGATCCCAGCTCAGCCACTATCCGGAAGAAGTACCGGGAAGCTGCACTTGCTCACACGGCAGCAGCACCTATTGCCTGTGTATTGTGAGCGTCCAGTGACAGGATGGAGGGGAAGTGGCCACACCTAAGAGGTGGGCAAGAGACGATAGTGCCCTTTTGAGAGCAGAGTGAGAACAAAGCTGCACATTTCTCAGGCTCTTTTGCTGGTTCACGGGCCAGATGTCCTGCTGTCACCAGTTTAGGGACTTTTATTCTACCAAATGAGGCTGAACCATGAGCAGGAGAGAGAGCCTAGGCCCTTAAGTGACTGTATGGAAGTTGGCCTACCAGCCAGGAACTTGACCTAGAATATTGAGCAATGGATGTAAACCCTTACTGTGCTGAGATGCTGAGGTACTGTGACTTCTGCCGCCGTACTAGGCAGCATCGCCTCACCCAGAAAGTATCAAAAGTGCCCAGAAGTTTAGAGACTATTATGTGGGCACTCACATATCTATTGGCTCAGACAATGATCAGTGTGGGGCTGATGTGTTCTTCCTTTCTCCCTCCCCATCCCCTTCTCCTCCCTCCGACTCCCTCCCTCCCTCCCCTCTCTCCCCTGCCCCGCCTCTCTTCACCTTTGCTGCAGTCTCTGGTAACACACTCTCGGTTTATTTTGAAGAAAATCCCTGCTGTATTGCATATAAACACTTTAATACCAGAATAAAAGTTCTACAAACAATAAAGCATAGAATTACCACGTGGTCCAGCAGTGATTCCATTTCCAAGTAGAGACCCCGAGGAACTGAAAGCAGGCACTTGAGTGGACATTCGTATGTGAATGCCCTCAGCAGTATGTTCACAACAACAAAGGGGGAGGAAACTCAAATGTCCGTGAACAGATGGCAGGATGAAATGTGCTTTGTGCAAAAATAGAATACTATTTGGTCCTAAAAAAAAAAGAAAAAAAAGAAAAAAAAAAGGAGGGGGACCTGATGGTGGGTTCAGCATGGATGAGCTCTGAAGCCATTATGCTAAGCGCAATAAGCTAGTTAGCCAAGGCAGGAACTGTCTGATTCCGTCTTCACAAGGTTCTCAGGGCATTCAAAACCACAGGCCCAGCAAATGGTTGTTGTCAGGTACGAGGGGGCAGAGGAGTGAAGAGCTAGTGACAGGGGTTCTGTTTGGGAAGATGCAAGCGTTCTAGAGATGGATGAGGCATGGCTGCCCCATGCTGTGATGGTCCCTGGTGCCACAGTAAAAGAAGTTGTATGTTACTTACATCTTACCGCATCAAAACAGTGGCTTCTCACCACATGCAGCTGGTAATTTTAAATTGCAGCAGCAATAAAAACAACATCCTTACCTCCTCCCTCATCCCCATCCTCCTCCTCCTCATCTCTCTGGGGCCAGATCACCCCACCAGACATGCAGCTGCTTAATCTTTGTGTTGCTTCCTATTCTCATTAGAAAGGTGGAGGCTTGGTGAAGGGTGAGAGCCAAGAAGTGACAGTAGGCTCCCTGCCTTGGCCTCAGAAGTGTCAGGGTTGACAGCTACCTTTGAGGACACATTTTCATGGCCATAGGAGCCTCCTTTCTAACCCAAAATGGACACTTCGGGAATTTCCACCTAGAGAGTGAACAAGCCTCAGGGTTCACGTGACAAGCTCTGTCACCCCTCAGGGGACCCAGTTCTGCTCAGACAATCTGCTTACTACTAGAAACACACATCACTGGCTACATCTCACAAAGCCGGTTAGTAGGGTGGGCTCCCCCTGTGGCCTTTGGTCTGCTCTGACATGCGCTGGCTTAATAGTCCTTTGGGTTGATGGGGAGAGAGGATTGACTTTAAATACTCATTTGATTAGAGCACTGCCTGCTTGCTCCTCCTTTAGGGCTGATCCTGTGGAGCACAGGGCTAAGCAGTTACCCTTCCCCCAGGAAAAAAGGCTTGAGCTATTTGCTCCCAGCTGGGCCTCAGAACTGCATGCTGCTGGGGATCTTAGCAGCTATGCTCCAGGGGAGCTGCTGAAGGAATGCCAAGGGCCTTCTGCAGTGTGTTAGAATCTGCAGAGCAGCCTCAGGTGATAGGTATGTATGTGTGCAGCTTGACTGAGTTAAGAATCGTCTAGAAGGCTGTGGCACACGCTGGGTGTGTCTATGAGTATGTTACTGAGGAGGGCCATTGCAGGGCTAGAGCTACGCCAGATGTGGCTGACATCTTCTCATGGGCTGGGGGCCTGGAGAGACTGCAAGGTGGAAAGGGCAGAAGCCACTCTTCCCCACCTCTCTGCTTCCTGGTTGGCTGAGGTATGAACCTCCTCTGCTCCTGGCCCTTGTAGCTCAAGCCATGTCCTTCAACCGTCACCCCCACCCCACCAAAGAGGACTGAAACCTTCTGACACCATGAACCAAAGCCCGATATTTTCTCCCTGAAATTGTTTCTGTCAGGTATATCGGTCATTAGCATTGGTCTGTCCTCATCCCATCTTACAGCTGAGAGGACAGTGGAGGGAGAGTCCTGGTTACAGGAGTCAGACTTGACTTACCAACACCATTCCAGAAATCCTTGCCACATCCCACGGCACCCTTTCCCCCAGAAGACCTCCCAAACGTCTCCGCTGCACTAGAAATATCTATGGAAGAGAAAGCGTTCAACCACACTAGAAAAACAGCTATAAAGCCAAAGCAAGGTCTGGGAGTCAGAACAGCACCCTTCTTGGGGGGATCTCACCTAAGATGTTCCTTTAAACAGGGCAGGGCCCAGCACAATGAATATGGCAAGCAGGCTCCAAACCACTTGGATCGAGACACTTGCATTTGGAGACTTTCCTCCTCCAATAATGTCTGGCCTGGCCCTCGAAGGAGTGCACAGCATCCGGCCTCTTCACCTTTGCCCTTGTACACTAGGCATAGGAATGCCAAGCCTAAAAAGCACATGGAAGTCCATGGTGGAAAAGATATGGCTCTTGTGGCATCGTAGCTTACCCTCACCAAGCAGGGCCCCACTGTTCTGCCTGAGTAGGCAATGGAGAGAGAGAGAGCTGTTCATGGATGCCCGGGGCTTGTGGATGAGTGAATTGTTTTCTAGGCAAAGCTCTAAGTCTCGCAGACTGCCCTCTGCCCACTCAGAGCCCCCTCACTTCCTAGGCACAAGCTTACCCCCAACAGACTCCAGGCAGGGGAAAGGAAAGCTCAGAGCAAGTGCGAGGGAGAGCCAGGGTTTGAACGCAAGCAGTGAGTCCCAGAGCTCAGCTTCTTCAGTGCCACAGTCCTCTGAGAGTGGCCAATCGGAGCCAGGCCTTTCAGAAACATGTGCGGAGAGGGAATGGAGAGAGAAGCATAGTTCTCGTGACTTCAGTCTAGTCGACGGGATCCCTCAGTAACAAGCTCGCCTGATGAGTCCCTGGATGGCACTAGTTTGAGGGGGTTGATGGGATACTGGCTATGCCACGATTTGCTAAGATTACCACTTCCATGAAGCCATCCAGGATCATCGTTAGGCTCTGAACTTCTTGCCCTGACTTGAGCTCCAAGTCCCGTCTACCCTAACCCTAACCCACAGCTCTGTGCTCCCTGGCTCTTATCCAAGTCCCCTTTCTGTCCCCACACTCCAGGCTCAGAGCAGTCTCCAGGACATGCTGAGAGGGTGTCTGGATATTAAAACGAGTCTTTAAAACCTCCTTTCCATCAACTGCCCTTCAAAACCACGGGCTCATGAATATCGTTGATGCTGTTGGCTCTTACCCCTCAGCCTTGACCAGTGCAGCCGTGAAATCAAAAACAAATTATAATTACAGGCTAGAGGCACGGCCACTGCTGGGTCAGTCCAGTCCCCTCCTCTTGTGGATTATTTTCATCTTGTGCTGTTCTCAGGGATCTGGCCCCAAGCCCCCACCACTCAAGCAAGCTCTTCCGAGAAGATGCCCAGCATATTTCATGCTTCAGTTAAGGGAAAACCACCAGGCAAGACAGAAATATTCATAGTGCCTAAGCAGTAATCAGAAATTCATTTTGCTCATGCTGATGAGTTCATGTCGCTTTTGAGTCAAGCCGGAGTCATTATGCTGTTTGCTACAAATGAAATTCTGGCTTATGTACTGGAAACACTCAACATAATTCTGGGGCTGGGGCGGACCAAGGGGGCAAGTGATCCAGAGACCCCACAAGCATGGGGCTGTGAGGAAGGAGCTGATGGTGTTGAAGGGTGAGAAGCGTCTCTCAGCATTTCCATCCATCCATCCATTCATTCATTTGTTCATTCACTCATTCATTCATTCATCACAATCCCTGGTCCCTTCCTGTGTCGGGCACCTTGCTAGAATAGGAATGGCTGCTGACAGAGGTGCCTGACACACTCAATGCTCCCTCAGCAAGTTTACAGTCCAGTAGCAAAGGCCAAGTGGGACGTCATCAAATTGCCCTTAGCCTGAGGCTGCAGCTGCCAATCTCATGTGAAGAGCTCATTTCCCTCAGGGCCTTCAGGAGCCATTAAGAGCATGTGCAGGACAGGGGATTCCTATGTGTGAGAGAGGGGACAGCTAACTACAGTAAGAGCTGAGGGACAAGTCGCTCGCTCTGTGCCAGGGTGGTGTGAGCAGGAGGGACTGTTTCGGAGGAGAAGAGGCATGCTGTACCTTACAGGCGATGCAGGCATGTGCGGGGAGGAGGCCGCACACACAGTGCCGGCAACTCCCAAGGATTTGGGTCTTCCATCTGATGTAATTTGTGTAGCTCCCCCACCTCGGTTCAATCACACACAGAAGCTCCTTTTTCTAAGCAATCCCTGGGCCCATGAAGAAATGTGTGCAGGAGAGGAGGGTGGGGGGGGGACCAGAAATGTGGCACACCCCAATCTTGGGGTTATGCCTGTGATAAAAACTATCCCTGAGTTCTTTACCTATGAAAGCGACAGGAACCAGTCTGTTGGTTACCAAGACAACCGAAAAGCTTTGTGGATGAAGTTGGGGGCCTGTGAGACATGGTCACGTGGGCCAGCAAGGTGGGTCTGGAGCCAAGGCTAGGAGGCAGCAGCAATGGCCTCACTACTCCTGACTGGAGATGGCCAGGGACCTGGGTTTCTGTTCTAGAACTCTGGAGGCCACTGGGCGGCTGCGTGCCATAAAAAGTTGCAGTTCCAGAATCAACCACCAGAGGGAAGAATGTCCCGGGCAGGCCTGGGTCAGAGTCCCAGCCCAGAGGAATCTCCTGGATGCCTGGAAGCTTGCAGCTTCCTCACCGGCTTCTCCAAGATGAAGTCACAAGGCTGGATCCCGGCACTAACGATCAAATGGCATATGGAGTAGGCGGCTTGGATCTGGCTCCAGTTCCCACTCTATCAATGGACTGCCCCTCCCTCACAGAGAAACTCAGTAGGGGAGGGGGATTATGATACTGAACTTAGCAGAGCCTAACATAGTCCTTTGGCACATTTCAGCTGACACAAATGGCATGCTTGTTACACGCTAGCCACAGTTAGACATGTGAAATGTGCAACCCTCACGATATCTATAAGTATTCACTACTGCTTCCATGTGACAGAGGGAGCCACCAGGCTCAAAGGGCTTAGCTAATTTGCCTGAAGTACAGCTTTGGATTGTAGAGCAAGGTGAATCTGTCTTCAGGCTGAGGGATCTTTCCATTTTTTTGTGTGTGTATACCATCATATGTAAGTATACACATGCATGCACGTGTGTATGTGTGTATGCATGTGCTTGTATGTGTACATGCCTGTGCGTTCAGGCACTTGTGTGTGTTCATGTACTTTCATGTATATGCATATACACTTATGTGTGTTCGTGCACTTGTGTGTGTATGCATGTGCAAGCACAACTGTGGATGCAGGCACTTATGTGTATGTGTATTTTTTCTCTTACACATTTTTCCTTTTATTGAATGCAGATTTTTTGTTTGTTTGTTTGTTTTGTTTTGTTTTTGTTTTTTCGAGACAGGGTCTCTCTGTGTTAGCCTTGGCTGTCCTGGACTTGCTTTGTAGACCAGTCTGGCCTCGAACTCACAGCAATCCACCTGCCTCTGCCTCCCCAGTGATGGGATTAAAGGCGTGCATCACCATACCATGCCCGGCTGAATGCAGAGTTTTGAAAGCCATCACTCAAAAAAAAAAAATTACTGAAAAACACAAATCTTCCTTTAAATTTGAATATTCCTGGTGGTAGAAAATCTACTCTTGCTATAGGAAAAAAAAAATCCCAAAATATCAAATAAGCACAAAGAAGAAAATGAAGTCCACTCAGACACTGACCCTCAGCTTGCAGCCAGAATCTTTACAAATCGCCTTTTAATTGTACATAATCACCCACGAGGAACCTCAACCTGCACAGACAGTCACATTCTTCACAGAAAGCCCTGCAGTGTTGGCCTGTAACCTACGCACATCTCCCCAAGTGCTTTAAATTCTGCAACACCCAACGCAACCTAACTGCTGTCTAAGCAGTTTTTGCACTGTATTGTCAGGGGGCAATGAAAAACAAGGTCAGCACACATTCTGTCCCCGTACAGCTTTCAAAAAACATTTTCAACCTAGTATTGATTGAATCTGCAGGTACAGAACCCACGGACACAGAGGGCTGACTACATTTACGACTCCAAACTAGAACTGGGCACAATGATTTTGCCACCAACCTCATGCCCAGCCCCACAGCAACCTAAAGCCACACAGGCTGCTCTTTTCCACGCAGACGCTTACTGTATACAGAGATAGTGAATGCATTCATGCACCGGGCCCACCAGCAACTCCACCCCAGGGCCAGGAATTGCCATGGACTCAACCCATTAAGGTTCTGCAAACATTCGCGACCCTGTGCACAGCACAGCACAGCACAGCACAGCAGCACTTGTCAGCGGCTTGCTGCGTGCCAGGCAACAGGAGCCAGCGAGCGCGCCTGGCCAGGCTGGGAACCAGCGCTTCTGTTTTGAAGTGGACCAATAGGTCAAATCAGAGCAGTCCTGGAGCTGTGAAGGGCAGTGCAGCCCAGTATGAATGCATTGTGTGTGTGTATGTGTGTGTGTACACGCGCACACGCGGCCCCCCTCCCCTTGAGTGCATTCTCTTAAGACTGGGATGTCTGGGAAGGCTTCTCTGAAGAGATGACAACTAAGTTAGGCATTGAATGACCATCAAAATCCAGGATAAATGTTCCAGCAAGAAGCAGTAGCAGCTAAAAGCAGAACGGGACTGGGAAGGAAACCAATGGCAGTGGTCAGGTGAGACACTGGCGGAACCACGGTGAACAAGAGACAAGGTGGTAGGTAGAAATTGCTGAAGGGAAAGACTACCAGTAGAAAACTAGACAAAGACAGCTAACGGTCCAGTAAGTACACAAAAGGCTCAGTCAGAAAAGTGCTTCCCTTACAAGGTCGAGCCCCAGAAACTCATGTTTAAAATGCTGGGAACAGCAGTGCTGCACGCTTGCAACCCTGGCGCTGAGGCAGGGACAGGCAGATCCCTGGAGCTCGCTGGCCAGCCAGACTAGCCTAGCACCAGGTCAGAGAGATGACTTGCATTTAAAACACAAGGTGGACAGTGTCCTGAGGAATGACAGCCAAGGTTGCCCTTTGTCCTCCACTTACACACACACAGACACAGACACACACACACACACACACACACACACACACACACTTTTTTCTTAAAGGCACTTAGGCACTTAATGACTAGAGAGAGGGCTCAGCAGTTAAGAACACACACTACCCTTTCAGGGGACCCAATTTCCGTTCCCAGCACCCACATCAGGGAGTTCATAACCACCTGTGGCTCTAGCTGCAGAGACCTGACCTGCACCCACGTGCACATACCACCCCCGCATAGACATAGTTAAAAAGAAAAATACGAAGCTTTCCTTTAAAGTCACTCAGAACCTCAGTTCTTCAGGAAATGCACCTTAAATCTACCAGAACAAAGATGTTGGTGGTGACAGGAAGTAACCAGAATGCCTACACTCACAGGAGGGACCATAAAATGACAGGCGTTGGAAACCAGTTGACTCTGTCTATGAATGATGCTGACACATGGCCACAACCCAGCAAATCCTACTGCTACCCGACAGACGTGCATATGCTCCTCAAACCACAGGTGCAAGGAGGCTTACAGCAGGCAGCGGTACCCATAATAGTGCCAAGCCGTGGAGCACATTGAATAATGTACTCAGATTCCTACTGTGTAAACATGCAAAGCTGGGGAGGAGGGAGCATTTGCTGTGCACAGCCCCATAGGTGGATCTCACACAGGATGCAATGCCTAAGCAGCAGGGCTCCAGATCGCCCATCCCCAAGCCAGGCTCAACTGCACTTCCCACAGCGGCCCGGTGGCTCGAATTGAAAGCTACTCTCTGCCCTACCACAATTGCATCCTGAGAAGGCCCTATAGTTCCTCTTCCTCTGTGCCCAAGGCAAGCTGACTAATAAACAGAACATGGCCTCTTTTCCCCCTCCATCCTGTCCCTTTGGCAGAACACTACTAGGCTCTGTGGGAGGGTCCCTCTCTCTCTGGAGCTACTCTTCCCTCTTGGAATTCCGAGTCAGCTGTCTGGTCAGCCATGCCTTTGCTGATGCTGTTCCGTGTCCTCCCCTCCTCCCTTCTCCGTGCTGCCGGCCTAAATTCAGAACAGAGACAGGCATCAGCTCAGCGGTGGGTGAGAGCAGGCTCCCTTCACCTTGGCTTCGTCATACTTAGCGTGACATGTTTAATTTGTTCAAACGCCTGCCTGCCTCCCCATGATGCTCCAAAGGAGTCTCAAAACCAAGGGCTGTACCACACAGCTCTCAGCCACGAGAGGACACTTAAGAAGCCAGGTTTATCTAAGTAAAGAGTCCTTTTTCCTGTTTGGTCTGGTTGGCCAAAGGTCTGAGTCCTTCCCCTCATTTTAATAATGGGTCATTAAATCAACAGGGCCGGGCAGGCCCAGATGTCTCCAAACACTGTGGAATGGCGCTCTGAGCCACTGACTTTAGAGTCTGATCCCAGGAACCCAAATGCTCTGGGCACCTGCGTTGTTAAAGCAGCTTTTACAGTTGGCCCTAGGGCTGGGATGTAATCCTCAGTGGAAAAATCTGTGGCCCAGCTCTGGCCAGGTGACCTGTGTTACCTCCCAGAAGTGGCTAGATAGAGGTAGGGACTGGCCTAGCACCTGGCAGAGGGCTCTGGGGGCCTCGGTCAGCTTGTGCAGGCTCCTGTGGGGGGTGCCCAACAGCCAGGTCCCAGGAGAATGGCAAGAAGGCCACATTTAGAGTTTTGCCTTCATGGAGTTGGGGGAAGCTGCCTTCCTGGGTAAAGTCCTTGCTCTACAGGCATGGGGACCTGAGTCTGAATCCCCTGCATTCATATCAAAAGCCAAGCATGACCATAAGGGCCTGATGGAAACAGGTAGGTCCCGGGGGCTCGCTGGCTAGATAGTTTAGCCGAAATAGCAAGCTGCAGCAGGTTCAGTGAGGTCTCAAAAAAGGTAGGGGACTGGGGGGGGATAAAGAATGATAGACCCCCCCACATGCATGCACAAGCATGCGAGCACACACCCTACACTCTGCTTGGACACCTGCTCCCCACACTGCCCTGAAGTCTGAGAGCCACTGGCTGGGGCTGCATAGTACACGTCCCCCAGTGAAATCCTTCACGCAAGACTCAGGGACCTGTTAGAGTGGGTCTCCGCCCGTGCAGAAGAGAAAACCAGAAAGTGGAGCACAAAGCCATGCTTTACAGACAACACTGTGTCCCAGACAGCAGCCCTATGAGGTGGGTCCTGTGGGCCACCCCATGCTTCATGTGAGGAGAGCTGGTAACTGACCTGACAACACGCCGCACAGAGGAGCTGGGACTGAACCAGGCCCACCTCTCTGTAGAGCCCACTCTGCCACTGTACTGTGCTGGCCAAGCTGCTGCCTTGCCAAAGGCCTGGCTCTCTTGTTTGTGATAACAAACAGGGTCATAGACACATAGTGAATATGAGAGCCCAAATTGCTGCCCTTTCTCTGCCTGTGTGCAGGTGTGTGCGGCTGCATTGTGGGTATCCAGCTACACATGTAAGTGTGTGCTGAGTGCACACGTGGGTTGGGGAGTGAACCTAGGATCTTGTGCACCTTCTGTGGCCCTGAGCTACACGGCCCCCCCAGACCTCTTTTATTTTTCTGATGAGATTTTGGGGAATCTCATACACGTATACAATGTATTTTGATCATATCCACCACCTATTCTTCCCCTCCAATCCCTCCCCCTCCAATCCTTTCCCCCTCCGATCCCTCCCCCCTCCGATCCCTCCCCCCTCCAATCCCTCCCCTCTCCAATCCCTCCCCTCCAATCCCTCCCCTCCAATCCCTCCCCCCTCCAATCCCTCCCCCCTCCAATTCCTCCCCCCTCCAATCCCTCCCCCCTTCAATACCTTCCCTCCAATCCCTCCCTGGTCCTCTACCACCATTTTTTTTTCCTACCAACATCACATATTCTCTCTTTTTAAAAAGTTGCTGAGTCCAATTAAGGATGCCTAATTCATGAAACCGTATTCATGAGCCATAAGTTCAGCGACGTTTAGCAGCCATGTTGTCATGCAGACATAACACCTAGTAGTAAAACATTTCTTCACTCGGATATTCTGGATCCATTACCTAGTCATTCCTCTCTCCCACTCCTCCTACCACAAACATGGCTCTTGACAGCCACTAGTCTAAGAATCTGGTTATTCAAATCATATCTTATAAATGAAATCATTCCCTGTGTCTGTATTTTTTTAAAGTCTGGCTTCTTTCTCTTAGCACAATGTTTTCCACCTCAATCAATATTATTGACATAATCGGTACCCTGTTCCTTGTTATGGGTAAGTAATACTTTATTTTATGGATATACCACATTTTACCACATTTTCCTCATTCATTTCTTAGCTGATGAGTAGCTATATTATTTCTACCTTTTGGCTATTTCAAACACTACTGCTATAAATATTTGTCAGCCATTTTCTGTCTGGGTATCTACATGTGGCTATTGCAAGTGAAAAGCCAGGAGGGGAACTGCTGGACCGTGCGGTCACTCTGAGGCCACCACGCTGCTCTCCTTGATGGCGGCAGCATTTTACATTCCCGCCAGCAACACACAGGGCTGACAGTTCCGCCAACTCCTTCCTAGCACCTTTGTTTTAAACTGGGAACATTCTAGTGGGTCTGCATCGGCATCTCCTCCAAACTACGTCCCAATCAAGCACCCAGCGAGCGCAATTCTAGTGTTACAGTTCACTTGGAGAAACAGAGGGTTAAAAATCACCTCATTCTGTTGTTAAGCCCTAGAGAAGAATTTGGTAAATGGTGGCATTGTTGGAGGGGGACTTAATCTTTGGTTTAATTTCTCGGGTTTCCCCAGTCTTATAATCAGAAGTTCTAGGGTAAGACCGGCGGGGGGCAAGCCTCCTCTCTAATGAGATTTGGGTTGGTGTTCTACTTCTGAGGGTTGCAGGCAATAAAAAAAAAAAAAATCTGTTTGACATTTTGTTACCCAGAGGACTCAACAACACATGTGCGTTACGGAATTTAATAAAAACCCAAGGATGGGCCAAATTTAAAGAGAATTAAAGACCTATTAACAAAAATAGGTCAAGCAAGCAAACCACAAAGCATCATGCCCACTGTTTAAAGGTCCCCTAACCCCAGTTGTGTAACAGCATGCTAAAATGCTCTGGTTTTTTTGTTTGTTTGTTTGTTTGTTTGTTTTATTGTTTTTGTTTTTTAGGCCCAATATACTAAGGCCACAATTTCAAAGTCAGCCCCATGCACTGTCCTCTCTAGAGGGTCAGACTCGACCCCGGGTTCAGAGACACATGGGGGAGCAATTGGTAAAGGTCAAAGGAAGCCAGGTCATGACCCTGGCACCTTGCTGTTCTAATTGGACCTGAGGCATGGAGGGGAGGGAGGGATGAGCCTGCCTAGTGAGGATCACTTACCCTATACCTAGATCCTGGGGCGCTGTGGCTACCTCTGTAGCCTGTATCCCACCCAGACCCTGAGTACTTTACGGATGTCCCCAAGCCACACTGTCACCCGGATGTCTCTCTGCTCTGTCCTCAACACCTATCTTATCACCAGTCTCTGACTGTGGCAGTCTGGACAGTGAGGGAGGAGGCAACGGCATCTTAATGAGGCAACTTGTGAGACAGGCTGAGTCCAGAGGCGGTAGGGTGTCTTTTTCCACTGGGACCAGGGTTAGTCAGTGAACCTCTGGCTAATGGCAGACAAGAAGAAGAGAGGGGAGGTGAAGCCCAGCCTCTCTCAGCTGAGTCCTTCCGGTCAAGGATGCATAGTAGATTGTGTGGAAGGCCACCAGGGACCGAGTGAACACTGAAAGGGGGGTGCCTGCCCGCAAAGCCACTGTGATTTCAAGATGTTCTGTGAGACCTCACATGACTGCCCACTTCTTTCTCCTTCGCGGCATGATGGGGGCTCGAACTGTAGGTGAATTAAGTACAGCAACTCATGGCTCTTCTGGGACCCACCCAGTGGCCGCCATCATCAGCACCTCTGCTGAGAAGGTGTGTGCCACTCTTGAATCTTCTGTTTTCGATCTTTTCTCCCTCTGGAAGCTTCCAGGCACTTTTCTTAATACTGGACACAACCCGACCATGGTGAAGGCCTGTTAAGTTAGTGAGGCCTGGCTCTGGCCTTTCGTCAAGGATTTGTTTGTTTTGAGGCAGAAACTAGCTCTGGCTAGTTTCAGATGCTCTATCTAGCCGGGGTTGACCTGGAACTCCTGAGCCTCCTGCCTCTGTGTCCTGATGCTGGGATCACAGGCATATGCCACCACACTCACTTTATGTGGTACTGGGGATCAAATTCATGGCCTTGTGGGTACTAATCAAATATGCTACCACCTGAGCGACATTCCCAGCCCATATTGAGGACTTAACGGACTTACTGTTTGGAAATTCAATACCAAATATTCTCACATTTAATTTTATGATTCCTATGCTCTGTTTTCCCCGTTTCCTTTTTCTAGAACATTCTTACTATTGGACCTTAGACACTGGACCTTCTGATGGCATTCTCTCATTTATAATCACTTTTATTCTTCCACATTTGTTTTAGTAAATGTTTTATTTATTAACACACATATTCAAATAATGCTTCTCATATAAGTAAATAAACTTTATAAAAATAAAATAAAACCCATTGGTTAACAATTGCAATCAGAGCAAAATGTACCCAGACAGCACTCATGGAAAGCCGCTCTCCTGAGCATCAGAGGCCTTCACTCTTCCCATCTGTATGGGGGCAGACTGAAGTGACAAGTTCCCCTCCACCCTGTGACAAAAGTCCCACAGACTCAGGAGATGGCCCCAAGTCACACAAGTGACACATGGCAGATTTAGGCACCTGTGATCCTTGCAGCTCTGTCATTTTGCTACCCCATCGGGACACTTTTGAGTTCTTCTCTTCAGCTCCACTTCTTTCTGTGGCTCCCCTTTTGACATTTTTTTGGCATCAGCTTGTTTTGAGAATTCCCAAACCTAACCTAAAGTTTAAAGACTCAACAAACACCATGGATCCTTTACTTAAACCAGTCAGTGAAAACTGCCACAGCTTCTGCCTTTACCACACACTTATTTTTTTCTGCTGTGCTGTGTATGAGTGTGCATATGTGGTGTGTGGGTGTGCTGTCTGTGCACTCAAGTGGGAGCACATACTCATGTGCATGCAAAGGCAGAGAAGGATAGGTGTGCCCTGTTCTATCAGGCTCCATCTTACTCCCTTGAGACAGGGTCTGCCTCTTACTGACTTGGATCTACGCTTACATCCAGGAGGTCCCAGCAATCCTCCTGTCTCTGCTGCCTCTCACAGCACTGAGGTTGTGGGTATATGTAGCCACTTGCAGTTTTTGTTTTGTTGGTTTTTAGAGACAGGGTTTCTCTGTGTAGCCTTGGCTGTCCTGAACTTACTTTGTAGACCAGGCTAGCCTCAAACTCACAGTGATCCCCCTGCCTCTGCCTCCTGAGTGCTGGGATTAAAGACATGCTCCATCATACCCAGCCTCGCCACTTCCAGTTTTTATAAGGATGCTAGGGACTCAAACTTAGGCCACTAAGCCATCTCCCCAAGCTTTCACACACTTGTTTGGCTGAGCCATTTAGAAGAAGATTGCTGACACATGCAATTTTATCCTAAATAATTTATTACCTTTTCCTCCTCAGAACAAAATTCTTCTCTCCCATAACCAATGGGCCTCAGCCAAGGGCAACTTTGCAGACTCTCTCCCTCCCATGGAGACCGATAAAAGGTTTAGAGATGCTTTTCTTTTATTTATCAAGATACGAAGGGGATTATACTATGGGCATCTTGTAGATAGAGACCAGGAGGCCACAGGGCACCTTCAAAGCCCAGGATGGGCCTCTAATAAAGTAATCATGACCAATGAAACAACAGCATTGAAGTTGACTCCCCTACCCCCAGTTATGACTGCCAAGGAATTTAATTTTAATATAAAATTATCTCACACAGCTCACATTTAGATTTTTCTAATTGTCCCCAAAACAGATACAGACAGTATTCATGGGCCCTTTGCCTGGCTTGGTCAATGGGTATCTGCCAGTTACCTTCCCTGCACCAAACGTTAGTTTTGCTGAGCTGTTCAAAAGTGCACTCACCAGTGCACGTGTCCTGGTCTGGAGGTACCCACTGCATTTGTGGGGCTGGCTCTATTGGCTCTTTTGCTCTAGAGATCTTTTCATTCTTCTCACTGACAACTTTGGGGTCTCCAGCCCAGTTTGATACAGAGCACCCCACATATGGGTTTGCTTGCAAGAGTACTCTAGGGGAAGACAAAGCTTGCTTTCCTTCTGGCAACATGTGGTCCCTCCACTCCCCACCCCCCATTTTCAACTCCCTCCCTTCATGATTGGTTGCCTGTAAGTTGTTTTTCTTGGCAGTCATAACAATGTGTGTGTGTGTTTGTGTGTGTGCATGTGTATGTGTGTGTGTGTGAGAGAGAGAGACAGAGACAGACAGAGAGAGAGAGAGAGAGAGACAGACAGAGAGAGAGACAGAGAGAGACAGAGAGAGAGAGAGTGAGAGAGAGAGAGAGAGAGAGAGGGAAGCAGGCAACTTCAATGCCATTGCTGTGTTAGCTGATTATTTTGTGGGCTTTGAAGGGTGTTCTGCATTCTCCTGGTTTCTATCTATGATATGCCTACATATCTTGATGAATAAAACCTGTTTGTAATGGCCTGACGGGGTCATTTCTTTCTTGGTTATACCATGTGCCTGGCCTTTTAAGTAAGACAAATGCAGTACTCCCATCCAGCTCTAGGTGTGTGGGTGAAGGTGACAGCTGCAGACCATGTAGTAGGGTAATGAAGAGATTTGGGGGATAGCTCTGGAGGAAAGGTCTTTCTTCCACATACCCTCAGCTTCCTTCTCTCTAGCGTGAACCCTCATTGGCAAAGGGAATTCTATTAATGCTAATAGGGCAAGGGGCCCTGGACTTTAACCAGGTGAGCTGGTTCACATTGACTGGATTAAGAGACAGGTAGGAGATTGGTCAAGTGCACTTCTTGGTGTCAGTGGGAATGTTTCCAAAAACAGGCAAGGGAGAGAAACCTACCCTGTCCTGGATGGCACTGCCCAACAGACTGGGTTTGAATGGTGGGGCCCAGGATGGGATGAGAGAGAGAAAAAAAGAGACAGACAACTAGCTCAGAGGTGCTCTCTGCTTCCTGGCCACCATGAGGTAAGCGCCCCTGTCCCACTACACACTCCCTGCATGATTCTCAGCCTCACTTCAGGCCATGGACAAGCCCAAAATGACACCTCCACAACCATGAGCCAAAATACACATTTTCATCTTAAAATTGTTTCTCTTGGGTATTTGTCACAGTGACTGATGCACCTACCCTCTGTTGCTTGATCCTTACCCACTTCTGCCCACCCTGACACACCCTTGCCCACCCCTGCCTCACTCCTGACACACCCACTCCCACTCCAGTCCCACCCCTGATACACCCTCATCCACCCCAGCCTCACCCCCTTACACACATCTGTCCAACCCTGACACACTCCTGCCCACCCTTTACACACCTCTGCCCACGCCTGACATACCCCTGCCCACCCCTGACATACCCCTGCCCACCCCTGACACATCCCTGCTCACTCCTGACACAGCCTTCGCTAGACAACTGACTTCCTTCTCGGACCTCTGCTTTCTAGCTTCTAGAACTCTTGGTCCTTTTGCTTCTTTGACTTCCTGGATTTAAATTTTTAATTCATTTCTTGTTTCTGTAATGGGCCTCTGAGGAGCAATGGAGGTCAGGATGCATTTCAGGTTGTGGTGTTTAACAGCAAGTTGGTAGCCTTTAATATCGAGATGGCAACTGAATCCCAAATCCATTTGCTGGAGGAATTCAGAGGCATGTGTCCCAGGCATGCCCTTCTAGGAAATAAATCACACAGAAAGCCAGTATGACACACATGGGCAGCCAGTGTCCCTTTAAGTCCTACTGGGCTTCATCTGACAAGCTCAGTAGCCATAGGCAGCCATGCTGCCTCCCACTTCTCCACTTGGCCCCAGGCTACAGCATTACATCCTGTGTGTACCAACTTCTGGAAACCCTCCAACCTTAGACGCTGTCCACGTAGTAGAAACCAAGGCTGGGTTGGTGTATGCCTCAACCACCCACTGCAGCCAAGCATACACCAGTCACCTGACCAAGCTAATCTCAACAGCAGGATGGGCCACCTCTCTGCTGGAGCACTCGCTAGCTTCTCTGTCTACCTGCTGCTGTTCTGCATAGCTGGTCTCTTTCCTTGCTACCTTTTCTCAATCGCTTTCCAGGCAGAACATTCCAGCTCATGAGATGCTGGGAGTCATCCTCAGGGAACAGATTCCTCTCCCATCCCTGCTTCAGCCCCATGGGGTTGGGGCAGCTCCGAGTGTGTGGGTGTGGATCCCAGACCCACCATGCTCTACCTGGACAAGATGGACCTCAGCCTGCCTCGGTCTGCTTAGCATATCATGTCTGCATCTGAAAGGATGCTCTCACAGCGCACACAAGAAGCACCCAAGAACTGCCTCTGACCACTGGCTCCATCCAGCACTGAGCTAACCAACCCCACGCCTGCCACTCGTACCATGTGACATTGTGCAAGCTCATTCTTCTCTTACCTTCTGCCTCAGTTTCCCTAAGTCTTCTATGAGATGGTTAGTATACATTAAAATCCAAGACCGGTGTTCAAAGCATAGTAAGTAACTGCTGACCAGGAGCTAACATTCTAGTCACCTTTGGTCTGCTTGGGGACTTTGTGTGCATGCTGCTCCACTGGATGGTCATCCCCATTATGTCGCAGGGTAAGACAAGCCACAATGGGTGTCTAGCTCAGGGGAGGGCTTAGGAAGACAGAGAATCAGTACTGAGAGCTCAGTTGTCCTCACAGCTCAGGGAACTCCAAATACTTGGACTGTAGAAGATAGCAGGGAGTCGAGGTAAGCCTGCACAGGCTGGCTGCCCAGACAAAAAGGCCCTGACCGCAAGCTGAAAGTCCTGCCCCACGTGAGGATCCCAGAGGTGACAGCAGGGCACGGAGTGCCCAGAGTTCTCTTAAGACCCCAGCTGGCTTCTCTGCAGACTCCGCAGCACTCCAGCTGCTCGGCCAGGATTTCAGCTGAACTCAGAATCTCCACCTCCGGAATATTAGGTAAGTGGGCCTGGTGCTTGGGCAGCTCTCAAGACAGGATGGTATGGTGAGATGGTTTTGGAGAGATGGTATGGTGGGACAGTACGGTGGGATGGTATAGTGAGATAGTATGGTGGGATGGTATGGTGGGACAGTATGGTGAGATGGGATGGTGGGACGGTATGGTGGGATGGGATGGTGGGACAGTATGGTGGGATGGTATGGTGGGATGGGATAGTGAGATAGTATGGTGGGATGGTATGGTGGGACAGTATGGTGGGATGGGATAGTGAGATAGTATGGTGGGATGGTATGGTGGGACAGTATGGTGGGATGGGATAGTGAGACAGTATGGTGGGATGGGGTGGTGGACAGTATGGTGGGATGGGATGGTGAGACAGTATGGTGGGACAGTATGGTGGGATGGTATGGTGGGATGGTATGGTGGGACAGTATGGGACTGCGCAGACGAGGATGATGTCAACACCAAGTGGCCTGGCTGTGCTGAGGGAGGACAGGCCCATTCATATCAAGGTATCCCAAAGGCTGTGGGGGTACCATAGGGGCTCAACTAAAGAAATGGGCAAGGAGGAAGTCAGCTGAGAGAGGGAAAATCCAGGGCAGATTGATTCCAGGGTGCATATGGGGTGTGAGTAGATTGCTAGGCAGAGGCACAAGGGCGAGAGGAGCTTCCTTCCGTCCACACCAGCCTGAGCCTGTACCTGGCATTGTGACTCTGCTTTGCATGCTTAAGTGGGAACCACCTGCCTGGTCACTGGTGCAGTTTGCCATCCAGCAAGGATGTAGGTGGCTCTGAGTTCCCATGGGGATCATGGGAGGGAAACCTGAAGAAAAGCACGGAAGAGAATTCTGAACAAGGAGAACTCCTCCCTTTTCTCTTCTTTTTTCCTTCCCCCTTCCTTCCTTCCTTCCTTCCTTCCCTTCTTCCCTCTTACCCTCCCTTCATCCTTTTCGTGCCCCCCCCCCCCCTGTGATCACGGTGACACCAAGGGAAAAAGAATGTTTTCTGTGGTGTCCAAAGTCACTTTTCGTGCCCATGGCTCTGACATCTGCTGCGCACATCTGCTGCTGTGTGTATGCTGTCCTTGCCCTGTGTGTTTGTGGATAACTCTTTGGGCTGCTCACTCCCTTCCTGTCCATTGTCCTCGAGAGCAAGCATCCTGCCTCCCCCTTCCCATGTAGGGCTCCCCCACCTGGCTGCTTCTTGGCCTTCCCACCTCCCTGGGGTTCCAGGGCAGGGGGTTAGCAGAATACCCTGTCCATAAACACCACAGAGGTTAGGGACCATCGTGTACCCACCACCAGCTGGTGTGAGCCCCAGCACCGACAGCCTGTTGAGGAAGACAGCTAATTATGATAAGCTAATTATATGACACACTAATAATTATAATCTAATTATGTCATGAAAGCGGCAGTGGAAAAAACAGAGTGACACTGCCTGTGCAAGCTGGGGAATGCTTCTAGCATAAGCTGGGCAAGGAGGAGCCAGAAGCGCTTGGAGAGAGATGCAGAGGTGAGAGAGCACCTGATGTGCCACCAACAAGGAACGCTGTGGCAATAGTGTGGCCGGAATTCTATGCGAATAAAGTTATAGTGGACTGACAGACCGCAGGCAGGGCTACAGGCTTCTGAGGATAATCCCATTTCCCCAGAAGCTCCTGGGACATCAGCTTAGACAACTTAGCAGTGGTGGGGGCAGGTGAGCTGTGAGTCGTAACCTCAGCTCCTTTCTGTAGGTATCCTTTTTGAGTCAAGGCTAAGTGACGTAATTACAGACGGCTTGGTCCTGCCTGGCTTATCTACCCAACCTTCCAGTCCACTCCAGAATGGCAGCAGAGAACCCCTCCCATACCCCCCCACACCTGCATAGAGAGGGGAGGGTGGATGGGTAGGAGCAGAACAAACCAGAAGGAGCTGGATACATGGAGATGTTATGGCTGAGATTCACCCCACATCAGGCACCGTGGAAAAGAGGCACTGGGGCTCCCTCCAGAGCCTTGGGAAACCAGGCAGGAGAGAGGCACAGCCTGGGGTTCACATTCTGATCCAAGCAAGGAAGGACAGAAAACTCCTGGCTTTATAACCCAAACATGAGGCCCAGGAACCAGGCCTGCTATGGCCTCTCTGAGGCTCAGGCTATCCGTCCCATATATTACTTCAAGAATCTCTCTTAAGCACATGAGAACCAGACATCGTTCTGGAATCTTCCTGGGAAGCAAGACGGGGTGGGGTAGGGATGGGTGGTGGCTCAAGACTGGGTATTACTCAAGGAACAGGTTTTCCTCCACCTCAAGATCTCACAGCCAGCCTCTGGCCTATCTGATGTTAGGGCTCCATTTCCAGCCTCTAACAGGGCACTCCCGCTCTGCCTACAAGAGCCATGGGGACGTCATCGTTAATGCCACCAAAGCAGAGCTGCCCCACATAGCCACCTTGCCTACCCAGATGCCCTCATTCCAGGTGTAATGACAGCCTGTGCTGTCCACGTTCCCAGTCACAGTCCACTTGCTCACCACCCTCCTACCCCGCCATGTGATACCACGTGGGCAAGGACTTTATTCTGCCTTTCTCTGTCCCATACCTATGCTTGTCATGGAGTGAATACTTCCCTGCAGCTGGCTTGGGAAGGTCTCTCCCTTCCCACTCACCCTTTTTGTTTATTTGTTTGTTTTTTGTTGTTTGTTTGTTTTTTGTTTTTTAGGTTATTTTTAAAATATAGTTTCTTAATTTATTCATATTACATCTCAATTGTTATCCCATCCCTTGTATCCTCCCATTCCTCCCTCCCTCCCATTTTTCCCCTTACTCCCCTCCCCTATGACTGTGACTGAGGGGGACCTCCTCCCCCTGTATATGCTCTTAGGTATCAAGTCTCTTCTTGGTAGCCTGCTATCCTTCCTCTGAGTGCCACCAGGTCTCCCCATCCAGGGAACGTGATCAAATATGAGGCACCAGAGTTTGTCACACTCGTCCTTTTGATCCTGACCTTCAGTGCCTTAGGTCTTCACAAATATAGACAACAAGCAAAAATTTTGTAGCAGAGATCTTATAATTTAAAAAAGAAATGACTTCACCTGCTCCCACAACTCCTAATTTGTCCAAACTCTTCCCCCACCCCTGGCTTCTCTCCCCCAAGTGACACATTGCTAGGAGAATACACAAAGCTGAAGATTGTTTTTAAAACACTTTTCTTTTCTTTTTTTTTTTTTTCTTTTTTTATAGCAGGGAACATTTTTTTTTGCATTTTCAAATGATATCTTCGGGAACAAAAAGGCATTCTATTACATAATTGGTCAACATCCTTCAGCAGCAACATGTGTAGGAGGACTGTCATGGCCATAGGCACGCTGGGCTGTGGACACCACCTCTGAAGCCAAGCTCCAGTGCATGCTGGGACACAACAGCACCATGACCTTTGTGGGAAATCTTCCTGTTGTTTCAAACGTGCGCTGGGAAGGTTCGAGCGCTTTATTCTAGTTTGATCAGCACATGCAATATTTTGTCCTGCGCTGCACATACAGGACGTTTGTGGTAGGAAGTCCAAAGAGGAGGCTCTGTGGTCACCTGCACGTGTGTGGGGTAGGTTAAAAAGGGAGGTGACAGATCCAGGCATCATGAGTGAAGCTTCTTGTCTGTGTTACCCGAGGAAATGACTCGAGCTGGGCAGGTGACATAAAATGTGTTTGTTGGAGACCATGACCCAGACGAGAGAGCAATTGACTTGGGAAGAAGGCTTACAGACTAAGGGGCCGGTGCAAAGGTTTCTTGGCTTTTCCATGTAGTGGTTTCCTCACCCATCATTGGGTGTTTATAGACTGAGACAGATTCTCTTCCTATCTCACACAGCTTCTGCAAGGATCACACGGGGAGAGTCAGCGTGTCCACATGTTAAAACGTCTATGCAGTACGGCAACATAACATTGAATTAGCCAAGAGTGCAGCAGGCACCCAGCCTACACATCCTCCCCAGCAACCAATGAGAATGCTCCAAACCCTTTCCCTTAATGGTTTCCCTTCTGGCCTTCAAACATCTCGAGTCTCCACGATGCTCCTAAAATACAGGGCTTGGTGGGAACATTAACTCCTGCTCCAGCTGTGAATGAGAGAAACTGAGGCTAGATCCGTTGGGGGGGGGGGCTTCATATGTGGCTGGGCTCAGTCTAGAGGATCCAGCGCTGGCATGTTCCTGCTCTGAGCTAAACCTCCAGCCCCAATGGTCACGATGGAGCTCATCACCGACCAGCCATCCCTGGGCCAGTTAGACCAGTGACTCTTACTCTGACAACTGCGCACTGCCGTGTGGACAAAACCTACCAGTAGCAGCTGTGATGTCACAGGGTAGAAGCTATGGAGCTTGGAACAAGAGAGGATAATGACCAATACACCCTTTTGCTTTTTCACACAAAGCGTTCACAGTGAGCACCAGCGAGCTAACTTGAAATGGAGTTTTCTTTCTACAATTTATAATTGTTGTTGTGTGTAGGGTGCTTGCTAAGGCCTGTGTGTAGGGTGCTTGCTAAGGCCTGTGTGTATCTAGACAACAGAGAAGTCAATTCTTTCTCTCCTTCTGCCATGTGGATTCCGAGAACTGGACTCAGGGCACGGGCTACCCCAGAATTTTCTAATTAAAATGTGTTTGGTTAAAAAACAAGAGAATTTCAGATAGCAAGCCAGTATGATTTCCTTTAGAAAGTGATTTGACAAATCAAGGCCTTAAAAACATGTGTGCTTTAAAAAACAAAACAAAACAAAAAGCAAAGAACAAAAAAGAAAACAAAACAAAAAGTGTGCTCTGACCAAATAATTCCACTTCTAGGAAAGAGCCCTAAGCCAGAAAAACTCTAATATTGAAATTGATTTATGAACAAAGTGTAAAGAAGAAGAAAAATCAGGCTGGAAGGCTATTCAATATACTCATGTCTGTGTAAAAAACAAAAAACCAAAAACCCACTTCATTTATTAAAGAAGAGATGGAAAGAAATGCGCCCAAACTTTTAGTATTGTTCATGTTTACAAGAATTTCCCTTTTATTTGCTAAATAGAAATGTATTTCAAGTTACAGGAAACTTCTTTCTAAAAGTTTGTTCCATACAAGGTCAATACAAGACATGGTTACTAATGTCAAAGGTGGGTTGTGTTCATGTGGAGCCTGGGGTGGGGGTGCGCTGGAGGACACTGGGGTTCTTGGGGGTGCTGAGGCATGCAGCTATCTGAGCTGCATCATCCCTCTTCAAATTACACAGATGTGCATTTCCCAGACACCGCAGGTCAGGCTGATGGAGGCCCTAGGGGGTGTGACAGTAGACCCCACTGCATGATGGGATTTGAGGCTGGTCCATCTCTCTTTCTGGCCACATTCTCCAACCGACTCCTTCCCCGCTGGACCGTGCAGCCCAGTCTCTCCACGCCCCAGCGAGGTGAACTTGAGTATTTAGTTAGTGGCATGCTTCACTTTTCTCATCTGAAAAATGGGCCCAACAACACTAATTTTGACTCCAAAGGGTTTCTGTTGCCGAGTTCCTGTTTTGGAACAATGCCTGGTATATGTGAGCACCATACAAATGCTGCTAAAGAAAAAATCCTAAGTGTTAATTAATTAATAGCACTTTGATTTTCCACAAAAGTCCATGAGTGCATGTGTACGCGTGTGTCTGCATGCATGTGTGCCCATGTGTGTGTGTGAATGTGTACGTGTGCCTGTGTGAGTGTCTGTGTCCATGTGTGCGTGTCTGTGCATACATGTGTGCGAATGCGCGTGCATGCACATGGAAGCTGTTTGTCAGCCTAGAATGTTATTCCTAAGGAGATGTTGGCTTGTTGGTTGCTTGGTTGGTTTTGACAAGGCCTCTCACTGAGATTTCTCACTGGGGCCATCTGATTCAGCTAATTTGGCCACCAGTGATCCCCAGGGATCCTCCTGTCTTGTCGCCCCAGCACTAGGATTAAATGTGCATGCCATTTACATGGGTGCCAGGGACTGAACTTGGGAATCCATGCTATTCATGCTTGCTCAGCACTTTACCAACCGAGCCACCTACCTGGCCCCACGGAAAACCCTCTAATGACAACGTGGTCATTTCCCTCACAGGATTTCTTACTCACAAAATCCTGACTTATTCACTCATTCAACAGTGAGCCGGTGCCAGCTGGTAGCTCAGCTCTATGGCAGTGTAACAACGCTGAGATATAATTACAGGAGGAAAGGCCGCCAGAACTAACCTTAGATGAAATTTTGGAATTACCAGAACCCACAGACACCACTAGAGGGAACATGGGTCGGCACAGATGCTTAGGGAAAGTGGTTGGTTTCTCTATTTCTATGTCTTACTCAACATTAACGTAAGCAGGTGTGCCAGGTGACAGGGGCACCTGGTGTACACAGAAAACAACAGCCCACACATCCACAATGCACAGGGACGGGCTGGGCAGTGTTCCACTCACTAAACAGGCACCCCAAGAGTGATTCCATCCACTTAAGAAAGACTTTTTGTTTGCTTGTTTTGTTTTTTAGGTAAGACCAAGCAAGTTGAACTCAGTTTAGGAAACACAGGGTGGGGGACAGTTCTGTGTGGGGAAGATGGGTGGTATTCTGAGCAGCAGACAGGAGATGGCTTTTGGGGTCCAGGGAAAGCTGCCTCTGGGGCCAAGTGTCAGTCACAGGCTCACTTCACGTGACTTGTTACACCTACGTTCTGTTTGACAAACACTCCTCTGTTTAATGTCATTTGGGAGAGCTTCAGCCGGCTCCTGACTGAGGCAGGGAGAGAAGGAAAGCAGGAAGCACAGTAAGAGGGTCTTGCACCAGGCTAGACCACCAGCCACCTAACAAAACAGCCCCAGAACAAAGCTTGACCTGAGGAAGGCCCCCGGACAGGCTGAGGCAGGGTGAAACAAATTTCCTTAATGTGCTATGATTTTCAAAATGCAAATTCACAAACTTTTAAGTTTTGGGGATCATGCTAACATCCACATGACCCAAATTCAGAAGTGGGCATGTTCAAGTGCCAGGTTTAACGGCACTGAGCCATGCGCTATGGTGCAGTCACCACCATCAATCTCCAGGATTGTGGGTCTTCCCAAACAGAAACTACACCCATTCGTCAGTGACTCCCCAGGCTCTTCCTCGGCCTTCGCCATCCTGTTCTACTTCCCGCCTTTGTGAATTGGACTACTCCAGGTACCTCAGAGACCTGGAAACATGTAGGTTTAGGACAGGATCATTGCTCTTAGGGTGATGCCCTCAGATTCATCTGTACCGTAGCATGCATCAGAATTCACTTCCTCTTAAAGATGAATGACAGGTCCATTGTTTGTACAAACTACGTTTGTTTATCCATTCAACAGTCATAGGGGAGGGGAGTAAGGGTGAAATGGGAGGGAGGGAGGAATGGGAGGCTACAGGGGATGGGATAACAATTGAGATGTAATATGAATAAATCAACAAAATATATTTTAAAAAGAACAGTTCCCAGGCATTCTAATTGTTTACCCTTTGACTGTTAGGGATATGGCTGTTACGAATATGAGTGTGGATGTACAAACATCTCTTCTAAGGCTGGCTGTGGTGCTGCATGACTGTAATCCCAGCACTAGGGAAGCAGAGACAGGAAGGTTGTATGTTCAAAGCCAGCCTCAACTACCTAGCAAGACCCTGTCTAAAAAAAATACCGCAACTCAAAACGGAAAAGCAAACGGTGAATGGGGAGATGGCTTCGTCCTCATTCAGCAAAGTGCTTGCCTCACAAGCACTGAGTTGAGATCCCTGTAACCCAGGTAAAAATCCACAGTGGTTTGCACCTCTGATCCCTGTGATGGTGAGCCCTCATGGTGCAAACTCATGGGCTGCTAGTCTAGCCTACCTGTTAAAGTCACAGGTGAGTGAGAGGCCCTGCCTCAGACAAAAAGATGGAAGGGCGGTGCCTGAGGAAAGTCCTCTGACCTCCATACCTACACATACATTTGCGCATGCCCACACAAACAGAATGCATACACACCCACAGACATAACATCTACCCCAAGAAGAAGAAAGTTCATCTTTCTTGATAAATTCTCTTACTTTGCTGGCTACTAAACCCCACCCCAAATGAAAACCACTCTGCAAATCTCTCTTCTAGTTGGATACAGAGCACATGTCCTTTATAGCCAGGTATCCGTTTCTGCTTTGACGCAAGGTTGATTCTTCAGGCAGCCATCCTTTCTGACGTTTACTGATAACTAAGGAAGTTGTTCTCCCTGGGTCTTCATTGTACCAAGTCCTGCTGGCTCCGATCGTATCCCACTAAGGAAGCCTGTGACAGAAGGCTTCATGTTCCCAGAGGCTAAGGATCGTGGCTCCAATCCTGGGGCAGGGGGTGAATGGACTGACCTAGCTCAGTGGTCCTTAGCCTCGCTAATGCTGTGACCCTTTAATACAGTCCCTCCTGTGGGGACCTCCAGCCACACAGTTGCTACTTCACAACTGTAATCGTGTCGCTGCTTTGAGTTGTGATGTAAACATGATATACAGGATATCTAATATGTGACGACTCCCAGGAAGGGGTCGCAACCCACGGCTTGAGAACTAGTTGCTACCCACCAAAGCTGGAACTACAGTGAAGACGGCAAGGCGGCCGCCACACTCAGCCCCAACCCCAGCCCCAGCCAGTCTCCAGCGACCCTAGCAACCCATTAGACTGTGGTGATCAGCTCTCCTCAGTGTTTACACAGCCAGAAAGGCTCTGGTAGAGGTCCCCAAGGTCATCATGAGCTTAAGAGAGAGGCCAGCAGACCTGGGCTATGAGACAGGGGAAGAGCACAGGAGAGAGCAGAGCCGAGTCCCGTTGGGACATGCCTGTGGCTTTCTTGATGCTGTCCTCTGGCCTGTGTCAAGAAGGAGTGGCCCACGCTGCTGGGGAACCCCAAGCATGAAGGATGCTCTGGGCACTCTGCCCTCGGATTTCCATGAACTGATTACTCCCACAAACCCCGTCTGAGCTTCGCTCTCTATTTTTGCCCTCCCCCAGGATGGTTCTGCCTCGTTGTATTTGAGCACCATGTACCCGAAAACCCCAAAACTAAAGTACTCCAAAGTCTGAAACATTTTCAACAACACAATGGCGTGCCACACCCGATCTCATGTGATAGACCAAAGTAAAAATGTAGATACACTAAAAATATTAAGTCCCCAGGCTACATGGATATCTGGTTTAGACTTGGGTTCAATACCCAAGACATCTCATTATGAATATGCAAATATTCAGTGTGTGTGTGTGTGTGTGTGTGTGTGTGTGTGTGTGTGTGTGTGTGTGTCTGAGATTTATGTGTTGACTAGCATAGCCCTGAAAGCTATTCCTCACAGGAGAAGAGAGCAGAGCAGAGGAGAGCCACTGTGCTGGCATCTCACCTAGGCTTTCCAGCAAAGGTCTTGCTGAGAAAGGGACATTTGTGCCAAAGAGGGAATAAAATGAAGGGTCTTGGGGACAAGGCCAGTAACGTGGAAGCTAGCACAGGGTCTAGACATAACCTCTCCGGGGGGCAGGTTGTTACTCTGAGGCCCCAGCCCCAGCTTTGCATTTCCCACAGGAAAAAAAAAAAACCCCTATGGCCAATCTCATGAGAGGGCATATGAGAGCAGGACCCACAGGGGCTGCTACTGCCAGGATCTGTGTGCAATGCCAGTTCCTGTTTCTGTGAATGAGTGACACTGGAACACACCTGTCCTCTTCCCATCTCTGGAGCTCATCCTCTGATCCTCCTTCAGTTGATTCTAGCTACCTTCACCTGCTAGTCCCCTATCACACCACCTTCAGGCTTGCACAGAGTGCAGAACACACACACACACACACACACACACACACACACACACACACACACACACACACACACACTAGGTCCCACAGACACACATTGACTGCTGTCCTGTCAGAAAAGTGCGTGAGCTGGGAATTCTATTTTCACACACTCTGTCCTTAGCTCGGCCAACGTGTCTGTTTCCTTCCCACCAGACTGTAAGCATCATGGTTAGCATTTACCTGTTCTGAACACCCCTACATCTCCAGATAGAACAAAAGTCCACTTCACTGCATGCATGCCTCTGATAACGAGCAAATGCATGTGTCAAAAGTCATCCAGGGCAGTAATGTGGAAGCTAGCAGAGGGTCTGGACGTACCTCTCCAGGGGCAGGCTAGCACCCTGAGGCCCCAGCCTCAGCTCTGGCTTTCTCACATGCAAATCCCTATGACCAACCACAGAACCCAGACAGTTCTCTTAGTAACTGTGGGGTAGGTCACCCCAGCCCTAGAGAGCTGTAGCAGGTGAGGTGGTAGGGGGCAACTATCCCCCTTAGAAACCTGAACTGGTGAAGCCCTTTCCTGGCTGTGCTAGGCTGGCCACAGAGGGATCTGTCCACCAGCACGACCAATCTAGCGCCCTTGCTAACCCCACCAAGCCCAAGCAAGATGAGACTGATCAAACATCTGCAAAGAAAAGGGTAAAAACAACAAACAGCATGGAGTAGGAGGCCACATGACTCAAATAGGAAAAGATGCTTAGCCCGCCTCGGATGTAAAGCAGGAATCAAAGCACTACCGTGTGCTGACTCACTTCGTGCTGGTAGTACCATGGGCGCTGGAGGACCAGGCTCTTGTCCATGCAGGTAGGAAGGGGTTGCCAATTAATGGGAACTTGATTCAGGACCATGTAAAACCAGCTGTTAGAACCACGCATCCTAGTCCTTTTTGGAGCAGGGGCTGCCATTTCTGAGCAACACTGGTTCTGCCCTCTTCTGCTGTAGCAGCTACAGTTAGCTGTATGTGGACCACTAGGGAAATAGGACCACAGCCTACAGCACAGCAGGTTGCTGGCTAGGAGAGGAGGGGAGGGGATGGCCAACCACGTTTTACTTATCAAGGTTGGCCTCCTGAGGCTGGAGAAGGAGTGTGTTGAACAACGTCACAGCAGGAAATACCTGGGTTATCACACAACTTATGCTCTGTGATTATATACATTGTGTATCTCTTCTCCAGTGTGCCTGGGGACTGAAGTGATCAAGATTTTGGACTTTTCTGGACTTTGGAATGTTTACATTGTAGACTTTATCAGGTGATCATCCCAGATGGGCGAGTCCAAAATCCAAAGTGTTCCGAGATCCAGATTTTCCTTTTATTATCCTTTTTATTATTTAAAACAATTTAAAATTAGAATATATTTTTTACCATACTTTCCCCCTCTTCCAAGTCTTTCCATACTCTCTACCCATCCCTATCCACGCAACTTTAAGACCTTTCTAAAAAATAAAAACAAAAAAACAAAACAAAACAAAAAAACCCCAAAAACCCAATGCAACAACAGCACCCCCCCTAAAACCAAGAAAACAAAATAACCCTGCCACACACACACACATTTTATGAGGATCCATCCTCATGACCCACTGTGTAGACTCTCCACTTCCAAACACCATCACACTGAGGGTAAAAGACACAAACATTTAGTTCTTTCTGAATAAGCCAATATGATTGGCCAAGTTCCACAGGCCAACTTTTCATGAGCAGCAGCTACTTTGAAGAATCAAGTGGGTTTGCTGGCACCTTAGGACTGACACTAGCACAGTGGCTGCTAGAAAGGCACACTCATGGATGCCTTCAATGCCATGTGAGAGGCACAGATAAGCTGAGGGAATTTAGAAGTCATCTTCTCTTAGGTAACAAGGAGTAGAAACCTGCATCCTGGGTCCTTAGAAGTGGTACCCAAAACCTGGTCTCTAAATGGTCCTGAGTCTAGCCGTGGTTTGGTGAACCTGACGGTGAGGTGCGGTGAGGTACAAACTAGTGCATTTGTACAACTGCTGCTTACAATCGAGGTGAATGGCCGATTAACACTTGAGTCTCTCTCTCCTGCAGGTCGTAGTTAGAGTATTATCTGACTTGTTGATTCCATCTGACTTGCTGATGGCCAGACATCTGTGTGAGGCAGAATCCCCCCCCCCCCGCCGTGTGTGTGTGTGTGTGTGTGTGTGTGTGTGTGTGTGTGTGTGTGTGTGTATGCGTGTGCACGCGCACGCCTGTCTGTGGGAGCCTGGGCTCCTCAGATTCCAGTGGTTTTTTAGATGAGTCTCTTACTAATTCAGTGCTCACCAATTAGGTTAGGTGGGCTGGTTGTCTCCATTGCTTCAGCACTGGGATTACAACTGTGTATCACCAAGTCCGGCTATTTTTATGTGGGTCCTGGTGTAGAGCTTAGGTTCTTGCAATTTATTCACTGAGCCATCTCCCTGGCCCCTGTTGCATACTTTCTCTATGACCCAGTAGCCAGGGTCCCAGGAAGCAGCTGGTTCTGGCTCCCTCTTCTTAGCAGTTTCCCCAGAAGAATCTACCCATGTTATCAACAGCATAGGTTAGTCAGCAGCAGCCAGTGTTCTATACTGACTAAGAGAAGATGTTAGCAGGTTCCAGACATTCCTCTGCCTGTGGGCAGCATGAGCAAATTCACTCTGCTCAGCCTGGCAAGTTTCCCTAGAGTTTTTTGCTTTGGAGGGAAGGTAACGTCTATGGTCAGCTCCTAGGCTTGTCCCCTTGTCCAGTGTCTGACATGTGAAGGAATAAAGCTCTTTCCTGTGGGACCCATTGGGTGGCTCGTTCTCAAACCCACACAAGCTTCCATTTAGGTAGATGCCCATTTGCAGAGCTCCTGGATGCTAGTGTTGGCAACAAGACTCTTAGCTAAGGTAGCATTTGAGAAAGCGAGTCATTAACATGTTTCTGGCTGTTAGCTTCCCAAAATTTCAACAAATGCTTACATCCACACCCAATGTGACAGCATATGCCTTTAATCCTAGGCACAGGCAGGCAAATTTCTATGGTTCCAGGCTATCCTGGTCTACACAGCAAGTTGCAGGCCAGCCAGGGATACACGGTGAGGCCCTTTCTCAAACAAACAAACAAAAAAGTCATTCTTGGGTAACAGATGTGCTCTGTGTCTTGGCTGTGCCTGTGTCAGTACCCTGACTGTGACAGTGTCTTGGAGTTTCCAAAAATTCTGCCATTGGGGAAGGGAAGTAAGAAAGGCACAAGGAAATGGAAGTATTTTTTTTTTTTTCAGTTGTGTGTGATTAGCTCAATATGAAAAGTTTAGCTTAAAGAGACTGAAAAAGAAAATGTCTTCTGTTCTTAAGACATGCCTTCAACTGCTTTCCTTAGTTATGACCATGGGAACCTGGGGAGCGGGGTGGGTCTGCTAGGGTGCAGCAAGCAAGCCGCATGCCAGCCAGCCTGGAAGAAGGGCTCCATGACAGCCACCTCGATCGGCTTCCTCAAGCTGTCACCACGAGCAGGGCCTCTTTCCTTGTCCCTGGGTCACGACCCACCCTTGGCATAGTCTGCCTTCTGTCTTGAGTTCTCTCCCAACTCCTGCAAAGCACTCCCAGTGCAAGCAATGCCTGGCATTTAAAGGTGTCAGATTCCACATCTTGCTGATCCTGGGCTGCCAAAAGCCTTCACCAAAACAAGTCTTAGATAAAACTTAGAGGAACGCAAGGTCATGCTTGAAGCCTTTACTTAGTCTGATTCGCAGAGAGAAAATGAACCCATAAAAGAAAGCAAAGGGCAACCCCAGAGCAGTCAGCAGATAGTCCTATTTCTAATGGTGAGCAGCATGGGGCTCTGGAAAATGAGAATTGACAGTTAGCTTTGTGACCTCAGCCCAGTGTTAATAAAGTTTTATTGTAACACATTCATTTACAGATTCATATAGAATAGCCAAGTTGAATGGCTGCTGCAGACTACATAGAGCATACTCTCTTAACAGAGACAGTTGATTGACCCCTGATGTAGAGCAAAGCTCAGTATAAAAAAAATTACCACGTTAGTATTTAGGAACCAGGCCTCTTGCTTGGGGCTTAACCCACGTTAATGAAACGAAATACATGCAAATCTGAACTGCAAGTCTCGTGCGCATGTCATAAATAAGGAGACTGGGGCTCTTCCTGAAAAGTCAGTCCATATTATCGCACGCTCACCTGGGCATGGCAGGGATGTACAAGCAGCTCTGGTGCCTTATCTCTTCTTTTTAAAATAAGGAGAACCACTCTGCCAACGAGATATCTAGGCATAAGGCAAAATTATTCAAAAGTGTGTGTGTGTGTGTGTGTGTGTGTGTGTGCCTGCATGTGCATCCGATGGTCAAAGAACAGCCTCAAGAGTTGTCCCCAGGCACTGCACACCTTTTCTTTGAGACAGGGTCTCCTGCTGACCTGGAACTCACCAACCAGGCTAGACTGACAGCGCAGCAAGTGGCAGGATCTGCCAACTTCTTTGACCCTTGGGTCCTAGGGCCCAATTTCAGGTCTCCGTGCTTGCTCTGGAGGCATGTTACTGACTAAGCTGTCTCTCCAGCCCTAAAAAGAAAAAGTGTCTTTGTGATCCATGTATCTCCAAATGGTTTGGGTGCAGAGTAAAAAGTAAAGAGGCCAAGCCATAGTGTGGAGAGGGAATGCTCAGCCAGGGATGGATAACTGCGTTCTAATTCTGGCCTAATCAACAAGCTCTGAGAGACCCTGGCTCAACATTGTAGGGTTGGCGCCAAGGATATGGCTCAGTGGATAAGATGGCTGGCTGATCAAACATAGCAAGGACCAGAGATCAAATCCCATTTATTCACATAAAATTCTGGGCATGACCATGAGTCCATGCTATCAACCCCAGTGCTGGGGGTGGGGGTGGGGGAGGAGATGGGGGGAGAGACAGGAGGATCACTAGGGCCTGTGGCCTGCCCCATCACTCCAGGTTGAATGAAAGGAATCAAAGGAATAAGGTGGGTGGGGAGTGAGGGAACTGGCCTCCTCTGGTCTTTGCACGTGCACACACAGCCATGCCCACCTGTGCACATACACATCTTCATACGTACACACAGTCATGCCCAGGTAGACCCCCCCCCCACCTCCACACTTCCTGAAATGTATCACATCAGTTCCCTATGGCACCCTGGGCTGAGAGTTACTGTTAACTCCCTGGGATAAGTAAGCTAAGGCTGATAACAGATCCTGAGATTTGTGTGCCCCTGCATTCCTACTGTAAGGAGACCTCATCATAAAGCATTCCCTTGCCTCTGACACTTGTTTCAGAGGATTACGACAACAACAAAAGTCTGCCCAGCATCGTGAAGGAACTGGCTGAGGAGCAGGATCCACAGGGGATAGCTTTGGCAACGTTGACTTTGAGGCCATTCTTACCACGGCCTTTTATCTTTATCTCAGGGGAGAGGACCGTGAACCTGCACATTGAGAATCTTCCAGAACAAGGGCAATCACACCAGCCCAGCCCAGCTCAGTGGTTCCTAACCACGGCCAAGGGGGAAGTTTACCACCCACGTAGATTGCTCCATAGCCAGGATCATGGTGGGTCTGAGAGCCACGGCCTTCCCAAAGCTCCCAGGTGACCATGGAGCAGCCACCACAGAGAACCACAGCCTAAGATACTGGCTAGTGACCTTCAGGATTGTTTTCTCTTTTCATTGGAGACATCTCTGCCCCAAGCAACCTCTGTGGTTTAAGTCACAGCTGGAAGATAGACCCTTCTTCTTCTTCTTCTTCTTCTTCTTCTTCTTCTTCTTCTTCTTCTTCTTCTTCTTCTTCTTCTTCTCCTCCTCTCCTCCTCCTCCTCCTCCTCCTCCTCCTCCTCCTCTTCTTCTTCTTCTTCTTCTTCTTCTTCTTCTTCTTCTTTCTTCTTTCTTCTTCTTGTTCTTCTTGTTCCTGTTCTTGTTCTTCTTATTCTTCTTCTTGTTCTTCTTGTTCTTCTTTGGTTTTCCAAGACAGAGTTTCTCTGTGTAACCTTGACTATTCTGGACTCACTTTGTAGACCAGGCTGGCCTCGAACTCACAGCGATCCACCTGCCTCTGCCTCCCAAGTGCTGGGATTAAAGGCGTGCACCACCACCGCCTTTCCTTTCTTAAGAGGAAAGGTTCAGCCACGAGTGCCCCTCTCCCCTGCACTCAGGACTCATCCTGATGTCTCATCCCTGGCCCCAGTTGCCGTTTCCCAGGGCTAATGCTGCTTCGGTTTGGAAACAGAGTTTTAATGATAACTCAAGCTGGCGTCAAACTCTTGATTGTCCTCATGTGCCACAGGCTCCCAAATGCTAGGATCACAGGTGGGAATCTTCGCACTCAGCTGCAGTACCTTCTAGAACGTTGCAGACACTGTGAAGTCTAGACTTGTCATGGGTGCAGAGGCTCATGATGCCATCAGAGGGCAGAGAAACTAGAGTTCTCTCTGTGCTGGCCACAGCTGGAACAGAGCAGCCCAGGCCTCCTCAAGGCCTTCCTAATTCCCTCCCCTTGGCCAGACCTGGAAAGTGCAATGTCTATACTTTTCACTGTCACTGGGTCCCAATGGCCTCCTAGAGGCATTCCCAAGGGTCTCACCATAGCTCTTCAATCTTAGCCTGGTAACCACCTCCTTACCCACTGTTTCCCTCATGGTATTTACCACTGACACTAGACAGCCATTTTCTTATTTGCATTTTTAATTTATTCTTTGTTTTCTTGCACTAAATCAAAACTCCCAAGAGCAAAGGCTTTATTTACTGCTGTCTCCCCAGTGCCTGGAGCATCTAAGAGGTGCTCCAGAATAACACACAGACACACACACAGACACACACACACACACACACAGAGCTCTCACTAAAACTATGACCCTCAAGTTCTCCTCCCTATTCTACAGATAAGGACACTGAGGCACAGAAAGGGCCTGCTGGAGGGCAGTGCAAGAGACAGCAGAGCCCTGCTTTAACAAACCCAGGCAGCACCCTCCACACTCTTTGCATATTTGGGGGGAGAGGGTGGAGTTTCATTGTGTAAGCCATACTGGTCTTAAATTTGGCGATCCTCCGGTCTCCACCTGTCAGCTGCTGGGATTAGAGACACCACCACGTCTGCTCTCTTAACCACGCTGCCAGATGAAGAATGAGTAATGAGTGTTGATGGTGGCTGGTGTTCCGCTGACAGATGAGACGGGCCGCCATTGAGATCCCTGCACGGGGATACGTGCATTTTGCAATGGGGTACAGGACACCGGGAGGGCTCACTGCCATCATTCCATCGGTCCCAGACAGGCCCCTCATGCCTCCATTCCCTCAACAAGAATGGCAAAGGGAGAGCCTGAAGTCTGCCCAGTGCCTGGCATGGCTCCCTAGACTTTCTTGCTTTTATACAGACAAGGGCTGCAGTTTGGAGAGAGGCAACGCTAGGACACTTGGTAGGCCAGCCAGAGAGGGCACACTGGGGCAGCCTATCCTCCCTGCCCTTCTGGGGGATAGTTCCTTCTCCTGCAAGAAGCCAGCCTCACCCCCATCCACCCCATGCACACAGCTGCTGCATCTATGTCACTCTGGCCAAGATCCAGTCTTTGAATTGGACCCTCCCTGCCTGTGTAAGTAGAACTGGCAATACAAATGACAGCACAAGCCACCAGGGCCCCAGGGCCCAGCTCCATGCTGTTTCCTCTACCCATGGTATCAAAATTCCCCCTATCTTTGAGGACAACCCCTCCTGGAGGCCACAAGGAAGAGCCTCTTGCTCCTCTGGGTTGAGGAATGGTTTCTTCTGCTCTCTGGATTTACAGATATGCATATTTTCCAGTTACGGTGTCTCATGGTTTTAACTTTCCTTTCAGATGACAATTTGGGATCCCTGAACATGGAGTCTGTCTCCTTACCTGAGCCATCTGCACTCAGCATTTAAGCAACGTCCATTTAGTAAGTGGAGGAGTTTATGGGGAACCAGCCTTCCATTTCGTGTGTATGTGTGTGTGTGTGTGTATGTTTGTGTGTGTATGTGTGTGTGTTTGTACGTATGTGCATGTGTGTATGTGTCTGCATGTGTGTGTGTGTTTGTGTGTGTGTTTGTGTGTGTGTGTGTGTGTGTGTGTGTGTGTGTGTGTGTGTGTGTGTTGGGCACGGGTTGTTGAGCAGTTGACATTGCTCATGATGCTCACGATGTCAGATCTGCCTTTCCACCCCCCTCTCGCTGAGCATTCCTTGGGGTGAGCTTTATTCAATTCATCTGCAGTTGCTGAAGTGTTCTTTACATTAGAGGTTCTGGGACTTCTTGGATAAATAAACAAATAAAGCAGTGAGCAGATGCCTGAGCAGACTTCAGCCCCAGGGGTGGCAGAAGAGGGACGAGAGTGGAAGCCACTGGCCCGGGAGGCCAGCGAAGCCAAGCTGTTTAGGCAGCTCCAGCCTCCAGGACTAGCTGTCCTGAAAAGTAAGTCTACAGAGAGGATCATCCACTAAGTCTGCAGGTGCTCCTTACTGCCTGCCAGTATCTCCTGAAAAGAGATTCCAGGCACTATAGCTCCCTGACAGCTGGCAGGCAGAAGGCAGATCTCCAGACTTGACTGTAGGAGGAAGTGATGGGCATTCCTGAGGGAGTGGGAAGAGAGCATGTGGGGTACATATCATCAAGATGTTTGTTTATGGGGCTGGAGTGATGGCTCAGTGGTTAAGAGCACTGACTGCTCCTCAGAGGTCCTGAGTTCAATTCCCAGCAACCACATGGTGGCTCCCAATCTTCTATAATGTGATCTGATGCCCTCTTCTGGCCTTCAGGTGTACATGCAGGCAGTGCATTGCATAATTTTATATATATATATATATATATATATATATATATATATATATATATATATATATATATATATTGCTTGTTTACAGGTATGGAACTGCCTGTCGAGTAATAGATAAAAGATAATCTATTTTTAAAAATCTGGGGACTGGAAAGGGTTCCGTAGCTACAAGCCCTGGCTACTCTTCCAGAAACCACATGGTGGCCCGCAGTCATCTGTAGCACTAGTTCTGGGAGCCAACGCCCTCTTCTGGCCTCTATGGGTACTGCATGCATATGGTGCATAGACACGCATGCAGGCAAAACACCTATATGCACATAAATAAATACATTTTCTGATGGCAGAAGAGGATGTGTAGAGGAATGGAAGAGGAGCCACCACCAAATCTCCACTGAGCACACATGAGGAATGGTTTCCTCATGGCCTCTCAGGAGTCACAGCCACTCCTTAGTGCCATCCTGACCTCATCTGGCTGAAGACAAGAAGGAAGAAGAGCAGGAAATGCTGTACAAGAGTTACACAGCAGAAGGGTGAGCAGAGAAGGTCCAGGAGTGGTGGCTCAGGGCTCCAGGGCCAAGAGATAGATGATAATGCCCCTAATACCAGCCCCGGAAGCCAGAACCACCAGTCCAGGATCCCAACTGGATCCCAAACTCACACACTTACCAACAGTGCTGTGTCCCTGGCTCCATGGAATTTTACAGTTGGTCCAAGGGAATGTTTGCAAGAAGATCTGCCTGCATAGGCACTGGAGACGGAGGCCATTACAAAGCCATAAAACCGGTCTCCTTTAAAAATTCCTGTTGTTGAGGGTGCTGAGCAAATCCAGTACCACTGAGTTATACTCCCAGACAATTAAAAAAACACTTAAAAAGAGATTTCTTTTATCACTCTTTTTAAAAAAATAAAAGTGGGCCCTGGGGGTGGAGCCCAGGTCTCCTTGATTACACAGCAAGTGCTTGATTGATCCATCTCCCATCAAAATTCTTCACAGGGAACTACCATTAAGAACCAGCCAGTGAAAAAAAATTAAGGAAAAAAAAAAAAAAAAAAAGAACCAGCCAGTGGCTGGGTGGTGGTGGTACAGGCCTTCAATCCCAGCACTCAGGAGGCAGAGGCAGGTGGATTGCTGTGAGTTCAAGGCCAGCCTGAACTACAAAGCGAGTCCAAGACAGCCAAGGCTACACAGAGAAACCCTGTGTCAACAAACCAAACCAAACCAAACCAACAAACAAACAAAAAAGAAAAAGATACTGTCCTTTAAGCGTGTCTCTGATACCACGCAGCACAATGGAGGGAGCCAGCTCTGGGAATTTTTGCCAGTTTATTTAAACTACGATTGGTCACTCTCTCCAAATGGAAAAAGGATGATAGCGACAACCCGTTGTCCCATGACATTACAGTCAGGCGCACTGTCCAGGAAGGGGGTTTTCTCAGCCCCAGGCCCTGCAGCCTGCCTGAAGACTGGTTACTAAGTCAGAAGGGAACATGTGGGCCCTGTTACCATGGGTTCACTAGCTCTGCTCCAGCAAACGTGCTCAGGGAGCCAAGAAACAGATGTCCCTAGAGTGCCCGGAGGATGTGGCAAAAAAAAAAAAAAAAAAAAAAAAAAAAATTGCTAGGATCTAGAGCTTTCTGTGTTGTGGTGGTGGTGGTGGTGGTGGGCGTTCTTTACAACAGACCCCAGCACCAGAGCCCCCTAGAAAGAAAACCAAGTCAAAAGACTTAATCTAAAATAAAAGTGGACTTTCGGGTTTGTTTGTTTATTTGTTTGTTTGTTTTTATCACGGCCCACCCTGTGCTCTAAACGTAATAACTGAACTCATCCTCCATACTCTCATACATGAAACCAAAGTGAGTGCAGACATCACGGTGCCAGACAGGCTGGCGGACCACTAACTAGTGACTCCGGAGTTAAAGCCTGCTGGAGTAAGTCCCTGTCTCTAGGGAGGGGACGCCATTCACCAGCGAGGGCTGTGTGGTCAGGAGGGTTAGGCCCCAGTCTCCAATCTCTTGGACTCTAAGTGGCAGGAGATGCAAATGCCACCGTCTTCATTGAGGACTATGAACTCTGGTGCTTTCAGGACCTCTATGAGGAAAAACTCATCACCCACATAAAAAGTGACCCTTTGAAGCTGCGGCCAGCCCTGCGCAGTACAGAGAAGTGGGTCTCAGTGTGGGTGCTGGCTTGCATCATGTCATCTGCATCTGCTTGCTGATTTCATGTGGATACAGACCCATCACTGGCTGGGTACCCCCTAGAGGATAGGACCCTCCCTGACTCCCTAGCCAAGAAGGACTTATGGGAGCCGGAGGCAAGGTTGTTGGTCACCTACCTATCCTCTCATTCCCCTCATTCCTGCTCATTCCATCTTTGCCTCCCTACACCCCTGAGGGGACCATGGCAGGAACTCCAGGACAAGCAGAGGCTCAGCATGGGGTGGGGGCGGGGTGGGGGGGTGGGGCGCCACACACAGGAGACACATTGCAGGGCATCCTGGGATTCAACTGTTCCCAGTTCTTGACCTGCCGCTGCATGTGAATTGCAGCAATTGTGCCAGAGAGCATTTCCCCACCTTGGACCCTCAGAACATCACCTAGGAGACTGCAATGCCTGTGTCCTGGTTCTGACCTCTGAGGGTCGGCCGCAGTTGATCATGGGAGGACCTAGCACAGCCAGGACCAAGAACCTCAGGTAAGGACCTGTGTTCCCCTGCAAAGATTTGTTTAATATTGTTTATGAAGTTTTACAGTGCAAGCCTATTTTATATACACAGTCACAGTGGTATTATTCAAAATAACAAAAACACAAGTTATCATCCATCAATGGATTAATGAACAAAATATGGCTTGTGCATTCAGTGAAATAGCATTTGGGCCATAAAAAGGAAGGAATCTCTGGGGCTAGGCAGATATCTCAAACTGTAAATTGGGTGTTTTACAAGCATGAGGACCTGAGTTCAGTTCCCAGACCCATGTTAAAAGCTGGGTGCTGTGGCATGTACTTGCAGTCCCTGTTCTGGAAAGGCAGAGGTGAGTAAATTCCCTGGGGCTATCGTCAGCCAGTATCATCCACTTGGAGAGTTACAGACCAGTGAGAAACCTTGTCTAAAAAAAAAAGTTGGAGTGGGGGTAAGGGTGTTGGCACTTAAGGAAGAACATCAAAATTGACCTCTGACCTCCATAGACACACTTACCTACATATGCTCCCCACCCCCATGACACACACATACAAGGAAGGATTTTTGAGACCTGCTACAACATAAATGAACTTTGAGGACACTACGCTGAGAGTGTGAAGCCAGACACCAAAGGGTAAATACTATGTGATCCCACTGATATGAGCTGTCAGGTTAACAGGCCCAGAGAGCCAGAGGGCAGCGGCCATGGGCTGGGAGTGGGTGGGGGCTGGGGGCGGGGATGGTGATCATGGTTAGTGCATGCAGAACCTCAGGTTATAAAGATGAAAAGATAACACACTTGGATGGTGGAGATTGTTACACCACAATGTGAAAGTACCGGACACACTGAACATATATGTATAACTCTCTTACACATAGTTAAAATGGTAAATTTGTTATATATGTTTTTGTAACTAAAATGTTTACCTTTTTTGGATTTTCGAGACAGGGTTTCTCTGTGTAGCCTTGGCTGTCCTGGACTCACTTTGTAGACCAGGCTGGCCTCAAACTCAGAGATCTGCCTGCCTCTGTCTCCCTAGAGCTTGGATTAAAGGCATGTGCCACCACGCCCGGTGGGGTAAAATATCTACTTTTATAGTTTAAAGGTTTCCTGACTGCTAAATATCTCAGAAGCTTGAATATAGTTTTGTGGTGCTATCACCAAAAAAAGCTGAGTCTACAGTTTTACCCCGAACTATTTGCTTATGGAAAGTACCTCGAGGAGGAGACAGAGACAGGGGGGTGGTACCTTATAGTCCAAGAGGGCTCTTTAGAGAAGCTTGGGGGTGCCAGAGTGAGCTCCAAATGACCGGCTTCTAGCACTGAGCCCCAGCAATGTGTGGATCACAGAACTCAGCAGGGACACCAAGCCAGAGCAGGTAGACTAACACTATCTAAAGTGAGGCTGGCCTCCGGGCAGGCAGCCTTGCTGTCATCTGGGAACTGGGCAGAGGTACAAACATCCTGCATCCGCACTTCAGCAAGGACCCAAGTGGCCATGTACATTAGTGGGACATGCTGCTCTCCCCCCTCCACGCCCCCATGGCCATCTCTCACCTGACCGTTTGGTGGTTGAAGGTGCATGGTGAGCCAGGTGGAGCCCACAGCAATATCTTTCCCGGGTGTGAGGTCTGCAAATTAAGAACCCATTGAGCCCCCACCTTCCCTTGTCCTAATGACATGGGTCAGCCAAAGCCTAGAAGTCATTTAGCTTCTTGTCACACCGCACCAAACCGGAATATTTGCTAGCGAAGGAACACACAGGCAAGGTTTAAATGAGCAAAGGGATTTCAGGGCAATTCTTTGCAGAGTCTACCCAGTCTAGCCTACCCTGGTGGTGGCTTAGCACCGCCCCCTCCACACACCCTAAAGCCCCACACTCTTCCTTGTCTAATTAAAGCCTCCCAGGTGATGGGGTTCCTCCCCATGGTCGGGGAGGCTGACTGAGAAGCCAGCATTTTGTTCCGGAGGCATCTTTAGCAGAGGAAGCTGACCCTTGGTTCTGCTTCTCCTGGGCCTCAGGATTCCCTAGGTGCAAACCCCGCAGCCAGGTGAACTGCTGTAAGGCAGGGTGGGGGTGGGTGGGGCGTGGGGGTGCTCAGCTAAGAAGCCAGAGCTGCTTAGCCTTTCTAATCTCGCTCACAAACCATCGCACCTTCTCCACTAATCCCCTTTACCAAAGCACCTGTGAGCCTCTGGGGACCTGCTGCTCCTTTCTAGAACCAGGCTTCTCTTAGATGAAGGCCTATCTGAGGTGGTGATGCCCATGTCTGGCTCACCCTTGCATCCTAGGAACAGGCAATGACACACATCCTCCTCCAAAGCATCTAATCCGGAAGGCTGTTCCTGGCCCTGGGGTCGGATTCTGCCAGCCACCTTCACAGGGAAAGCTGATGCTTGCCTCAGCAGTGAAAAGACATTTCAGTAAGGAGTCAGGGGACCCTCACCCCAGAAGATGATCGCTAAATAGGTTCAGACGCAAGGCCCCACAAATGAGGCTGGGTTGCAGCCACCTTTCCCCAAAGCACGGGCTTCTTCGGGGGAGGGGGGCGATGGTATACCAGCTGCTCCCTAAAAGATTTAGCAGTGCCGTGGAATGAGACAGAAGAAGACACATGGATGAGAACCCTCATAGGGAAGGTCCTCACAGCAAGGCTGAGTCCTGTTTTAGACACAGGGGCTCAGAATTTCATAACTTTCCTTGTGGTTTTAAAAAGAATGTCTCTGCACAGTGGTCCAGAGCTGTGATTCTCAGCGTGTGGATGGATCTCGACCCCTGCAGGGTTGGCTTCACTGGTTTCCTGCATTCATAATTCCATTGCGATTCACAACAGCAGCAAAATTATGGTTATGAAGTACCAAGGAATTAATTTCATGGTTGGGGGTCATCACAACATGAGGAACTGTATTAAAGGGTCACAGTGTGAGGAAGGTTGAGAACCACTGCTTTAGGTGAACTTCTTTTGGAGTAAATCCTGCCAGCATAAAAAGTGTGGTTCGTGGTGTTGGAGAGATGGCTCCATGGTTAAGAACACATGCTGGTCTTGTAGGGACCTGCGTTCAATTCCCAGGACCCACCTGTAACTCCAGTTCCAGGATACCTGATGCCTCAGGCCTCCAAGGGTACTTGTGCCCATGTGTGCACATGCACACACACACACTTAAAAAATAAATATATTTTTAAAAGTGTAATAAGCTGGTCCACACCTGGCGGTGAAGACAGCCAGAAGACAAGGCTAAACCCAACTGAAACATCTCCCTTGTCCTTGGAGCTCTCTGGCCTTCCTGTTTCTGTAGCCACTGTACTGACCAGCAAGAATGTCCTATCACCCCTCTGTCCAGACAATGCCCAACTGCAGCAAAGGATGGCCTGACCACTGTATTCTTCATGAAACCTTCCAGCTCTGCTGGCCCCTTACATGTGCTGCTCCAGGTGGCAGGGAATGGAGACAAGCCGGCTTCATCCTTCCAATCTGTGAGGATAAGGATGCCTCAGTCCCAGTGTCCTGACATGGATGCCCAGTGAGTGTCTGTCAGAGGCATAGTTTGAGGTAAAACTCAAGCAATGTGCTTAGGGAAAAGACCGTCTTAGATTAGGGCCCCCACAGAGTCCATGAGGAGAAGGAGGGAGGGAGGGAAGGGGGAGAGAAGGAAGTAGGGAGGGAAGGAGGAAGGGAGGGAAGGAAGGAGGGAGGGGGGAAGGGGGGACTTCCTATGCTCACATCTCAGAAAGTGGGGGTGTTATGCACCATAGACATCACTGGTGGTGCAGCTGACAATGCCCACCTCTCATCTTAACACAGCAGATTCTGCACTTCTCACTCTATTTAATGGCACCCAACACAAGACTATTATCTCTGCCTGAGTTTCCTTACAATAGCTCTGCATTGTTCCATCTTCGCTTTCTTTTGTCGAATCTGAGGCAAAGGAAGCATAGTCAACACAGTGCTAACAGCACTGATATACCTCAGTGTGAGTGCACCATGTTGCCAGCACAAAGACACAGAGCTGCTCGGAATCTACCCAGGAACTCCCACAGCCCTTAGTCAGAGCACAGAAGTTGCTGGGTGTCTCAGGCTCTTAGTTTCCACATACATGGCAGGATGATTTGCTGACCCAACCCATCAATGCACCCTGTGCCCTCAGCTTCTGCAGACTTCCTCACTCCCTCGGCTGGGGGCACCCATGACCTTCTTCCCCGAGGAGCTCATGGGACCCATAGAAAGTACCAGTCTTAGAACAGACCCCCTGAGGACCACTGTACCACCTAGCCAGCATCGCTCCTGTTCATCCATGCACAAAACAGCAGTCTCCACTTGCCGTAGAAATATAACAAGCACCAGAATAGGGTATTTGTTCTTTGGGATGGGGTATGGAGCTCAAAATAAAACCTAAATTCAAACACGCCTCGCATAAGAATGCATGGGGGCTGGAAAGATGGCTCAGAGGTTAAGAGCACCGGCTGTTCTTCCAACGGTCCTGAGTTCAATTCCCAGCAACCACGTAGTGGCTCACAACCATCTATAATGAGATCTGGTGCCCTCTTCTGGACTGCTGGCTCACATGCAGGAAGAACATTGTATACATAATAAATAAAATAAAATCTTAAAAAAAAAAAAAAAGAATGCATGTAGTGCTCACAGACTTGTGAGAAAGAGGGGCTCGCGCACACCCACACCCACCCCCCCAACCCCCCACACACGGTGTACACTTTCTGCACACCAGTTATGGCTCCAGACCTGAGGATATATCAATATATCTACAAGCCGAACAAACCTTGCCCCTTCCCTCAGGCTAGGAGATAACTAGAGGTCAAGGTCTCAGAACTAGGATGGAGCGAGCTTAGCAACAGAACGCTTGCCTCTAGAGTCATGTTCTTATTCCTCAACCTGGCCAACCCCATGGTGTCCACAGCCTAGAAGAGACAGTCGTAGGCCCTGGCTATGTCTGTGTGGCACAGTGGGTAGAATGAAGGGGGTCTATGCAGCCAGTCACCATGTACTATAAACTGAGTTTATGCCTTGGCCTCAGAGGCAAAAGCAAAGTGCCCCCACGGAGTTCAAAGGTGAAAGACTAAAGACTGGCAGGTGCCTGTGTCGTTTCATTCGCAGCCAGCCACGAGCTTTCCTCCATGGGTTCAGCACAGGCTAGGAACTGGGGCAGCTATCTCTCCTAATTGTGACTTTCCAATGGCTTCTGGGAACCAGCTGGAACCTCATCCTGGCCCCACGGCACATACCTACGCAGCCCCTACCCCTTTTGGCACAAAATCTTAAAATCAAAGTCATCTGTTTTAGTCTCACCTTCACCAAGCACTGACTGCGCGGTAACTCCCCGAAGCCTAATTACTCACCACGGTGCGGCTGCTGTTTGTTTTTTCTCTCCCCTTGGACAGGCACCGAGTGAGATGTGACTGTTGCTATCAAGCACTCTTCCAGGTGGGAGGTGCTGCTAGGACAGCTTAGCTGTCCTTCCACGTGACCCTGTCCCTTAGAGGTCAGGGTCTGCACCCCTTTGCAGCAAGGAGTGGGTCCCTTCTGGCTTAGAGCCAAGCAGACAGAAAGACAGACATCTAGAAATGAGTGTTGCATTGTGGTTGCTTGGAGTGCGGGGCCAGGGCTGTGCTTTTTATTGAAGTATCAAAGGAAGCTATGGGACCAAAACCAAAAAGGACACGGTCCCACCTACCAAGGACAAGTGTCCCATTCCTTTCCTCTCAGCCACCTAGTGGACTCTCATTCCTTTCTTGAGAAGAATGTTCACAACCGTCCCAAGAGAAACACTGAAAGAACCCAGCATGGTTATTTGTCTTCCTTTTTAGTGAAGTGCCACATCCCAAGTACTTCCTCAGTAGTGGACCACATTAAATACAACAATCCTGTCTGAAGAATGTGACTCCACAGGGCTAGATTGCTCCTACCCGAGGCAGCACATGGCAGTGCTTAGTCACTTCCATTTTTAACCCAGGCTGGAACACTTCTCAAGAGTTCAACAGGAGGCCGAGTAGGCACACTCAGAAGGCCTAAGAGTGTCAAGAGCGGAGTCAGGAACAAAGAGTCTGCAAGTCAGGGGGCAGCAGATGGCCCAGCGGGGAGAAGGGTTTGCTAGCAGATGGCCCCAGTAGTTTGAATAAGGGGAGGGGGAAACTGTTTTTTGATTGCAAACAAATCGGTATTAAAACCATACCAAGAAGCAAACTGATGTTTGATTCTGCCAGGGATGGGCACATGTCATTCTTCAGAGGGGCATCTAAGAGGGACAGGCTCAGTTCCCTAATTTGTCTTCTCTATCCCCACTTACTATAACTATGGAGAGGGACAGAGGCTCACAAATTAACACCCTCCCTTGTACCCCCTTTTTTTAAAGTCAGGGCTTCAGGTAGCCCTGCTAGCTTTGAGCTGGCTGTAGAGCCATGCATGGCCCTGCCTCCACCTCCTGAGGGCTGGGATTACAGGCACGCACCATCACCCTCAGTCTTACGCAGTGCTAGGGATGAAAGCCAGAGCCTCATATACGCTGGGAAAGAATTCTACCAACTTAGCCACATTCCCAGTCTACATTTTATAACCTGGATCCAGGAGAGCCTTTTTTTTTTTTTTCTTTTTTTTAAAAAGTAATTTATTTATTCACTTTGCATGCCAATTGCAGTCCCCTCCCTATTCTCCTCCCAATCCCACTTTCCCACCTTCTTCCCCCATTCCCTCTTGCCCATTGATAAGAGTAGGGGGGCCTACGTCCAGTCCTTGCATGCGCTTAGATTGGTGGTTCAGTCTCTATGAGCCCCCTGTGGACCTAGGATAGTTGACTCTGTTGATCTTCATATGGAGTTCTTGCCTCCTTCTGGTCTCTCTGTCCTTCCCCCCAACTTTTCACAAGATTCCCAGATCTCCATCTAATATTGGCTGAGTCTCAGCATGTGTTTTGATCTGCTGCTGGCTGAAGCACCATCATTATACGGGTCTTTTACTTGCTTGGTTAGAGTCACACCAAGATATCATTTGTGGCTACTTTGAAAGGTATTGTTTCCCTAACTTTTTTCTTAGCATATTTATTATTTGTATAAAGGGGGGTACTTATTTATTTATTTTTTTTTAGTTAATTTTGTATCCAGTCACTTTGCTGAAGGTTGTACTTCTCTGGTAGAATTTTGTGGGTTACTTATGTATATTATCATATCATCTGTGAATAGGAATACTTTGACTTCTTCCTTTCCAATTTGTATCTTCTTGATCTCCTTTAGTTGTCTCAGTGCTCTAGTTAGAACTCCAAGCACTATGTTGAATAGATATGGAGAGATTGGGCATCCAAGGAGGGACTTTTAAGGCAACCAAATCATTCAGTATGAGTTGGTAATGGCAGATACACATCTATCAGAACCCAGAGACGGAAGGATAGAGTCTGAAGTCAACTGGCAACTTCGGTTAATAACAATGCACACACATTCGTTCATGTGCGTAAATGAACACCCTAAGGCTAGGTGTAAATAGCCGGGTGTAAACTGCTATAGAGCCAGGACAGGTAAGGGGATCTCTATTTTGTTTGTTTGATCAATTTTTCTATAAGCTTAAAACTTCTCTAGGAAAGGAACTATATTGAGTATATTCCCTGCCTCTATCTGATTTTCGTTCCCTGGGTGGCCTTGGTCTTCTCATCTGCAGAACAAGAGCATCAATAGCCCTATCTATGTAAAGAGTTCTTAGAAGAAGCAATACAGCGCGTCCTCAGAATGTCCCCAACTCAGGGTGCCCCAGGGCAGCACTACCATATGCTAGGTACCACTGAAAAACTCCATCTGCCAAGTGGCTTACATCTCAAAGCAGCCTGGTAAGGTGGGTTGGACCCTCTATGTCCTCTTTACAAAAGGGAAAACTTAGAGATTGCATAACTTGTTCAAGGTCACGTATTATTGCCGGTGAGAAGTAAGCTGGGACTCAAACTCCTGGCCTGCTTTTACCACACAAACTTCCATCTGCAAGATGGTCAGACACAAGCTTTTTCCAGCTTCGGGAAATCTCTGCACCTATCCAGCATGACCTCACTTTATTCACAAGTGAGAGAGGTGGAGAAAGCCCAAAGCCAGCAGACAGAGGCTCAGTACTGCTGACATTAGAACCCAGACTTCCACCTACCAAAGCGTCAAATCCACTTGACCCCATCCCACCCCCTAAGCAGCAAAAGATGGGTGCCTTGATGACAAATGACTGTCTTCCTCGGCCTTCACTTGTGATCAGGTTGGTGGCTCTACCACAATTCTGTCCCTGTAGCCTGTACCTTGCACTTCCCCGCCTAGTCCTGACGCAGTTCAGGTCTCCTCCTCCTCTTTATTTCTCATGCTTTTTGCACCTGAGCAGGGTATCTGTGAGACCTGTTGCTGGGGTACTATCCAATGACATCATCTATTCCTGGTACCAGCCCCTGTTGTCACATCTCTCCCATCCTTACCTATTCTGTCACATACTTTTCTTCATATCTGCCTTCACTTCCATGAATACGGGGGGGGGGGGGGGGGGGGGGGGGAAGGGGGGGAAGAGCAAGGGCAGAGTCACAAAGCAAGTGGATCAGGAAGTATCCTCCATCCAATGCTTACCTCCTCCCAAGGACACACAGCCACTAGGCATTTCAGATTGTATTCAACACAACACAGCCATCTCTACAGGGGGTCTGAAATCCCCCAGCAGCACCTGGGGCAAACCAACCTCCTCTTTTCTTTCCTCATCTTTTTAAAGATTCAGGATGCCTGAAAAACTGAACTACTGAGTGACAGGTGAAAATGGGGCACTCACTCAATCTCAAATGTGGGGTTAGGTGGGGATAAGGACAGGAGAAGCCTTGCCCCACTCAGTTCAAAAGAAAACAAAAAAAATCCAAGTAGGAAGTAAACATGTTTCTATGTAAAAGTGTTTCAAGGTGCAGGCTGTCTTCAGAATTCTAACTCCTCCAAAGACAAGACACAGCAAACTAAGACATGTTTGTTCCCACGAGACAAGAGTAAGCATTTGGTGAGGTGTATGATTAATTCATCCATACCAAGTTCCACCAACAAATGCTTGGGATGCCCCAGCTCTGTCTCGTTCCCAGAGTGAGCAAGTGAGAACCCAAGTGTGTAACTGTCCTGTACCATGGGGCAGAGGAGGTGTTACGCACCAAATGCTGGTTTTTAAGGGCTGGTAAGTGGGATACTCCTAGCCAGCTGTGGACCAGATGTAATTGTTACCCCTGCATCCCATGCTACAGATGGGAAAGCTGAGCACATGCTGTGGCTCCAGAGAGCAAACTAGGCTTTCATGGTTTGTGCTCCAGAGCACTGAACAATCCAACAACAGGCGGAATGGACACTTGTGAGTGTCTACAACAAGACACTGTGACAGCCAGTGCTTCCAGGTCTACTTAGGATTGGGTGGCCAGGGACAACCTTTAGGATGTGGCAGTGAGGTGCAGAAACCCATGAGAGATACGGATAGGAGGGTCATGATGCCCAGAAACCTTAAAAATTGCCCATGTAATGCACCTGTCACTGGTCCTGATTTCCAGTTTGGGGCCGGACCTTGGCATCTGCATTCCCCAGCAAGTATCTCCTCCTGCAGGCCAGAGTTGAGAGGAACCATCCTTCAACACTCCAGGTGCCTACAACCAAGAGAGGCCTGAAAATTCACTGGTTCCCATTGTGGACTGAATGAATGGGCTCCACTGCACCATCCTCCTTATGTTGAAGTCCTTACCCTCCATATGATAGTATTTGGAGGTGATGCCATTGGGTTTACAGGATGGAAATTGGGGTTAAATGAGACCATGGTGGTGGGATTCCGGGATTAGTGCACTTATAAGAAGGAGAAGAGGAAGGAGTACGGGGCGGGGGGGGGGGGGGGAAGAGGAGAGAAGGAAGCTTAATTGTTTTCTCACTACCATGGGAGCGTGCAACACAGAGGCAGCTCTTTCTAAGGCAGGCAGAGAGCCTTCACCAGACACCAGAAAAACCAGCAACTTCATCTTCAACTTCCCAACATCCTGAACTGTGAGAATGCATCTCCTTAGCCACCCAGCCTGGGCTCTTTTGTTATAGCAGTCAGTAACAGACTCAAGGTCCTTGCCATTCATTACTATTGCCTAGGGTTTGGCCACACTAAGCCTCCTGCCTTCTGTATTGCTTGCTCTGTATAGAGCAAGGTTTCTCAACCTGTGGGTCACGACCCTTTTAGGGGTTGAACAACCCTTTTCCAGGGTCACCTAAGGCCATCAGAGAACACAGATACTTAGGTTAGGACTCATAACAGTAGCAAAAAATTTTTTGAGGGGTTTGTTTTTGGTTTTTTTCAAGACAGGGTTTCTCTGTGTAACCTTGGCTGTCCTGGACTCGCTTTGTAGACCAGGCTGGCCTCGAACTCACATCAATCCACATGCCTCTGCCTCCCAAGTGCTGGGATTAAAGGTGTGTGCCACCGTGCCTGGCCTAACATAGCAAAATTATGAATCAGCAACAAACATAACACAACATGAGGAACTGCATTAAAGGGTTGCAACGTCAAGCAGGTTGAGAACCACTGATGTGGACAGTGAACAGGACCATGCCTTCAACTCTCTGAGGGAAAATTATGACTTTTCTTATAGACATCCTTGACCAAAATGAATTATTTTTGTTTCCTATGTGAAAAATAAATAAATAATATTTTGGAAATTTACTATGTTAAACCAAGTCTTAACTTTTATTAAACATTCACAAATGATTTTTCAGTGCTAAGGTGAGCCCTATGTACAGTAGGCAAATGCTCTACCACTATGCCTCCAGCCTAACATTCAAATACTGATCAAACACCCAGCAGCACTCTAGGATAGCTCTTACTGGCATTTGGTGTACACACAACTCACTGGAGATCTTGTTAGGATGCAGATTCTGATCTAGTAGGAGAGAGGGGGAGACTATATTCCTAGTAGGCTCCTGCTGATGCCCCCGCAATGAATCTCTGGGCCCCAGTCTCGGCAGCACCAACTCTAACTTCCCCTTGGAAACACTCATTATACTCTTGAAATGAAAAGCATGGACTCTGTCACACTCCTGAGCTTCTAACCTGGAACCCCAGCGCACCTTTAGCATAGCAGCAGCCCAGGATGAGAGCCTTGGGTGAGCATCTGCCTGCTCCCCTGGTGTCAGCCACACCTGCCACCCAGCCACACAGACTCTACATTCCCAGTGACATTAACTCCCAGGCGTCCAGCCACACCGACCCCAGGTGTATACTTATCCCCAGGTGTCCAGCCACACCAACCCCAGGTGTACACTAACTCCCAGGTGTCCAGCCACACCAACCCCAGGTGTACACTAACTCCCAGGTGTCCAGCCACACCAACCCCAGGTGTATACTTATCCCCAGGTGTCCAGCCACACCAACCCCAGGTGTACACTAACCCCCAGGTGTCCAACCACACCAACCCCAGGTGTACACTAACCTCCAGGTGTCCAGCCACACCGACCCCCAGGTGTACACTGACTCCCAGGTACAGCTTGAAGAAGAGGTTTTATTTGCTTATTCCAGATGCTTAGGCCTAAGACAACCCAGAGCCCAATCCTCATCTGGCTCAAGCAGTTGACTTAGGCCCATCATGTGGCCAAGTTACCCCAAGCCAACAGAACACGTTTCGGGATTCAGATACACTCTTTGCTATATTCAGAGCCTGCAAGAACATACACATGGCCTTTTGAGCCACAGAGATGGCTCAGCAGTTAAAACCACTGGCTGTTCTTCTACAGGACCCGGTTTCAATTCCCAGCAACCACATGGCAGCTCACAACTATCTGTGACTCCAGTTCCAGGGGATACGATATTCTCACACAGACATACATGCAGGTCAAACACCAATGTACATTGAGAGAGAGAGAGAGAGAGAGAGAGAGAGAGAGAGAGAGAGTCTTTTGATGAGTATCTTCCCATGCTAGAACACAACTGAGTCCAGACCCTGCGTGAAGCTGAGTTCCAGACACCTTTTGGCCTCTGATCCCACTCTTCCAGGTACCAAGCCAATAATTTCCGATTGCTGACTTCAGTTGAGGTTTCTGCTGCTGAAATAAAGACTAACCTCATCTATACCCATGACTATCCAGAACCCTAACAGGCTAGCTCCTTCTGAGTACACAGGAAAGGCGATGTCTCCTCCAGGGCTGACTTCAGTTCCCAGCGATCATTCATTGTTATAGGGCTTTTCTGGGTCAAGATCTTGTCCACTCTACTCAGCTTTAAGCTACTGAACAGCAGAGGCTGTCCACTTGGAACCTGCTGTCCAATAGCAAATGCCTGCTAAGATGTAATATAGAAAAAGAGGAGATGGGAAGGGAAGGCCCTCTCTGGTCTGGGAAGAGATGGGGGTGGGAGTGGAAAGGACATTAATTACACTTGGGGTGGTTTGAACAAGAGTGGCTCCTACATTTGAATACTTGGTGCTCACGTTGGCAGAACTATTTAGGAAGGATTAGGAGGTGTGCCTTTTGGAGGAGGTGTGTCATAGGCAGGACTTGAGGTTTCAGTAGATTTGTGCCATTGCGTGTGTGTGTGTGTGTGTGTGTGTGTGTGTGTGTGTGTGTGTGTGTGTGTGCACGCGTGCGCGCGTGCGCATCCTACTTGTGGATCAAGATGTGAACTCTCAGCTGCTCCTGTTGGATCTTCACTCCAACATCACAAACTCTCTGAAACTGAAAGCCCAATCAGACACTGTCTTGTATAAGCTGCCCTGGTCACGATGCTTCTTCATAGCAATATGAAAGTAAGGAAGACAGCACCATAAGTCTGGTAGCTCAGAGGTGAGGCCTTTAGGGGCCACTGAGCTGACCCTTTATGTCCCCATCTTTGCAAATACGCCATGAAGACTGTCACACATCTAAAGAAGCTTTCACTCCATCATCTCATCCACCGAGACCTCTCTATGTGCTGGGCCCCACTATGGATATATTCAGCACAAAGTGTAATTTGAGTGTTTATTACTGCTAATGACATGAGTGGTTTCTCTCATTTTGGTCTTCATGGGAAGACAAGGCCAGCCCCTCCTGTGGGATAGAACACACTGCTTTAAAGTCCATGAAATGCTTTTTAACCAGACTGATAATACAGGGACCATGACAGAACACAAGGAAACTCTAGCATTAGAAGTGGGGTCCTTTCTAATTCTACATGCCGATTCTAGAATGTCAGGTCCCTGGAATGACAGAAGGGATCCAATACTACCTGTCCCTGGCTTCACCTGTGCCCATGATTGAGTACATACCCCTTGGCAGGAGCCAGGGCAGTGCCCGAACAGAGAATATGTGTTGAGAGAGATAATGGCTGCGTGGTATCACTGACTGTGGGGTCACCGAGATGATAGGATGATCAGAAATAGATGTCCAGGCTCAGCGGGAACTACAATGCTGCTTCGAAACTCCTCACTTTCCCTCCATACCCCAAGGCCCTTCTAGAAGATCTTTGGGGAAAGAGAAGTCCATGGTGTGGATAACAGCAAGCCAGTCTAGAGCAGTGGTTCTCAACCTTCCTAACGCTGCAGCCCTTTAATGCAGTTCCTCGCCTTGTGGGGACCCCAACCGTAAAATTATTCTATGGCTATTTCATAACCGTAATTTTGCCACTGTTATATGAATTGTAATGCAAATATCTGTGTTTTCTGAAGGTCTTAGGTGGCCCTGTGAAAGGATCATTCAACCTCCAAAGTGGTCATGACCCACAGGTTGAGAACTACTGACTTAGAGAAGTGACCAAAGCCTTCATAAGCACATGGAGTCTAAGACACGTGGACCGGGGTACTGAAGCCAGCGTCAGTGCCTGAATTGTGTGACTTTGAGCATCATGCATCTTCACCACAGACGTTTCTTAACCTAAGAAGACACTGCTAAAGGAGGCTGACATCAGAAGTCTGGAGCTCTGCACCCACGCCCACTCCTTAGCCCAGGGGTGTCATCTCCCACACACAAACCTTTACAAAGCCTCACCAGAATCTCCAGCAACTCCTAGCAGGTGAACACCATTCTGCCCACTTCATGGGTTAGAAACCCCAGAAAATGAGGTAATTTTTCCCAGCAACAAAATAGAAAAGTCATCAATAACAAAATATCTCTCTCTCTCTCTCTCTCTCTCTCTCTCTCTCTCTCTCTCTCTCTCTCTCTCAGGGCCTTTGAATTCTCCACCCCACTATACTCTCTCCACAAAGACCCCAAGAGATAGATCCAAAGCGAACCCTTTGACCTGCCCTATGAGAGGCCTGGGAAGCTCTCATGTGCCTGCTGCCAGCAGGTATACCTTCCTGAAAAATCATTTTGGTGGTTTTAGTGAAGCCTGCCAGTTGCAGAACAGACTGGATGCTAACCCTGGGACCCCACCACCCAGATACCCCAGTGCTTCCCAGGACAGACACACTCCAACTGCCCCAGGGCTTCCATTAGAAAGGAAGAGCCCAGCAAGCAGCTCAGAGCTCCCTCCTTTCAGTGGCCGGGAGTGCTCCCACCCTCACGAAGATACCCACCACAAGCTACAGATTCATTGTCCCAAGGGGACCTTCAAATGCACACAGTGAGCAAAGGGGGAGACCCAGGGCAAAGGAGCAGGAAAAAAAATACATTGCCTTTAAAACAAGAGCTATCATTTTTAGACTCTTGAATGTGACCTTCGTAGTTGCTGGATAAAGAAAGCTCTTTGTTGCTTAGCAGCGTGGCTGACGAGTGTCTATAGGTTTCATTTCAACACCATGCAGCGCAGCTACCCTTTTTCACTCAGGTTCCTAAGACCGTCTTTCCCAGCATTAGCTGAAGCTGTCCACATAACCATCACATCCGAGCTGGGTTAAACGCCTACAGGAAAGGGGAGACTACACAACTTACCAGGATCTGTGCAGTTCTTAGCCAACGGAGTCCCATTTACTGGTGCCATTAGTTTTCTGTTTCGCCACGTGTCTGGCAGCGCACGTTTGCTAGCAGAGGCAGTTTTGTGGCCTGGGTCGGAAACAAAACAAAACAGCCGTCACAGACATCATCAGGTCAATGTAATTCTTGAGTTCTCAAAAATGACCTTAGAGCTGTGCATCTAGCAAGGTCAGGCACAGACAGTGGCTATTCATTTTTTATTGTTTTTTCATCAAGTGCATTTGTGCGTGTTGGGGGTGGCGGTATGTGCCAATGAGCGAAACTGTCCACAGAGGCCAGAGGAGTCAGATCTGCTTGCAGCTGGCATCACAGGTGGTTGTGAGGCCCCCTGAAGAAGGTGCTGGGACTTGGCTGCTGGGACATCTCTCTAGCCTCAGGTTGGGCTATTTAGAGCCACCTATAGAAAATGATACAGCAATTGGCAGTGTGCTGTCACCTGCCTAAATACAGTATTCTGCTTCCTCCTGACTCTAACCCATTGTTTCTAGTCTCACATGGGTCACTGTGTGATTTGACCTTGGACAAAATCTGGCTGGTCTCAGCTTCCTCCCACCTCTTCACCGCCACACAACAAAGGATTTCATTAGGAGCATTAAATACTTTCTCAGTAAACTTGCTCAGGTGGTCTCCACAATTGGACGCTTAAACGCGTGAGCTCAGCGAGGTGATGGTACGTGGCCAGGTGTGCACACACCTATCACCCAGGGATCTGGTCAAAATGAAACTCTGATTCAGTAGCTCCAAGGTCGAGATTGAGCGTCTATAGTACTGAGCTCCTTGGTCATCATGCTGCGGTCCAGGAGGTCACACAGCCGTATCACAGAAGGTCTCTGAGCAGATAGTAAGCACTGGAAACTAACTCCTGATCTAGCAAATAAAACAGTCTGGCTTTTAGACTATACCTTAGCCACCCATTTACCTGTCTCGATGCCCACTGCTGCAGCTGGGAAGCAATACACCCTCTACGATGTCTACACCTCACAGCCTAGATATTTTGTGTTTAAGTCCAATTGCAAACTGCTGGGTATTGAAGGGTTAAAAAAGAAACTTTCCGGATTTCTTCACTCTTTAGCCTTCTATCCCTAATGATAGTGGTGTCTTTCTTTTTAAAAGTTCAACCAGGTTTCACTTGCTTTTTACATCGTGGTACAGATCTCTAAACGGTCCCAAGACGCTACGTTAATAGCCTTTCTAACCACTCACAAAGGTGCCTCCCTCTGCTGTGCCTCAGCCTCGGTGGTGGCTAAGTTGACAACATTTATTTCACAGGAGCGGCACCTCAAACGTTCACGGAACCCAGTTCTGAAATATCTAGGCAGTGAATGTCCTTTAAAGGCTAAACAGGAGCCCCAAATCCCCCTGAAATAAATATTTCATAAGTTTCTTCTCTTTCCCGACTCCGCCTGAAATTTGCATGCCTTAACAGACTCCCAGGTCGCCTTCTGCTTGGAGGAGTGTAGATCACAGCTCTGCATGCCAGCCCTCCCTCTCCGCAGGGATTAAGCAGAGTTGAGAGAAACGATGCTGGAACATGGCAGCAATCTCCCGCGGGGACAGGCTGCCTCGCTCGCTCCGTTTAGGGTTGGGGAGGACGCCTCAGGAAACCAGGCTACCCATTTGGACCAGAGCAGGTACAAGGAATCTCAGACCCAGTCTGAGAATCTGGGTCTCTGGGGGACGGGGCACAACCTTTTGCATCTATGCAGAACAGGAAAGCGGGCAGCTCAGTTTCACACACCCTAAAGCGAGAGAGAATCTATCCCTGGGCCGCTGTGAGTTGCCCACTGCCCGCGCGCTAGAGGGACAGGTGTGGTGCAGGCTTTGGTCCCAATAACACACACCTACAACCCTGTCCGGAGCCCCCAGGGAGCTTGAGCAGTTCAAAGGAACCGTCGCCACAGTCCAGCACATGGCTCAACCCTCCTGAGTGCGCACTACTAGCTGGGCGGGGAGGGGAAACCCTGGGGGCCAATCTGACAGCTGGAACTGTCCGGAGGCTTCCTAACTCAAGCCCCTCAACTCCCCGGGTGGAGAACATCCGTCCCCACCACCTACCCAGGCTTCCGAAGAGACCGGATGCACAGCACACCAGGGCCAGCACAGCGCACACGAAGCCAACTTGCTGCGGCAGCATCTCTCGCCTCCTGCGAACTTTGCGCGGCCGGAGGGGTCCACGGAGCGCCATCTCCGTGCGCTCGGCGTCCCTGGGAGAAGATTCCGGGCTTCAAGGGTTGGGGCGCTGTCTGTGGCCCAGCGCCCCTGGGGCTGCAGCAGGGCGATGCGCAGCTCAGAGGCAAGGGACTCCAAAAGATAGCTTCATGGTCCGTGAGCAGGGTCGGCGCGGGAAGCCCAGATGGGGATACTGGAGGAGGGGGTGCACTGCACGGCCGGAGCTCAGAGTTCCGCGCGGGGCGTGCGCGCTGCGCGCACCATGACTCGGTGGCAAGGAGACGACGCCTGCACGGTGGCGCTGGCGGCCCTGGCTGGTAGGCTTGGCGCAGTCCGGGCACTTGGAGCCGCTACCTGCCCACTGCGCTTCCGCGCGCTCAGAGCCCGCCTGGAACGATCAGAGCTTGGCGAGCACCCCCGCACCCCGCGCCGCCGCGCCCACTCGCATCATCCTCCTCGTCCAAGTTTAGCCCGGGCTGCCCGCCCGCGAGGCTCCTCTGCTTCTCGGAAAGCAGTGCGCGGGCAGCCAAGTGCGTGCAAGGGGACGGGGACGGCGCGCTGCACACGCGGGACTTGAGACCCTCTCGGCCAGCGGCCGCAGCTTGAGCCCTCCTGTGGGCGAACTGTCCCCGGGAACTTTCTATGTAGCTCCTCGGCTGCCGCCGGCGCCTGCGTCTGCGAGGCCGTGGCGCCTCCCGCAAGCTGCTCTAGCCTCCCTACTCCTCCCCTCCCGCCCGCCCGCCTCTCACTCTCCCTCCCCTGCACGTGTACACCTCCCCTAGGGCGCTCTCCCTGTGCGTTTCTCCCTTCCCGGGAGGGAGGCCCAACTATTGACCAATATAATCCCCTTTCCTTGGCCCCCTTTCTCTCCCTCTAACCCTACGGAGCCGAAATGAGTCCTCAGCATCTGTGGTTGCTGAAGGGAGGAACAGGTTACGGCACTGCCGGGGAGGGAACTCTGAGAACTAGGGTTTGTGTAGAGCTCTTTCGCGCGCGTCCCGGCTCCACAGGAGCCCCTGAGCGATCCAAGGCGGTCACCACCACTACCCTGAGGTCGCCACTGTACAAGCTGCTTAATTGCCCGCTCAGCGCTAACAAACAGGCTTACACCAAGCCAACCTACCGACGGCCCGCAGGGACCGTTTCCTGCAGGGCTCTCTGGGCTAACTAGGGACCTGTGTGGTGGGGCACAACACCGACTGCGTAGGAAAGGCTAATAATCTGGAAGAGGGAGAGGCCTGACAGTTCTCTGCCCTCACAGCCAACAGCTGAGAGCTTCTGATGTTTTGCAATCTCGCACCTTCGCAGGACTTTCTGGTTTGGGTTTGCTTTTCCATCTCCCTTCCTCACAGCTGCTCCCTAGTGCACAGCGCGTTTAAAATGCAATGGAGATGTCACCCAGGTGCAGACAGGTGGAGGGAGCTTTGTTGGGAAGGTTCTCCATCTAACTGAGACTTCCTTCCCTGGCTGTTTCTATCCTGTGCTGATCTGGGGCCTACTAGGGGGTTAAGTCCACTTAAAACCATTTTTGGATCAAAGCCAACTCTGTTTAATTAAATAAACACATACCCACCATGTGTGGGCTCTGTGCCAAGTGCCAGCCAGCCAAGAAACAAAGCAAAACAACAGCAGCAACAACAACATAGTGTATTAAGATCCAGTGTCCTCTTTCAAGGAACCCTGAATCAAAGGAGGTGCTTTTCCTCAGACACAAGCCTGCTAAGGGGGATTCTGGAAGCCAGGTTTTGTTTTGTTTTTGTTTTGTTTTGTTTTGTTTTGTTTTGTTTTTAACAGAGAACACCAAACACCAAACACTCCCTCACTGCTCAATAGGCCACACTGTGGCCGCAGCAGCCAAGGCATTGCCTGGGAGCTTAGGAGACATGCAGGCCACACAGCGCCACCCTAGACCTACCGAACAATAAGGTGCATTTTTAACCAGGTTCTCTTGAGACCTTGGGCACAGTCAAGTGTGAGGAGTTTCCTTCTGTGGACTGTCCCAAATGCCTCCTCCAGCTGGCCACCACCTGCAAGGTTCCTTTGTACATCGTAGGCAATGACATTTTACATTTGTTAGCCAAACAAAGGGACATGGGTAAGGGGTACCTCCAGGGCTGAGGTAGGGGTTGGGGGGCAGGGTGGGGTGGGGTGGGGTGGGGGAGGCGCAGGGATGGCTGCTTTCAGCATCCTCATCTGTACACACTGTTCAGTATGGTCAGGAGAATGGATGAGTTTATTAAGTTTAGAAAAGAAAAGAAAAGAAAAAAAAAAAAAAAAAACAAAGTAAAAGGACAAAGGCAGCAAGCAGATAGGTTGACGTATGTAGCAAAACAGCCTCAAATCTGAGGCTTACAAACACCCAGCAGAGAGTGACTGGGAAAGTTGAGGCAGTCAACTGCAGTTCCCAGTTCTCTTCATGGGTTCAGCTTCCAGATCTCAGATGCCACTGCCGGCATTTTTATATGGTGGGATAAACAACAGTAACACATGTTGAAAAGGGGTTACTTTCCAGCTGCTCTTAAAGACACAATGTTACTATTCTTGGGCATCTTACTATTGTTTTCCCTCCCTATCACAGAGGTGGGGGAGGGTAGCCCATCCCCAGACAAGGGATCATGAAAGGGAGACATGGTTGGATCTGAAGCAAGAAATCCCAGCCACATTTCCAACTTCTCAGGGAACTCAAACAGCACCGGATACTTGACCAATACAATGAACATTACAATGATACTGAAGGCATGGGCACAAAACTAGCGACATGCAAAGCACTGGAAGGTATGAAATGGAAAGAGCTAAGGCGGACCTTCAGTAGAACGATCCAGAATTCTATCTGATCCGTAGTGGTATCTCACAAATGCATTATCCTCTAGTTTGGTGCTAGCTGCCAAACATTCGCACTGGCAATCGGGAAGTTACTTACCATGTCTTCAGACTCTCCTTCTCGTCGACTAGACTAGAGGAGGATGGATTCATAAATAAAAAAGGGAAGAAGAAACTGTTAAAAACACGCTACTTGGAAAGCTGCTTGGCAAGGGCCCTTGATACCCGATTTAAGACAGAGGAAAGGGTTGACTGATAAGACACCTGTGTCTGGTGTGTGAGGCAGCATTCAGGTGGCGTTAGATAAAGCAACAGTAGAAAAACATAAACAGGCAAATAAATAAACAAGAGCAGGTTGTTTCTAAGATTTAATTCCTAAAGCATGCATCCATGAAGTTCACATAGGACAGGTGAAAATAGAAGGTTTTTAGTCCAGATCAGGTCGAGAGAGTCCTCAGTGGCCACCTGGAAACAGTCAGCCAGCCCTATAATGGAATATTTCTTCTCTTTGACATTTCAACCACCTTCAGTTACTAGTTAGACTCCTTGGAATGAGCTCACATGTACAAATGGATTCCTTTTATTTGACAGTTTAAAAAGCAATTTGTTTGAAATTGTACTTTTTTTTTTTTTTTTTTTTTTTGGCTTCATTTAAATAGTGCCCATTACCAAATAGCCCGGCTAACTGCACTAATGCTTCAGCTTGCAGAAGAGAGAATTGGATATTATGTACCTTTCAAATTCAAAGCATTCAGGAGCACTTCCTAAATCGGCTAGGCCACAGGCACAAATGGAAAGTACTTTCCTGGGTTTGTCTTGAGCCCTGGCGTCAATGCCACTGGATTCCCACATCTCTTTCTGCAGAGGTGCATTTTCTTTTCACGAGACACGGTAGGTAGAAGATGCCCACACAGCCAGACTGTTGTTAGCTATTTGGACAGGGTGGCTCGGTCAGTGGGTGATAGGCACAGTGCTGGCTTTCCTTTAAAATCCTTTTCTAACACACAATAAAGCTTGTCATCCCATCAGCGTTTCACTCGGGTTTTAAAAGTTCGCTAGAATGACCTCTATGAATTTTCTACGTTTACCTTTTTTGGGAGACATAAGCATGTGTATGTTTACATGTACACCAGGGTACATACGCAGGCCAGGGATTCATAGTGGGCATCTTCTGTTACTTCTCGCCTTTCCTTTTCCTGTTAGATGGAGTTGAGACCTCACTGAACCTACAGCTTACCACTCTGAGCTAGACTGATTGGCTGATGAGTTTCAGGAATCCAGTTATCTACTGTCCCCGCCCACCTCCAGCACTGGGGTTATAGGCGCATGCCACACACGTGACTTTTATGTGGCTCATACATGCTGGGGATTTGAACTCAGGCCTTTATGCTTGTACAGCAAGCATGTTACCCACTGAGCCATCCTCCCACCTTCCTCTGTGACTTCTAATCCCTCCTTCTACCTTGGTCGGGCAGTGGTTCTCAAACTTTCTTGTGCCTCAGAATCCTCTGGAAGGTTTGTTCAAAGCTACCCTGCTCAGCCCTACTCCGGTTTCTGCTTCAATCATCCAGGGTAAGGTCTGAGTGTATTTCTAGAGCCTTCTTAAATAAAGCAAATGCTACCTATCCTGGACCCAACTGAACTGAGGGATAAGGACAAATAATGCAAAGAACAAAAGTTTCTTTTTAGTTCATGCTGTTTGTCAAGGGCAGTGGGTCAAGGGGTGGGGCCACACAGGTGCCTGGGATTGGCCACAGCAGCAAACCTTGCTTCCTGTCATGCCAAGAGGGAAAAGGGACATTCGGGTTTCTGTGCTGGCTACCAGTCCTATACCCCAGAAGTTGTCTGTTGACGAAGGTCACCACTTTCTGGCTAGAGCAAGTTACCTGGCTTTACCAAGCCCCAGGGACTTCCAGAAGTCTTGCTGGAGATGCTGGACTCCAGCCCCATAAAAGACCATGTGGTGATGATGCCTGTATCCGTGTAGAGGTTCCCTTTCTCCTTGCCTTCTGAGACTCTTCCTGCCTACCCTCCTCTCCCGCTGAAGTTGGTCCCACTGTGTCCCAAAGGGCCCTACTATACATCTCTATGGTAACATGTCTGTCACATAGTCCATTCTCCTCCCAGTGAGGGAGTGAGGACTTGCTATCTTGTGTGCAGTTTGTGGTGCTCAGCCCACGGGGTGCTGAGCTCTCACAGAACAGGAAACACATTTTTGACTATGCACAGAGGAGATAAGAATGTTTCCCTGTCAGACAGTCTCACCATCACTTCAACACCAGTTCAGATTTTTACCCATCTTCACAGTCAAGGTCATCAGGGACTTGTGGCTACATCTCAGCAGACAGGGACACTGCTGTGTGCCCACCACTTCTTGCAACAGTCACATCCTTAACTTACCTGATAATTCTGCTTCCCTTAAATGAAGATGTGCAGTTGTTAAGTACTTTGTAAATGCACCCCCTCAGATTCTTGTGCTTTAAATGCAGAAAGAACCAATGTCTGTCTGTGCTCACTGCTCACTCAAAAGACACTGACATGGCACCTAATTATTTACACTTACATTTCTTTCCACACCGTAAACGGCCCATAATATATCACCAAAAGGATTGGCAGACCACAGCAATGGGATTCAGCGCCAAGTGCCAAAGTGAACATGCAGTCAGACCAGGAGATGGCTCGTTGTACCGTAAAGTGCTTGCTGGCCAAGCATGAGGACCGGAGTTCAAATCCCCAAGGCCTGTGTAAAATCATCCACAATCCCAATATCCCAAAGGTGAGATAGGAAGAGAAGACAGGAGAATCCCCAGAAGCTTGTAGGCCAGCTAGCCTGGCATATATAATGGTGATCAACAAACGACCCTGTCACAAACAAGGTGGCTGGGGCAGCGAAATGGCTCAGTGGTTAAGAGCCATCCAGAGGACCCGAGTTCAGTTGCCAGCACTCACTATCGGACAGCTTGCAACCTCCTGCGACTTCTGCTCCAGGGGATCTGATGCTGTCTTCTGGCCTCTAAGGATGTGTGCATGCATGCAGGGAGGGGAAGGAGAGAGCCATGAAAACATAAAAAAAGAAGGCAGATACCAACACCCAAAGTTGCCCTCTGGCCTTCACATGTATACCATAGCATCCATGCACCTAACACACACACACACACACACACACACACACACACACACACACACACCATGAAAATGACAATACAATAGTCTTAAGAGCAGTACAGGCTTAGAAGTCCATCCAGGTTCCTCGTTGCCCCTCAGGGCCTCTAGTCCCTTCTGCCTTGTGGCTCTGTCATTCCCTTGGACATTTCATCTACAGGATCACAGCTGATTCGTCACACACCTGCGTTGTATCAATAGGATTGCGGGGGGGGGGGGCGAGGGGGGAGAGCTGGACAGAGGAACATCCAGTGTCATAAGTCCCAGACACAGAAGTATCCCTTATGACAACTCATAACATATCCCACCGGCGGAAACTTGGTCACATGACTGTACTTACCAAATGGGAAACTGTTTGGCTGAGCAGCGAGGCACAGGGAGACTTCCTTTACTTTAAGTGGACTACCACCAACCTCCACTCCAGATATGGAATTGCGATCAAGCGAAGTGTCCAGACTTGAGCTTTCAAGCTCAGACTGCCTTCCCCTCACTGGTCCTTAGCACATCCCACTCCTATCACCCAAGACTTCAGGGAGAAGATCTGATGCCCAGTGGCAGAAGCTATTTGGCAAGGGATTTGGCTCCCATTTAGACCCCTGACAATGCTGCTAGACTGGCCTCTTCTTGCTCAGCACAAGCTGTGACATGCCACAGAAGCCAGCCTTTCCTTTATGATCAGTGCCCTGTACAACCAAAAGCAAGGGAGGCTTGGGGGTTTGAGCTCTAGCCAATACACTCTATTATGTTTCCATATTCCTTCATTTCTTTGTTACAGCTCAAGAATCAAAAGCTCACCTCCCTGTTTGTCTGGAAGAGCTATACTACGTGGGTGAGAACGACGGTGACGTAAAGAAGGAAAGAGGAACAGAGAGAATGTTGGAGGAACTTTACACCAAGGGCAAAGTCTGCGTATGGCAACTGTTAAACAAAGCTAGCACCCGAAGGGAAGCGTCTCCAACTTGGCTCAGGCAATAGGTTGGCCAGCCACTCCCCTCCAGAGCCAGGGCCATGAGCTGAGACTCTCCCTGGCCCCATGTTATGCAGGGAAGTGTGTTTGTTCTGAGTTTTAATGAGGAGACATTTCGCTCTTCTTGTTTTGGGGAACCACCTCCCATGGTGGGCACCCCCGCTCATTCCCACTCTGCGAGTGGCCAAGCCAGGATGGCAGGGGACTGATCAATCTCTGCAGACTGAAATGATGTATTTTGGACGTGGACTACTGCCTGGGTAACCCCAGCAGTTCCTTGTGGCATCTGGGCAGAAATGCCTCTCTCCATTGTCCAGAAAGTGGGGGCAGTCAGCCCAGACAGCCAGCTTGGACAGCCATCTGCAGAGAGCTCGCCAGGTACCAGGCCAGCACTGGCTGGATATACAAGCTTGTGTCCTCATCTAGAGAACTGGGAGTTCTTTGGTTGTCACCCAGTTAACAAACATCAGAGACTAGAAACTGAGAGATTAAACAATTGCAACCAGGTTTGGTCCTTTGGGGAAGGTGCCTCAATTCCGTTACACTTGGTACCTGGCCCGGGTACCCTCAAATCTCACTGACTTAGCGCTTTAGAGTTTATTTCTCACTCGCACGAAGTCCAAACTGGGAGTATAGCCGGTGGCTCTTCTCCAACTGGTTGTGGGAAAATCCTTGTTCCTTTTATCCTGTGACTATGCCATCTTTAACAATATGGCTTCCGGGGAAACACACTCACCTATAGAGGCAGCAGTGGGGGCAGGGGAAGAGTGGAAAGAATCCCATGGGAAGGCTTTGATGGTCAGATCTAGAAAAGGTGACTTTTCTTTTGCTCTCATGGGTTGGAACTCAGTCACCTGGTCATGGCTGCCTGACAGGATGGGAAATGAAGCCTAAGATGAGGGGACGGTTTTCGGCCATGCACAATCATCTTGCTGTGGCCTCCACAAGATCCATTACAGCCACAGATCACATTTATTTACAGTCATCACAGCCTTTGATACCCATGTACTCATTGAGTCTTCTTGACAACTCTATGGGGTGAGTACCACCATGCACATCATTTGCAGAAGCTGGAGGCTGAGGCTCTGAGTAGTTAAGCCTCTGGCCCAAAGTCACACAGCTGTAAGCAACAAAGCTGTAGTCCAAGATTCCTTCATCCAAACTCTCTTCTTATAGATGGGAAAACGGGCCAAGAAGTACAGAGCAAGGAGATACGCCGTACAGTCAGTGTTGAGATGCCATCACACAGTTGTTCCAGTGAACAAGCAGCCACCGACACACGGGAAGACATAGAGAAGCATTAAAGATATCATGCACCGCTTGAAAGCCAGATCCCAACTCTTGCGTACTCTGCCATCCTTGCATGGAGGCCGGCAACTGAATAGAAGGCTAGGATGAACACAGATGTAGCCCATTTCAGAATAAATTAGCAAACAACAACTCTTTGGGGGAATTTTTTTTTAAAGGCCCAGAGGAGATTTAGCAGTAGCTTGCATAACAGAGTCCCCCCCAAAGTAATGCTAATACTTTAATGGCTGTTATGCAATGGGATGGATCTGAATGATTCAGTGTTTTAATTTAATTTAAAGGATTTCTGATGGATGCTCTTGGTTAGCTTTGGGGACTGCTCTTTGCCCCCTCCCTCCTTTCAAACCAGGTTTAGAGGGCAAATTCTACAACAAATTCTTACTTGCTCCTGGACTAGTGATGCCAGGTAGGAAAATGCAAATATTTTGAAGATCTCAAAGTGGACACAGGAAAGAGATCCCAGGTTCTGGGAGCAGAATAACTTTCTGCCCTCATCACCAGCAGCTAAAACCATCCTCCTGTAGGTCAGGCGTGTGAGTAGTCAAGAGGCCATTCAAGCCCAGAGAATGCTAATGCTAATCCCTTAGGCTGCTGGTAAATATAGTATATAAACTTATTATTAGCGTTCTGTTTCAAAAGCCAGCACTCAAAAGGCAGCAGATGGCAGATAGGTGGACGTCAGAACTCTGTCTTAGAGTTCCCTTGCAAAGGTTCTCGTTGGGTGTGCCTTGGTTCCTAGGAACCGTCTTTTAGTCATTTTGGCCCGTGTGTGTGTGTGTGTGTGTGTGTGTGTGTATGTGTGTGTGTGTGTGTGTGTGTGTAGGCTGTGTTCTGTAATGAAAGGGGGCACAGGCTTTTGCCTTTTGCCACCGGTCCTCAGCTTCTCAACCTGGCTCCTGAGTTTGCACAGAGGCAGCCCCTAGTGAGCAGCCTGTGTCAATGAGCAAGAGAGAAATGTGTGCCCTTGAGCGATGATTTAATAAACGGAGCCCTGGTGACCTGTCAGAGATAGGCTTTTGGATAGGGCACTAATTTTCTCTCTGCCGTAGAGCATCAATATTCAGGAGCTGAGTTTCATAATGAAGAGCAATGTGGTGACTTTTAGAACATTCACACCAGGTCTGGGAGAGAAGTTAAGGACGCCATTGGCCCTTCTGAGATAGTCACTGCTTCCCAACCCCCATCCACCCTTGGTTTCCATTTCTTCTTCCTTTTCAGTCACTTTACACCCTCTAATTCCCATCAAGACGTCATAGTCTCATCTGGGATGTGCTCGTCTCTAAATTGCTCCAGAACCAAATTTCACGCTGCATACTCTGTCCCCTTGGGGAGTGTGGACGTCATGCTAATGGTGCTGAGAAGATTTGTGGGAGACCGTCTTCTACTCTGCTGCACTTGGCACTTTTCAAACCTGTGTCACCTGGCGTCCTTTTTGCTCCTCCTACCACCCAGTAGCCCTTTAAATACCTGAACTGGTATTTAAAGACTACACATACAAACGAGGCCCTGAACTTTACAGTAAGGGAAACTGAGGCTCACGGAAGGGGCATCACTTTCACAGGGTCACAGTGAGGCAGTTGTGGAGTTGAATAACCGGGCTTCATTTCCTGTCTCAGAGATCTTTTTAACCCTTCCGTGAGGGTTTGTTTTTGTTTTGATTTGTTTTTGTTTTTGTTTTTCCGAGAGGAAGCTGCAGAGCAGAAGGCACAGCCCTGTGTCTTATAGGCTAAAGGCGGGTCTGCATCTAATACCTGGGTTTCGTGTTCCCTTCCCTCTTGGGTCTTCACACGTTGAAGCCCTGACAGGCTTGTAAATTTCCTCTCCTGTGAAACATTCTGGGGGCCTGAGAGGAAGTTCATGATGAGGACGTCAGCAGGACCTGCTAAGAATAAGCAGCCAAAGGCAGGCCTACCTCTTGGGGACCCTCTGAGAGTTCTTAGTGACTCTAGCTAGTGTCTCTGGGGGCATCTGTTGGGCGATCCTTAAGAGGATAGACAGCAGACATCACGATCCATCCCAAGGCAGCAGCACTCAGGTTTTGGGGGTAGAGCAGACTATGGGTCCCCCCAGGACACCGCAAGGGTGGCAGGCACTCTGCACCAGTAGCACTGAGCAGTAGTCACTTGTTTAAATTCTTCTATTGATGAGTTTCTCCATATACCTCCTCCTGCTCCAAAGTCTAGCTAGCAGCTAGGTGGGTAACCCTTCCACCACCACCCAACTGTGCCCATCCCCCAGCCTGGCACCAGTATTTTCTCCAACGTACTCTGAGAGCCTTTCTTGAACTTCCTGAGGCCACGAGTGTCCTTTGGCTCATTGCTAAAGACACAGAAATCATGTGATCATTTGCTCAGAAGTCAAAGAATGCTAAGGGTTGCTAAGAAGTTGAAAGAAAATGGTCTGAGGTTTTTCTTTCTTTCTTTTTTTTCTTTCTACTTGGGGGAAAAAAAGAAGAAAGAACAGTCTCTCCTTGCTTCTGAAGATGTGGAAATCATGGACACTACTATGTGTGGGTGAGACTGGAAACAAAAATAGCTCCTTTGATTTAAAAAAAAAAAAAAAGAAAGAAAGAAAGAAAGAAAATAGCAGTGCCTTGAGCAGGGTCCTAAGCTGTTCTTGGGACAGCAGGCTGGGTCCCCACTTTCCTCAGCAGAGAAATAGAACTCCTAAAGCCCCGAGACCCCATTGAGAGCAGGCGCAGCAAGGGCTTTGCAGTACAGCGAACTGTTTATCTGGTCAACAGACACAGTGCTGACCTTAGGAAGAACAGCTCGGCATGCAGGCTCTGTAGGAGAGAATGCCAAGATGCACACTGACTGCCCTGGGCTCAGGGTGGGGGTAATGGGGCACACTGGGAGGGGAAACATTTGTATTTTTCCCACAAGCCCTTCTTCTCTCTATGTTCCGTAACAAGCTGTGTGACAATAGGAACAGTGTATGTCATCGCTGGGATCCTGGGGCTCCTCGTCCCTAAGTGATGATAAGGGAGTCCTCTGAAGTCACACACACACACACACACACACACACACACACACACCTGTGCCGAAAGAACAGAGTGATCTGTAACTGTCTGGTACCTTGACCCCTACAAGCTGTTATGGGCACCCCTCCTAGTGAATGTCAGCACTCCACTTCTCAGAGGCTCACCTTCCTCTCTAATCGCAGGCCTCTCAGCTTTGGCTCCAATCCCCTAAATTGGGAAATGTTCAACAGCAGATTGTTTACATTGTGTATTCAGAGTAGGAAGTGGTGTTTGAGGAGCGTTGCTATGGAAACAGTGAAGTGAGGAGGCAGCTAACCATGAAGAGAAATAATCCAATATTAACACGTACAAGCTACGCTCTTGGGCTGTTGTAAATGAAATATCACATTACTGGGCAGGTGGCCACTGACTGTGTGCCTGGCCTTTTCTTAAAAAATAGGAAGAAACTACCTTGCATGTCTAGCTGGTTAAATAGAGCAACCCAAAGCCCCTGATTCTGCAGGCAATGCTCCCTCCAGCTCTAAGAGTTGAACCCCCAGATGCATGGTTCTCATATATTATGGCAAAGGACCATAGAGATCACAACCATTGCCACCCTCCCCCAGTCCCAATTTCCAGTGGGAAGGGACTGTGTGACAATATGCCATGCCACTTATAAGGAAATGTGGACGAAGTCAGAGGTCTGCCTTTGCACAGTGCATGGATGGCTTAAATAGGAGTCATGGCTTCTGTAATGTCAGTCTAATTACTAAGAAATTAAAGCTCCTCATGGTGGATGAATTGTCCATACGGCCAGATTAGCCAAATGCCCCACTAAATTCTCCATGGATATATCAGGTGCTGAATTCACTGTGCCGTAAGCCATGGAAGAGCAGTGATTGGAAGCCCATCCCACGGGGTACCACCCCACTGAGAGCCAGTGATGTGCATCCTTTCCCCAAGTGCAGGATTCCCAGCTGTCCCTGCTGCCCAGAGCCGTGTGGCAACTGAACTTTATAGGGATGTTGAGTGGCAGCTTTCCATTGTCTCTGTAGGTAGGTTTATATGACTTTACACACACCGTGCATCAGAAACCTTCAATACTTGCCTATTAAGTGACCTCAATTATGTGTGACAGCCACAGCCTCTAGAATAGTGTACCCTTTGCTTGGAGAACGACCGGTGTTTTTAGTCAGGATGGTGCCAGAACACACACACACACACACACACACACACACACACACACACACACACACAGAGGGCTGAAGATTACCCTTGACCTAGCAGCAAAGCCAGATGCAATGCAGGATAAGCAGGTGGACCTGAAACTCTGTCCTCCTCTCCAGGTCACCATCAATATGGCAGATGCTGAGACAGCCCCGTGCCTGTCTGTGGGCTAACTACATTAGAGTCATCTGGAGAATTTGGGGTGGAGCTTTCAGCCTTCTGAATTCTTACTCACAAGGTCAGGGAGGCAGCTTTGGGACCTACATATTCAAAAATGTCTCCAGAGGGAGGAAGGAGCATCCCCCTGTGGAAACTGTGGAGGGTCAATCTGAACAGGCATGGCTTCCTAGGCCACAGCATCCTTCCAGGAGCTCTAATGAGACAGGGAACTCAATGCCTCTCTGTTTCTGTTGGTATTTCGTAGGTGAAATATCTGCTCAGGGTGTCATGGGACTAATGGCTACAGATGTTTGCTTAGGCTCTGACAGGTTCCCGGTACCATTCATATGGAGGAAGCATTGTGAGCCTGTGGGCACCAGGCTCACAGGGATAGCATTTATTGTTACACATTATAACTACATATGCATTACATATCATCCTTTAATATGTACTGAACATTTAACCACAGTTAATTTTTTTTCTTTTAGGTTTTTTTTTTTTGTTTGTTTTGTTTTGTTTTGTTTTTTAATTTATTGAGGACAGAGACTATGGTTTGGAGTAAAAACCAACCAGTGTTCAAATCCCAATTCTGCCATTATTGCTATCCACCAGCTTTCTAAGCAAATATTCTCACCTTAAAAAAAAAAAGCTATTTTTATTTTATGTGTATGTGTGAGTTCACACATGCTTGGAGTCCTTAGAGGCCAGAAGAAGGAATCAGATGCCCTGGGACTAGCATTACAGGCAGTTGGGAGCTGCCCCATGTTGGTGCTAGGAATTGAGCTCAGGTCCTCTGCAAGTGCTGATAGTTAGACGAGCCTTCTCTCTGACACCTCCTGCTTTTAAAAATGGAAATAATTGTTTTTACCTCACAGGGATTTTGTAGGAAACGAAAAACAAGTTTACCTCATATTCTTTTCTTCCAAGAATCTGGATATATCTGTTTGCAACCAAGTTGGCAGACTGGTTGGATAAGAAGACCACAGTGGGGCGCTGGAGAGATGGCTCAGAGGTTAAGAGCCCTGCTTCCAAAGGTCCTGAGTTCAATTCCCAGCAACCACATGAATAAATAAATCTTAAAAAAGAAAAGAAAAGAAAAGAAAAAGAAGACCATAGTGTGCTTGCCCAATGATTTGAGCATAAGAGACTTGATACCCTATGAGCATATACAGGGGGAGAAAGTCCCCCTCAGTCACAGTCATAGGGGAGGGGAGTAAAGGGAAAATGGGAGGGAGGGAGGAATGGGAGGATACAGGGATGGGATAACCATTGAGATGTAATATGAATAAATTAATTAAAAAAAAAAAAAGAGGCATTGTGTGGTAGACCTGACAGGTCCTTCCAGCAAAGTTTGCATCATGGTTAATGATCAGATGGACAGCAGGAATTCCAAAAGAACGGGGGGGCCTAACAGCAAAGGTACAGCTGTGTGGTGAGTAGGCATGGGCCTCCTAGACTTGTGTGTTTGAATGCTTGGCCCATAGGGAATGGTACTCTTAGGTGTGGCTTTGTTGGAGTGAGTGTAGCTTTGTTGGATGACATGTGTCACTGTGGAGGTCGGCTTTGAGGTCTCTTGTACTCAGGCTATGCCCAGTGTGTTAGACAGTCTCCTTTCTGCTGCCTGTGGATCAAGATGTAGAACTCTTGGCTCCTTGAGCACCAAGTCTCCTGCCCTCTGCCATGTTCCCCACCATGATGATAACAGACTAAACCTCTCAAACTGTAAACCAGCCCCAATGAAATGTTTTCTTTATAAGAGTTGCTGTGGTGGGGTCTCTTCATAGCAATGGAAACTCTAACTAAGACGAGCTGATAGTAAGAGAAATGGTGGTTTTCCTTCTCAAGTCAGCTGGCTCCCAAGTCTAAGGGGAAGTTCCCAGCAATGAGTAGAGTCCATCTTCAGAGAACTGGAGTAGCTCTGGAGTCATGGGTGTATGGTTTCCTAGGCTCAAGAATGCAGCCAGTGGCGCTGTTGGCAATGGGGACCAGAGCACAGTTCACCCTTCTCTGTATCCCTTACAGGTGCTTTAGAGTGCCAGAGCAGATGTCAAGTCCTGATTTCTTTTACCTTCTACCCACGCTCCTCATTGGGCAGAGCCTGGTGCTGAGACCAGATGGCTGTGGTTCTGCTGCCTGGCAATGGGAGCTCACCCAGGCCGTGTGGCTCCTCGAGGAGTAAGGTAGGACACCTCTGCATGAAGTTCTACATAGATGGGGCCTGTGTTTTCAGCATTTGAATCTTTCAGAATCACTTTTCCAACCTTGGGGCATGAAGTCTCTATGGTTGGTTGGGACCTGTGTCCTCTAGACTCTAAACATCGTTAATGTCACAAATCTGTAGTCTGCTCTCTGTTGCCATAACTGAATATCAAAGATTGGATGAGTTATGAACAATAGCTGTCTATTTGATTCCTGATTATTCTGGAGGTCAGGAAGTCCAAATGCCTAGTGCTGGCATCTGAGGATGGCGCAGCATATCACATGGGGGACAAAGCCAATGTACCAACTCGGTCTCTTCCTTTTCTTCTGAAGCCATAAATGCCATCACTTCCTGATCTCATGACATCATCTAACCCTAACTACCTCCTGTATTAGTTTAGGTTCTGTTACTAAGACAAACACCATGACCAACAGCAACTTGAGATGGACATGGAGGACGGGTTTACTTTGGTTTACAGGTTTATTTACAGTCCATCGGGGAGGCTAAGGCAGGAACTCTAGGAAGGAGCTTGAAGCAGAAACCAACAGAATAATGCTCTATTAGAGGCTTGCTCCTCATGGCTTGCCTAGCTGCCTATGTTCTATAGTCTAGGCCCATCTGCCTAGGGACTGCACCACCCACAGTGGGCTGTGTCCTCTTACACCAATTAGCGAGTAAGAAAATACCTCATGAACATGGCCACAGAACAATCTGATCTGGACAATTTTTCAGCTGAGGTTCCTTCTCTCCAGGTGCCTCCAGATTTGTGTCAAGTTGAATTTGAAAGTTGAAGCTAACTAGGACATCTCCTCCCTGCCCCCTCCTCAGCTTCACCTCCAACCTGTAACATGTGAGATAGAGATTGAGATTTTAACACATCAGCTTTGGGAGACACATTCAAACCGTCATCGTGACTATTTGTTTGGGTTTTATGCTGGCTCTGGTGAAGACTAAGACTAAACAAGAGTTAGCTTCTGCACCCAAGATGTTCAGGATCTAAGGGAAGAGACTGGAGACTGTGCTAATTAATCTTTTAAAACACATTTATTTAGTTGTATGTTCAGGCGGGTGGGGGAGTCAAATTCATGCCACAGTGGGTATGAGTGGGTATGTGGAGGTCAGAGGCTGTGAGAGTTGGTTCTCTTCCTACCACATGGGTTCCTGAGATTGAAGTCAGGTCTTCAGGCTCAGTGGCAAGTGCCTTTATCTGCTACCCACATCACTGGCCCAGGAGATGGCTAATCTTGAGTGTTGACCTGGTGTCGATGGAGAGATGCACCTCATTTATTAAAGTGCACTTGTTGTTTGTCTGTGAGGGCATTTGCAGACATGGTTGGCATGTGGGACAGTCACTAAGGGGGAAGACCTACCCTGACTCTGGGTGGCACCAATGGCTTGGGGCCCAGATGGAATAAAAGGAGAGAAGAAAATGGTAAGTAGTGCAGCATTTGATCTCTCCATCCTTCCATCCATCCCTCCTTCCCTCTATCCATCCCTCCATCCATCCCTCCATCCATCCCTCCATCCCTCCATCCATCCCTCCATCCCTCCATCCATCCCTCCATCCATCCCTCCATCCCTCCATCCATCCCTCCATCCCTCCCTCCATCCCTCCCTCCATCCCTCCATCCATCCAAACCTCCTGCCATCAGGACATGATGACTATATTCTACTCTGCTATGCCCTCTCCACCATGATACGATGAAACCATGAGCCAAATATAACTTTCTTCCCTTCAGTTGACTTCCTTGGGTGTTTGGGCACAGCAGTGAATAGCTGACTCATGTAAATGATGACACAGGAAGAGCTGTGGCTGGGGAGACAACCATGACCTCAGTTCTGCCACCAATGGGCTTCCAGGCAGTTGCCAGAGCGAGATTTGGAATGGAGGAAAAAATACAAGCCCTGCTAAGAGAACTGGACCAGGAAGATGGTGAGAAGGTTCTGTGGTTACCCCGGCGACCCCAAAGCAGGCAACATGCAGAGGACCCTGCCTGAGACTTAGGACTCGGCCCTGGTTCTGCCAAGTACTGGGCTAAATTCTCTATTTGGGATAAGGAGGGTCAATCTCCTGCAATCAAGCTATCCTAAAATGTACTAGCCCAAAGAACATTATATTGCCAGACAAAATGCAATGTGGCACATCACATTGGCATTTCTGGTTTTGTTTTTGTGTTTTTGAGACAGAGTTTCTCTATGTAGCCCTGGCTGTAGACCAGGTTGGCCTAGAATTCGTAGAGATCTGCCTGCCTCTGCCTCCTGGATAAAGGTGTTTGCCACAGCTACCTGCCTCATTGGAGTTTGTAAAAATTAATATCTTGGCATAAGTATGTCGTATCTGTTGTCCAGTGGTTCCCAGCCTGTGGGTCACAACACCTTTGGGGGTGGTTGTCAAGTGATCTTTCACAGGAGTCACCTAAGACAATAGGAAAACACAGATATTAACATTATTATTCCTAACAGCAGAAAAAGTATGATTATGAAGTAGGAACAAAATAATGTTGTGGTTGGGGTCACCACAACATGAGGAACTAAAGGGTGGCAGCATTAGGAAAGTGAGAACTACTGGTTTAAAAGAGTCATTCGTTTTAACTGAACGTCCTTCATATTGGCTAAATGTAGCTTCCCAAAGAGGCTCATGTTTCTTTACTTTAGAGCTGTGCTGGTCTAGACGGCTAGCCATTCATCTTCCTGCTTCACCATCCCCTGGGGAAGGAGCGCTCGAGAGAATGGTTCAGAAGCCATCAGTAGCATCGCCATTGAGAGATGGGACAAAGATGCAATTCTCGGTCCCCTGCCCCAGATATCCTGAGGGTGGGTCCAGAAATTGACATATTAACAAGTTCTCTGGGTGATTCTCATTAGCTTGAGTTTGAGGACTGCTGCCCTTGAGTGTTACCCTCTTCAGTTTCACTGAAGTTGGGTTTCTTCGGCACCTAGAAGGTGGAGGAAATCGGGGTCGGGGAAGGGAGAAAGAATGGAAGAGCCTGTCCAGACTAACAAGAGGCTCACGTTCCTTTGGCATCTGGTCACATGGCCTTACCTACCCTCAAAGACTAGGAAATGCCATCTCCACAAGGCAGTTGTGTGTTTAGCCACAGCTATTTTTACAAAATGGAAGAAACGTGGCTCAGGCAGTACAGTGTTTGCCTAGCATACATGAAGGTTTTATCCTGACCACTGCATAAAGTGAGACATAGTAGCACATGACTCCATTCGCAGCACTCAGCAGGTAGAGGCCGATGCATCAAAAGTTTAGAGTCATTTTTGGCTATATGGTGAGGTCAGCGCTGGCCTGAAATACACAAGCCCCTGTCTCCAGAGAAGGAAGGAGAGAAAGAAGAGGAGGGAAGGGGTGCTTTTGATCACGATGACTAAAACATCTAAGGATTTATTTTGGCTCCACTTCAGAGTTCTCAGTTCATGGTCAGATGGCTCGGTGCCTTTGTGCCTAAGGTGGGGCAGAACATCGTGTGGTAGTAACATCCAGCAGGGGAGGCTGCTCACTTCATAGCAGTCAGCAAACAGTGGGAAGGGGCAGTGATAAGAGATCCCCTTCGAGGACACAGCAACCTACACCCTACAGCTAGGGCAGTCTCTCAGGGCATCTGCCATAGCCTGTTGAGCTATGAGTCTATCTGTAGACTATTAGTCTACTAGTGAGGCCAGAGCCAGCATGCTCTAATCACTCCCAAAAAGCCCAACAGCTTGCAACTTAACCATTAGCACGTGGCTTCCAGGGGACAATGTAGATCCAACCATAACAGGAGAGAACAGATCTGGGTGGGCCACTAGCAGCTTCAGCTGAACCTGCCCTTTAGTCACCCTGACAACGACAGCATGGGGGCTTAAATCAGCTCAACCAGAAAAAAAAAGTGCCTGAAGTTAGGGCATTGGTAGATCCATGTGCAAGGATCCAAGGAGGGCAGAGAAAGTGGGTGTATGGCTGGACGAGCTGACCACGGCTGTTCTTTAGCAACCCACGCACTGCCTAGTCCCCATTATGGAGTTCCCACAGTAATCCCTTCATACCAGCTTTTCATATTTTCTTAATTTCTTGTTCTTAAATCTTACCTTCCCTGTATGCCATTATTCCGAGCAGAAATTAAGCCAAACAATTTACACAGGCCCTGAGGGTATCCTTGGAAGCACAAATCCCAACCCAAACAAGTAACAGAGGCATTTCTATGCTGTTTCACAGGCCAAAGGTTGACATGTCATGTTATGTCCCGGTGGCCCCCCTTTCTAAGCTGAACTCAACAATTTAGAACACATTTAACAGCAACGGTGATCACTGAGGGATTGTTTGGATTGAAGAGGAAGCCCTCGGGGTGGAGGCACAAGGAATCATCTCTGCACATTAACAAAGACAGTCATAGATGAAAGCCTGACCTATTCCATATAGTCAGAGGAGGAGCAGTGGCCACTGGGCACAAGATACGGGGAGGCCAACTTGGGTTCCATAATGCCAAGGAGAAGCACATTTGGGGTTTGATCAGCAGTGGAGTAAGGTGGTTGTCTTGTGGGGACTAGGTCCTCATCATTTGGATTCCTAGCAGACATGAGGAGGGTGTCTGAGATATTACAGAAGTGATGACTCAGACTAGTGAGATGGAAGTCAATCCCACCACAGAGACTTGAGCTCTAAAGTATGTGTGCTGGCAACTCTAAGCAAGCCAGTTAACCTCTCTGTTCAGTTTGCTGTTTTTGTTTTGTCTGTGGATGCGGGAGTCTTGCTTTGTGTGCATCAATGGGTCAAATGACAAAATAGACAAATCCCCCTGTAACTGTAAGAGCTGGGTAAAAGCGTAGTCCGTGATAGTAGTATACTCTTATAACTCAGTGCCTCTAGTAATTGCTAAGCATGGGTCAAAGTTCAACACCTCACACATGAAAGAGCAGCACGGAGAGGAGGATGGTTTTTTCCACCCAAACAGGACATCTGAGCCATCTCAGCTCTCCCTACCTCTTTGGCAGAGGTGGGGAGAGGACTTGTGACCACAGCTATTGGGAGACAACTGGAACTCTGCCAGGCAAACAGGACATGTGTCCCCCACTCCTCTGCTCTTGACCACAAACCCACTTGACATTTTTATTTACAACTGAAGCTTTTTGGGCTTCTCGGGAGAGCCTTTGTTCATCACAGCCTAGCTTGGCTCAGCTCCGCTGAGGTCTCTTTCACAGTTCTCTCAAGGGTGCATATGGGGGAGCAGGTTTTGGATAATGCTACCCTGCAGAATCGAGTCAATTGTCAACCAACAAATGTGGGGCTGACGTCCGTGGACCTATTATCTGAGCTCTGACAACCGCAGGGAAAGAAGCGCTGGCTGGCTATTGTCAGGGCTCAGTTGACCAAAAAGCAAAGGGCAGTGAGTGGGGCAGCCACCGAGCTCTCTGCTGATCATTTTGCTGATTGTGTGACCAGTGGGGACAGAGAAAGTTCCATCAACTGGCTCCACACAACTGTGACGGAGGGAGAATTGGAGGGGCCCTGTGCCTGCTCTTCTTGATAGCCATGCAAAATAAAGGGGGGGCTGCTACTGAAAAAGCAGTTACTTATGCCGCAGCTTACTGTCAATAATGTTGGAGTCTTAGTTCCCACTGTTTATAGTTATGAAGCCATAGAGGACATGGTGACATTTTGGAGATTGTGATGCTTATAACATTTTCCTAGATGAATTTCTCCCACTCAGGATAAAGAAGTATGGTGATGTGATGTGTGACTACGTGTGTGTGACATTTGAGAACAGAGATTAACTCTTACTAGATCAAACAAGTCGTTTTTATAGGTGAGGACATTGGCTTCTCCTCATCAGAGACTAAGATTAAAACCAGATAGTTTTTTCTTTCATGTATCCATTCACTTACTAAACAGTGATGACACACTTACTGATTGTTAGGTCATGACATAGAAATAGGCCTGGAGCATCTACCTGCTCTGCTAGACTTTGTGTTGTATAGGGAAGTCTATTGTCTCACACACACACACACACACACACACACACACACACACACACACTCACACCTGAGTGTACTGCCTAGATCTTCCCTGGTGTTGAGCCCTTAACCAACCATTAATAAATATCCAATAACTAAAAGAACAAGAGTTGGGGGCTGGAAAGATGGCTCAGTGGTTAAGAGCACTGTCTGCACTTCCAGAGGTCGTGAGTTCAATTCCCAGCAACCACATGATGGCTCATAACCATCTATAATGAGATCTGGTGCCCTCTTCTGGTGTGCAAGTGTACATACAGATAGAGTACTCATACATAAAATAGATAAATCTTTTTAAAAAACAAAACAACAACAACAAAAAAAAAAGAACAAGAGTTGGGGACATAACTTGAACAGTAAAACACATGTCTTATAGGTATGAAATCCTGAGTTTACACCCCTAGACCTTTGTAATAATACCCAGGGATGGTGACATTAGGCGGAGACGGCGAGATAGTCAGTGCAGACAGGCAGATCCCTAGCAGCTCACTGGACATGTGAATTAGCCTGCTGATTTTGTAAAGCTCCATGTCAATGAGAGACTCTGCCTCAAACAAACAAGATGGAAAGTGCCTGAAGAATGACACCAGAGACTGCCCTCTGACTTTCACACAGATGTGTACACGTGTGCACTTAAGTAACTCCCTCAACACACACACACCACCACCACCACCACCACAATAACAACAACAAAATGTCTAAGAGTGAGTGACCTTGATCCACAACTCCTTTTCCCTTTCCCAATTCCATGGAGTGTTCTAGATAACACTGAACCAAGATGGGTTGTGGATGGGTCCATTAGCGCAGTCCCAGGGAACAATTTGTGACTTTCTCATGAAGCATGAACTTGGAATAATTTCTAAACAGAAGGTGCACAAATTATTTCCCTAAGGATAAGACAACTCCATCTTGCCCCTTTCTTCATGCAAATCTTCCAAAGGCAGTTTATAAGAAGTCGAGCTGGATCTCAAACTGTTTAGGAAAAAAAATGATTTTAGCAGAAAACGAGATTGAATCAAACAAAGGGCTGTGAGGAAGCAGTGTCTGTGTCTGAGTCATAAGCAGGTCAAGGTAGGAGCTGGGGAAAAGGAGACCAGGGTTTGAGAGAGAGACTTTTAAACTTTTAATATGAATGCTTAGTAGTCAAGGTGATGGTCCTGACAGTTGCTTGACCTCTCTCTGTTCGTGCTCCTGTGCCCACAGAGCCAGCCTGACCTGACCTGTGAGGAGGTTCAAAGTCACTCATGATCAGACCCCCACCTGCCTTCCTTATATCATTACTGAGACAGGATCATGGAACAGCCTTTTGGGGATATCTTAAAGATGGTCATTAGTTTTGGATGCATAGAGGTTGGAGACAGGAGCATGGACCACAAACAGCTTTCCAATATGAGGAGCTATGCTCAATCCCCAGGACCCACATCAAAATGTTGGCCATGGCAGCTCATGTTTGTGGAGACAGAGTGTCCTGGAGCTGCCTCCAGTCTAGCCTACCCAGAGTTGCAGGCCAGAGAGGCCATAGCTCAGTGGAGGTGGATGGTGTTTCTAAGGATGATGCTTGGGGCTGTCCTCCTGTCTCCACATGCATGCACTCACCCCCTCAGACATACATACCCCACCCTCCTATACACCAAATACATTCTAAGTCCAGGTATGGTGAGCGGTACACCTCTCTAATCCCAGCACTTGGGAGGTGGAGGCAAGAGGATCAGGGTAACCTCAACTGCATAGCGAGTTCTTGAGATTCACTTTCAAAACAAACAACCCATAAATTCATAAATTAAAACCATTCTGCAACTATCAGGGAAGGAAGGAAGGTTGAAGGGGGCCAATTACAGGGAGGCAGAGGAGATGAACGATGGTGGGTCTAGCCATTGGGGCATCGGCTCCTAAGCAACTCAGAGCAGAATGGACTGGCTGGTGATCAGGATCAGGCCTGCCATAGCAGGAGGAAGAGGAGGAGCTGGGATGGCTCCCAAGCTTCTGTCTGGAGAATCTGGAAGAACCAGATTATCTGCTGGGCTGAGGAGCTCACATGAAATCTTATACTTCCTTCATCCTTAAACCCAGATACAGTTCTTGCCCCTAGAATAATCTCTGAGTGACAGTGATGTGCTTCCTCTGGTGTTACAAATGTCCTTGGGAAACCCACCGTGTAGAGCTGCATGGCCTCAGCTGGCTTCCGTGTACCCAGAGAGGCTGGCCGCATCTGACGAACATTCATACTAAAGGACCTGACGAACATTCATACTAAAGGACCTGGGTGTGGAAATGCCTGGTTTTCCTTGTGAAGGGCAGAATTATTTCCAAGTCTTCCCATGACATCATGTCCTCCGGCTTCTCCCATTACCAGCCTCACAGCAAGGCGTACCAGGGGATGCAGGTGAAAACCCCATTGTCCAGGGATCACCCAATCCCTACAGGGGACACTTGTAACATTGCTCCAAAGCACGGTTCTCCCTGTTGCTGACCCAGGGGGCTCTGGTGTCTAAAGTCCTCACCAAAGGATCTAGCTATGGGTCCCCTCACTTCCTCAGCTCTTAGAAATGAGTAGTAATTTGCCAAGAGTAAGGTCTGTGTCCTGAGCATAGGCATCAAGACCTTTCTTGCCAAAGGCAAGGGTGAAAAAGAGTGATTTCCCATCATTCCTAAGAAATCGCTGCACAAGAGATGGCTGCATCGTGTCAGGTCTGGTGAGGCCTCCTGCTAGTTATATTGTTTTATGGTGGATGGAATTATGACAAGAGCTGGCATGAGGAGAGCATCTATAGCAAAACAGAAATCGGTCTCAGGAAGGATCCAGTTAGAGCCTTTCATAGCCCCATCCCTGAAAGGTCCCACCATCCCTTAACGTCACCAACAGGACCAAGTTTTCCATACGTGACTCAAACTATAACAGATGTGCATGTCTAGACCAGTTCCTGAAGGGCAGGGTTGAAGTTCACCTGAAGTTCAAGCTAAAGAAAATAATGGTACCCTGTCCAGTCCTACTCAGCTGTCTCTGGGGTCACAAGGCCAGCACTGCCCATTGATGCACAAGTAATTTGCTTGCAAGAGTATTCTGACTCATTTTCTCCAGTGGGTGACATGGGTGAGGAAGGCCACTACCATGCTTTCTTCTCCTGCCAAGAACCCAGTAACCTCTTCTAGATTCTCACAGTTAGCAGTGTGGGGAAAGTTTGCAGCCTAGAGCTCAGGAGGAGCGGGGTGCTCCTAATCTATTGCTCTCTCTTTCCTAGACCCACAAGCACACTTTTAAATGTTCTCATTGGATCAGGAGAAACCCAGAAGAGGAGGAAGAGGAGGAGGAAGAAGAGGAGGAGGAGAAAGAAGAAGAAGAAGAGGAAGAAGAAGAAGAAGAGGAAGAAGAAGAAGAAGAAGAGGAAGAAGAAAAAGAAGAAGAAGAAGAAGAAGAAGAAGAAGAAGAAGAAGAAGAAGAAGGATGCTTTCACTGATGTGACTGAATCCACCGTGACACTCTTGGCGCAGGTGTAAGAGCCTATGTGTTAACTCAGCCAAGATTTATTTGTTTTAAAGTTACACATTATGGGTGATAATTGCCCTGTACGAAGGTGAGTAGATTATCTGAAATATTTGATTAGTCCTAATCACCAAATACTATTTAAAAATTTACCCACCCAATTAATCATGCTTCCAATTATGAGAGAATTGCAAGATTTTCTGGATGCTACTTAATAAGGCTTTTAGTTTGAAGAGTATTGTGTCATTTTGTTCTATTTACCACAAAGACCTGCCTCGGAGGAGATTAAAGTGGGGACTCTTCAAAGGGGATAATTTCTGCTGAAGTGCATAGTGAGCTCTTTATGCCGAGCCTCTGAGAACAGTGGCTTCATTCTGCTTGAAACTTTTCAAAGGGAAGATGAGGTTTGAGACAGGGAGAGAGGATGAGAGGAAGGGGAGGGCAGGGGGGGAACAGGATTTGAGGGGGACTATGGTCATATGTTTCTGCAATGGTAAGAATATTATAGGCGCCTGAGGAGATGGCTCAGAAGGTAAAATATCTGCCACGCAAACATGAGGACCTATGTTCTAATTCCAAGAACTGACATGGAAGTTGGATATGAATGTGCCTGTCTGTACCGTGTTGGGGTGTCCGAGACAGGGATTCTGGGGACTTGCTAGCCACATGGTCTGGCAAATATGGCAAGAGACCGTGTCTCAAAGAAATAGGGTGTAAAATGATAAATGAAAATGCTCAATGTTGATTTCTGGCTTCTACACACACACACACACACACACACACACACACACTCTTACACACGCATGCACATGCACACACACACACACTTACACACACATGCTCAATGTTGACTTCTGGCTTTTACACACACACTCTCTCTCTCTCTCTCTCTCTCTTACACACGCATGCACATGCACACACACACATGCAAGACTCAGCCTCTGGCTGGAAATCCTCATGGCTTTGTCTGGTCGGCTTGCCGTGATCACTGAGTGAGAGCAGACAGACAAGAATACTAAATCCCAGTTGCTTCACTTTCACGCTCTTCTTCCTTCCCCCAAGAACCCGGCTTTTGTGACCACCCTGGGAAAAGCAACGCCTTCATAGGTAATTCCAATTTCAAAATAACTGGCCCCCGTTCTCTCGTTTGACACCCAAAACAAGACTTAGGAAATGGTTGAGCAGGGGTTATAGACCCATTGTACAAATTAACAGGCTAAGGTTTATAAAGCTGAAATTGTCTCTCGTTCGTGGTCCCCAGCAAGTTGTGGCACAAATCTCCTATGTCAAGGTCCTTGTCCCAGAGCACATTTCCTTAGGTTTGGGAGTGAATTCATATTCAGAAACCCAGATCCTACAGTGTGTCTCCATTTGAATCTCCCTTTCCAGGCTAAACTGTGTTTTCCAGTTGGTGAGAATGTGCTCAGAAGGCTGGAGACTCACTGAGGTTGGGAGTCAGCCAAACACACAGTGACACTAGTGGGTGGCCTCACAAGCCAGCAAGGTATTTGTGAGGTTTTGGGATCACTTGGCAGGCTGAAGACACCTGTTTCTCTACAGAACCAAGGAGGAATGGTTTCTATGTCTTGATATATCCAAAAGACCAAAGAGGGCCAGAGAAGGTGGTTGAGAGGGTAAGCACTCACTGAACCACAAGAGGGCCTGAGCTTATATCCTCAGCACATATGAGAAAGAGGAGGAGGAGGAAGGGGAGGAGGAGGAAGAAGAAGAGGAAGAGGAGAAGGAGGAAGAGGAGGAGGAGGAAGAAGAAGAGGAAGAGGAGAAGGAGGAAGAGGAGGAGGAAAAGGAGGAAGAGGAGAAGGAGGAAGAGGAGGAGGAAAAGGAGGAAGAGGAAGAGGAGAAGGAGGAACAGGAGAAGGAGGAGGATGAGGAAGAGGAGGAGGAGGAAGAAGCCGCCCTCAGCCAGTATGGTCACATGTGCCTGTAACACAAGGGCTGGAAGACAATGGGGCAGAGACAGGAAGATTGTTGGTGGCGCTTACTGGCATCAGCCTTGCTAAACTATGGGCTCCGGATTCAGTGAGAGACCCTGTCTAAGTGGAATAAAGCGGAGAACCACACATGTCTGCCTCTGATCTCTACATCTACTTAAGGGCACACATGCTACACATATATGCACACAGATGCATAAATCACGCACATACGACACTATCTATACATATATGTGTGTCCACAGTCAGAGCAGCACAGGCAACAGAAAGTCATTTCTCCCGTGGTTCTAGTGGATAGAAGTACAAGATCAAGACAGCCACTGGGCATGCTCTCTCTGAAGGGTCTCGGGAAGAATCCTGCCTTGTTTCCTAGGTTTCTGTCTAGATTCAGGTCACTGTGGGTCTCCTTGGTGGCCCTCAGCTAGCAGCTGCACCACTCTGATATGTCTCAGCCACTGCCTGCTGCTTTCCTCTCTGAGCCTAGATTTTGAAGTCCAATATGTTTGTCCTAGAACTTACTTTATAGACCAGGCTGTCCCAGAACTCACAGCGATTCACCTGCCTCCGCTTCCCGAATACTGGGAATAAAGATGTGTGCCACCAGCGAGGTAGTCGTGGCACACACCTCTAGTCCCAGTACATGGGAGGCAGAGGTAGGTGAATCTCTGTGAGTTCTAGGCCACCTGGTCTACAATTTAAGTCCAGAGCATCCAAGGCTACACAAAGAAACGCTGTCTCAAAAAACAAAAACAAACAAGCAAAAGGTGTGCTCCACCACACCTGGCTAATAAATGACACTCCAAGCGGTCTCATCTTATGCAGACACCTGTCATTGGTTTAGACTCACCCTGCCTCACTTTAACTTGATGACATCTGCCAAGATCCTCTTTCCAAATAAGATCACATTCATGGGTATGGTGGCTTTATTCTTTGTGTGTGTGTGTGTGTGTGTGTGTGTGTGTGTGTGTGTGTGTGTGTGTGTGACTTCATTCTTAATATGTCATTTTAAGAGACGCCATTTTACCCATAAGAGTGGCTGTCTTTCCCATTCCACCAGTTCTTGGAGTTCCGTAAATAATTGTCAGAAAAGCTTCCTACCACTGACACATTTCAAATGTTCTGTCTTTGGGGGAAAAAATAACCTTAAGCAACTTCAAAGAAAAATATTTTTCTGTACTTGTGCAAGAAAGGAATTACAATGTCTGCAAGCCAATTTTTCCCAACACTCTGTATTACTTATAAGAAAACTGAAGCCCTTCATGGAGTCCCTCCAGGTGTGACAATCTACTTAATGCTAAAAGGAGTTCATAAAGCTCTCTGAACAAAGTGGCTATTGTTGGTGGCGTTGGCAGGGCCACTCTTGCTCTGTGCACGCCGTGCTTAGGAAGCCTGCTCTGTGATGTTGATCCATTTGAATGCTTATCCTAATTCAAACTTTCAAAAGAGGTGGCTTTACCAACCTCAGCCCTGAGAACTGAAGAGTGGTTCTACCAGAACACAGAGGAGTATGGCGCTCCGTTAGAGGCGATGTGACTTCATGACAAACAAATAAAAGAAAGCGGAGATAAAGAGAAGATGTCCGTTCCCACTTTGACACATCATCAGCTTCTCGTGCTGTCATGGGAGTGACATTATTTTTGCATGGTGTCAGCTGGAGATGTTTACCGCTCTACTCTCTCATGTCACCTGTCATGGCATGAGTATGGAGGTCAGAGGATAGTTGTCAGAGTTGTGTCATGTGGGTCCTTGGAACGAAACTCGGGTACTCAGGCTTGGTAGCAAATGCCTTTTCTGGCTGAGCCATCTCACCACTACCCCCACCACTCACCCAATTCTTCCCCTGAGTCTCTGAATGCATTTCCACATTTAGAAGAAAAAAATTATAGAAGATGTCTAATATACTTGGTCTCCACTCACTGCATTTTTAAAATTATTCCTTTTACTTTTTAAAATTATGATACAGCCCTCCCATCTATACCGCCTTGGTCTCTTTCATGTCCATGGCATCTTTTGTAATCACTGTAGTTTTAAATGCATTTTTATTTGTATGTGTGTGCAAGCGCACACACATGCAGATACCAGAAGAGAGTATTGGATCTCCTGAATCTGAGTTACAGATGGCTGTGGGCTACCCTCCGTGATGCTGTGGATGGAACGCAGGTCCTCTGGAAGAGCAACACGTGTTCTTAATCATTCAGTCATCTTTCCAGCCTGTGCATTTTGAGATTTGAAAGAAACAGCCATTTCCTGGTCCTCGGAAAGCCTTGAGGAACCACTGATGCTGCAGCTGAGGAGAGAATGCGCTTCCTAGGACATCTGCAAGGTGGAAGGAGCCAGTCCCCACACTGGGTCAACTGGGCTACAGTGTGTGGTTCCAGCCAGCCCACAGAGCCAAGTTCTCACCAAATTCCAAAAAGACAAGACTCGCTGTCCAAGCCCACGTCCCATTTCCCTTCAGACCCACCTCCTTTCTAATGGGCATCTGTGGATCTTCCTTGGCATCCATGTTTCTCTTCTCACTCTCAACAGCTTCCAACTTCTTCCTGAGGGTCTTTTTGCATGTTTCCAGAGACCAAATGGAAGTCAGGACTGAGCCGAGCATGCTTTCTGTGGCCCTGGCCTAGGCCACAGTGATGGGCTAGGGTGTGGGGAGACATTTTCAAAAAGACCATTGTCCTCCTTGAGACAAGAATGAGGAATGTCCCCATTCTAGGAGCTCCTAGCAAACACTCTATGTCCAAGGTAATGCTTGCTTTTGGGTAGCCTACTTTGTGACAAGGCAAAGGGATGGCCTTTGAAGACACTACCAGGTTGCTGGATTAAGCTTCACCCAAAACCCATGTTCCACTTAGTTTATGGCACAATAAACTCCCCCTAGTCACTTACACTCATTCATAGTGGGCTGTAGTCTACTTAAAAATGGAAGCCAAAAAAAAAAAAGAAAGAAAAAAGGAAAGAAAGGGAAACAATCCTTTATCCCTCTCTCTTATTTCTCTTGGTCACCCTCTTTTTCACATATCCCGATATTCTTGAAACATGATAGTAAGGTGCTTGCAGAGTGTATAAGGACAGTATGAACAGTGCTGTCCAACACGGTTGGACAATATGCCATTAACCCTCAAATTGCAGCTTATATGACAAAGGAACTGGGTATTTAGTTCAAATTTATTTTCATTACTTTTCATTTTTAAAATTGAATATTTATTTATTTATTTATTGCATACATGCATGTGCGTTATGTGTGGGTGTGGGCGCTCATGTACCATGGCACAGGTGTAGATGGAGGTCACAGGACAACTTGCTGAAGATGGCTCTTTCCTTCCACTATGTGGGTCTCGGGGATTGAATTGAGGTCATCAGGCCTGATGGTAAGTATTTTTACTGATGAGCCTCAATTTTATTTTAAAAATTGGTATTTGGAGAGAGCTGAAGAGATGGCTCAGTAGTTAGAGCACTTATTTTTCTTTGTAGAAGATCCAGCTTTGAGCCCTCCCATTTACATGTGGGGCTCATAACTATCTGTAACTCCAGGTCCAAGAGATCCAGTGTCCTTTCCTGATCTCCAAGGACATGAGGCACTCACGTGGAACACAAACATATATGCAGGCAAAACACGCAAATGCATTAAAAATGGATATGCATCTTTTTTTTTAACTCATAGAAAAAAAATAGGACATCTTTTAAAGAATTGGAATTTGAGTAGCCCAGGGGCATAACAGCAGCTTTATGACATAGCACAGCTCTGGAAGGAGCCAAAACATGCCTTAAGTGAGGGCAGAAATTTTGGGATCTCAGAGGTGTTTGGAGGGTGCGGAGTGACGGCAGTGTGGAAAGAAAGGACAGGCAAAGGCTGCTGAACATGAGGACAAGAAGTGAGAAACACGCAAGGGAAGGCATGTTGAAACCTAAGGAAGGGAGGGTCCACAGCGGAGTCACATGCAGTGGGGAGGCAACCAAGGGACCTCGTTGACTTCATCAGCAGGAAGGTCACTAGTGATCTTTGAATGGGTGGATGGGGAAGCTGATGTCCCAGTCATGATCTTTGTCGATCGTATTCAGCCCATAGGATGCCCAGGTGGCAACAGCCAAGGAAGTGAGGTCCTCTTGCTATGGCATCTGTCATCTGTTAGTTGCCAGGTTTGGTTCAGTCGATCTGGTTGACTAGGTCTGATCACTAATATTGACTGCAAACCTAGTGGTCTAGACTTCACACCTAGAACCACCTGGAAGACAAGCGTCTGAGCACACGTGTGCAGAACTATCTGGATTACGTTCTTTGAGTTGGGAAGAGCCACATTAGGTGTGAGTGGCACCTTCCCATGGGTTGGGATCCCGGGCTGAATCGAGCTGAATGGCAGCATCACTCTCTGCTTCTCAGATGTGTATGCGATGTGGTCAGCCTCTCGGCTCCCGCTGACAGGACTTCCTCACCACGGTGAACTACACCTCAGAAGTGGAAACTAAAAAGAACCTTCTCCCTAGTTTACATCAGGACATTTTATGACAGCAACAGGAGAGGTAACTGAGACTGCAGACATTCCCCTCCTGCCCTCTGTCTCCCAGGGCCTCTGCCAAAGCTATTTATTGACTGACCTTCTGTCAGGTATAGAGTAGCGGAACTGCCCTGTTAGAACCTCCACGTGAGTTCTCAAGGAGACAGTAGACAAGTGGCCACCAGCTCATACGTCCCTGGCTTTTCACATTGCTCATCTTGATTTGTTTTTAGAGGACACAGTAACATTTATTTCCCCCAACTACCCTTTTGGAAAACACTGTACTATCTTATGCTTGCAATATTGACTCTTAACTTCCACACTGTTGGATTAGGCTGTCCACCAACAGTTCCTTCTAAATCACCCTTGTCTTTTTTTCTACCTCTGATATATATATATCTGAGGCTTCTATTTTTAGCTTGTCTGGAGGGGGTGTGTAATGAGAGCTCAAAGGATTTATTGCCCAAATTACTTCTCTGGCTCGCTCCAACCTCCATGGAAGCTCCTGACGGTGGCACTGTATTTCTTATTTATTAGATTTTTAAGTGTTCTGTTAGGTAGTTTACAAGCTTCCCCTAATGTCTCTGAGACCCATGTGCACACGGCTGTTGGAAATTAGTCACAGGTCAGATGTGGCCCATCTTTGGATTGAAGTCACACCGCACAGAAATCGTTGCAGGCCTTGGGGGTAGGGGGAAGGAAAGAGAGAAAAGAAGAGAAAGAAAGGGGAGATGGACCAGTTGGTAAAGTGCTTGCCGTGCAAATATGTGGGACTGAGTTCCGACTCCCAGCATTCGCATGAAAATCCTGGTACAGCAGCACGTGCCTGGAATGCCAACACTGGAGAGTCAGAGACAGGAGGACCCAGGGACTGACTGGCCAGTCTAGCAGAATTACTGTGCTCTGGGTGGAGCTGCAAACTAATCTCAATGATGATGATGATGATGAAGAAGAGGAAGATGATGATGACGACGATGATAACAGAGAGAAACTGGGGAAGGGTATCCAAACATCAACTTCAGGCATCCATACGCATGACCAAACATGCGCACACATGAACACATACAGGCATAAACATATACATATGTGTGCATATACATAAACACAGACACACTTTCTTATTTTAAAAAAATCAAAGAGAGATGAATACCGGATGTTAGTTCATCTATAGGATACACAAATGGAGAATTGCTTAGCCTCTGTCCCATAGGCCAAAGTGAAAGTCAAAAATACATTTCCAAATATTTGCAAGCCACTGTATCATGCACAGCAGTCATGTGGCCTACAAGCTTACTCTCTGGCTACTAAGTCATAAACAGGCTTTTGGGAGACTTCTCCCTGAACTATGTTCATTTTCTCAGGTTTTGCTGCCCAGAATCTCATCAGGACACAAGAATCAGTCACAGGATGCTGGAGGCAACTGTATACTTCTCCCTGGTTGAAGACCCTGGGCCCTGTGATGCTGGTTCCTGTGTGGAGTCACATTGCTCTTGACTTTGAGTTGTAGATAAGCTGAGTCTTGTCAAGCTGGTTGACTAAGCAAATATATTTTCTCTGCTTCAAATGTCTGCCCCATATAGGCATTAGCAAACTCCTATTGGTCCTTCTAGGCCCTTTCCATGGTGTGCCTATGTCCTCCATAGTTTGTGCGTTAGAATTGTCAGTGTAGGGAGCTGGAGAAATGGCTCAGTGGTTATGAGCACTGGCGGCTCTTCCAGAGGTCCTGAGTTCAACTCCCAGCAACCACATGGTGGCTCACAACCATCTATACTGGGATCTAATATTCTCTTCTGGTGTGCAGGTGTACATGTAGATAGAGCACTCATTTACATTAAACAAACAAATAAATACATCTTTTTCTAAAAAGGATTCTTCAGCGTGACAGGTTGGGAGTTGGCACTTGAATGAGACAAACAGATCAATGTTTAGCGCTGGCCAGTTGGTTTGTCAACTTGACACAGACTTAAAGTCATCTTGGAAGAGGGAACCTTAATTACCAGATTGCCTCCATCAAACTGTCTATGAGGCGTCTTCTTGATTAATGATTGATAGGGGTGGACTCAGCCCACTGTAGGTGCTGCCACCCTGGGCAGGTCAGGAGGAGCAAGCGAGTAGGCAGCATTCTTCCATGACCTCTGTTTCAGTTTGTGCTTCCAGGTTCCTGCCCTGTCTGACTTCCTGCTTTGTGTCCCACAAGGAAGGACTGTGACTAGACCATTTAAGCCAAATAAACCCTTTCCTCCCCAAGTTGCTTTGGTCATGGTGTTTATTACACAGTAATAAAAAAACAACAGTGTAAGTGGATTCCTGTCTGTTTTGTTTTGTTTTTTTTTTTTTAAGCTATGTTTGGCTCATGTTCTCTCTCTCTCTCTCTCTCTCTCTCTCTCTCTCTCTCTCTCTCTCTCTCTCGCTCTCTCGCTCTCTCACTCTCTTGCTCTCGCTCTCTGGTTCTCACTCTTACTCGCCTCCTCTGGACACCACAGGCATCATGTAAAGCCCTCTGCCTTATAATGGTGCTGCAGCCTGAGGCCTTCGCCAGATGCGGCCCTTTGATCTTGCACTTCCTAGCCTCCAACGCCAGGAGACAAACACATTTTTGCTCACTATAAATGAACAGCCTATGACATCCTGTGATAGAAGCACAAAGGACGATAAGGCAACTGTACAACTTTACCTGGCCTGAAAGCCCTCATCTGTGTCCCTCCTCTGAACACCCATTTCCCATCATGCAGCACAGACACGTCACCTTTTGTTTGTCCACGAGCCATTCTTTGCAGATAGATTCTTCTGTGGAAGGGGACATGTCTCATCTATATATCCCCAAGGCCCAGCTTCATTGTAGCTAGTCCTCATGTGTGGCTGAATGGAAAGATTGAGCTGAGGGAATCAATGTCTTCTATATAAATCCAAACCTGGGTCTGCAGGGCCAATGCCAAGCAGAGAACAAACAGAAAGGAGATTTAGCGTAAGATGAAATATCCTCTGAGCAAACTGATGGCTGTGAAGGAGGAGACCAGAGAAAGAGCTGAGACAGGCACCATGGAACTGGCTCTGGCACTGAAAATGCTCCCATGTGACTTGGGAAGTCACTTCCATCTCCAGCTTCTCACTGTACAATGCGGTGTGGCCCGACAGCCACTAACACACCTTCCAGTTCCTTCCTTCCTGTGCCACTGGTGACTGGCTAAGTAACATATATTAGTATGTATGAGAGGGGATAAATTTGCTTCAACTTGCTCCCAACATTCAGACATTATGTATATTCTTTGCAAATGCTTATTTTTGCCTCAAGCTCTTTATTAATATAAATAAGATTCCATGGATATTATTGCCCCAGCACATTTCCAGGTCCCCATCCTCTACTTAATAAGTCACCCATTCCTTCATTCATCCATTGACCTGCTCATTTGCTTAGCCACTCACCGATCCAACCAATCCTCCACCTATCCTCGTAACCAGTCACCAAACATCACAGGGTCTTGATATACCCAACATGGCATCAAGTCTTGAGGTGGTATCAGGCAGCATTTTGGTGTGGTAGTGTGCCTGGCAGTCCCTACACCTGGGGAGAAACAAGTAAAAAAAAAAAATGAGCTATTCCAGCAGGACTCTTGCCTCAAATGGCTTTGTCAGACATCTTCATCGTGTGTGAGAAAGGTGAAAATAACAGGTGAAGGTTTTCCCCACATGCGCATGCAGCCTGCAGCAAGGCAGTCCCTTCACAGTTACAGGAAGCAGGTGTGTGCCTTATCTAGGAGAATGCTGCCTGGGAGAACGGTCTGGAAATGAAATGGGCCGCCAGGGAAGGTAATGAGTTTTTGGGCACTGGACATGATTGTACAAGGGCTGGATAATCATCATTTACCGGGGCTGTCACAGAGGGAATTCAAGCATGGGGTGGCGGAGTTGGCCAAGGTGATCTTCAAAGTTCTCTTTTCACTCGGAAGCTTCAGATGTCTAGGAGAAAGGCTGTACTGTGTGTCCCCCTCAGCACACAGCCAGGCCAGTGGATTCCAGTCATGCATGCCTCCCTACCCCCAACTGTGTGTCCCCCTCAGCACACAGCCAGGCCAGTGGATTCCAGTCATGCATGCCTCCCTACCCCCAAGCTTCTGATGCAGTAGGAGATCAGATGACAGAAAATATAACAGCCTCTCCACCAGTCCATTTGCTCCATGTCTGTCTATGAAGTCACCTTAACTGAAGAAATCCTTGAGCAGGAGATCTGGGGCTGGGGACAGGTCTGTTGGGAAAGTGCTTGTTTTACAAGCATGAGGAACATAATTGTATCCCAAGACCCCATGTTGTTGGGTTTTCAGCCAACTAGGTGTAACGCTACACCCCTTTAATCCCAGCATTTGGGAGGCAGAGGAGGACAGAGCTCTGAGTTGGAGGCTAGCCTGGTCTACACAAGCGACTCTCAAGCTACTCAAGCCTATATAGTAAGATCTTGTCTCACAAATAAATTAATTGATTAACTAATTAATTAAGTAATTAATTTAAAAACAGTGCCAGGGGAAGTGAGATGACGTAGTGGGTAAAGATGCCTGCCACCGAACCCAACAACCTGAGTTCAAGCCCCAGGACCTGCATGCTGGAAGGAAAGAAGTGATTCCCATAAGTTGTCCTCTGACTGCCACACACACCTCATGGCATATGCACCCATACATACATACACGGAAGTTTTAAAGAAGAGTTCAAGGTCATCTTCAGCTACATAGAGAGTTTGGGGCCCTCCTGGCCTACATTTGACCCTATCTCAAAAAAACGGAACAACTCTGGTGGTGATAGTGTCATCGTACTTCCAACGCTGAGGAGGTGGAGGCGGATGGGTCCCTAGAGCTTGCTGGCCAGCAAGTCTATCCTACTTAACAGGCTCCAGGCCATTGTCACAGAGAAAGTAACTCTGTCTCAAAAATAACCAAGTGGACAGCCCCTGAAGGAGCACATGCAGGCTCTGGCTAATGCACTTGTGTGTACACAGGTGCACGTGGTTTTCCAAGCCACTGGCTTCTTCAGACTGACCTTGTCCTCAGATGTACAATGCCAGGCAGAAACTTTCCTGCATCTCAGGTGATCAAGAGCCAGATGTTCTCTGCAGCTGTGTCATTCTGTAGCTTGGAGCCTGCAGGACCAACCCGGTCCTTTATGAAGTCATGAGTTTGCTGACGACCATGCCTGTCACCTCTACCTTCCCTGACAGGTGAGCCAGTCTCTTAGATCATAAACCGTCTTCTCTCGTATTAAAAATTAAAGCTACCTACAGAACAAAGGTAATAGCTCTGTGCCCCCCCCCCTGCCCTCCCCAACCTCCACCAGGAATCTCACTTAGCCCTATAAACATAAAGACAAATGCTAGGGACCCTGCCTTGATTACCAGCTGGCAGTAAGATTTCAGCAAATTCCCATGATCCTCTTTTTCTCCTACGCTCGACAACACAGGGGTTCTCAGTACATCCCGGGCCTTGCTTTCATTTCCCCGTAGGAACAGCAGATGAATGTGGCTGCCTGCAGAGTGGCATTTATTGGAGAGATAAATCTCTCTGGCTAAATATGAAGCACACAGAGGAAACAAAGGAACTGTGTTTTTAATGAAGGAGGTTTACACGAAGCCCAACAGCAAAAGGCAGAGCTTCAATTAAGAAGAGATGGGGAACCGGGGTCTAAAGGACCACTTACATGGACACGTACCAGGAGTGGACCTGGCTGCTGGGATTTGAGCGGTAAATAAGATGCTCCCCCTTGCACTCTGGGGGCCTGGTACGAGTGGGGGATGGTGCGGTGTGGAGACAAAGGAAGAGGACAGACCAAGGTGAGGACAACTGTGATTGACTTATGCCGTGCTGGGCAGCAACGCAGCTTAGAGGGAGAGAGGGATTCCAGAAGCTGTGCTGTTGACCTTGTCCTAAAAGATGTGAAAAGTCTAGAAGGACAAGAGGATGAGTTTGGCCAGACAGGAGATGGGCTGTGTGCAGAGAGCTCAGAAAAGGGGAGTTAGAGAACAAGACCAAGGTCGACGTGAGTCTGATTATGACGAGGGAGGCTAGACAGGTAGGCTAGACCCCAGCTAGGTGCTTTGGGATTGTGTTCCACAGCCAAGGGAACAGACATCACTTAGAATCATCCAGGGAGCTAATACCAAAGTACTGATTGGCAAAGACCACGTCTAAACAAATATAAACAAAGCGCTGATTCGGAGGCTGTAGCTTCAGCCGCTGGGATCCTGAAGGTGTCGGGCAGGACCTGGAATTTTGCACTGTGACCGGCATTGCTTTGGGAACAGGGAAAGCAGCTGTCTGGGAGAGCTGAGAGATGAAGACAAGTGTGTCTGGTGTCCTGTGGGGACTGGCTTGCAGGAGGAGGGGCAGAGGGCAGGCCTTCACGGTGGTGCTTACCAACGGCTGGCACAGAGCAGCACTCACAGGCTGATGTGCAGGAAGGGTCCTGGCAGGAGGCCAAGGAGGCTTTCCTCTGGTGAATTGTTCATGACATCTTGAAGCAATGCACCCAGGAAGAGGAACCTGGACCAAGGAGAAAGGGAGGAAGGAGCAGGATGCACCTCCTCAGAGGCAGTACCCAGGGGAGGCTGGCCATCCCCAGGGGCCCAGACTTCATTTATATGTTGTGTTGATAATTAATCCCAAAGCCCCAAGGTGAGGCAGGGGCAGCTCCTGGCCTTGGGACGAAACTGGAACAACAACAAGCTGGCCTGTCCCTGAGTGCAGCGTCTGTGGACACGCTGTCCCCGCCCAGTGACGTTGCTGATGATGATCCAGGCCCCACAGCTCTGGCCCAGTCTGGGCCTCTAGGTGTACAGACTTCTTAGGCTGTTGCCAACTGCTTGGCACGTATAAAGGGCTCAGAGGAGACGTTCATCTGCTCTCATCCTCAGCTCTGCGACACCAGAAATTGGGGAGACAGAGATTTCAGGAACCTCCGTCGTGACCTGTCATCTAAGCCCGATTCACGGTCTCGGCAAGTGACAGCATATCACTGTTTCCAAGAAGGTTCCAATTCAGTCAAGTCCCCCACGTACAGTGACAGCAAGAAGTAAAGAAACGTCAGTCACTCAGAAAGCCACCGCTTGGGCAAAGCTGGGGTAGAATGGAGCCTTACAATATCTTGTAGTACTGTCACATACATGATTTCTAAATATGTTCTACACATTTAAATGAAGTTTTCAGATAATCTAACCACCCAACTCATTTAAAAAAAAAAGTATAAATATGTTGACTGTAGAAGACTGCAAGGAAATTGTAATCACGCAGGTCCCTGCTATGCCAGGAGACCAGAGTCAGACACCTGCAGACATGGGTAGAGCTGCCATGACTGAGACAATGCCTATAAACAGTTGAGCTGCCTTGGGATCAGGCACTATGATTGTGGTTGCTATTAGAGACCTGTTTCAGGAACCTGTGTCATAGATAATAAGTATTCTCGAAACTGGCTGCAAGTTTCGGTAAAAATTTAAAGCAAGTAACCCAACAACCTCCTCTGGGCATGTCTACAAAGAACATTGCATTTACAGTTTGCAAAGGAAAGTATGGTCTTGCCATACGGAATTGGCTCCAGAATTCTCCGTTGATGTCCCAATCCATAGATGCTCAATTCCTTTTTACATAAAACAGTGCCGTGTTTGCACATAACCTGTGAACATCCTCCTGGATACTTTAAGTCACCTTGACACCACTGGTGATACTTAATACAAAATAAAAGTTAGAAAGGGTGTGATTGCTCTTGTATTGTATTGTTTAGGGGATAGTGACCAGAAAAAAGACGGCATGTGTTCAGCACAGACACAATTTTTCTGCTAATGTTTTCTCTCTGAGGTTGGTAGATCCATGGATACCAGGGACCCACTGTGTTTGGTGGTTATATGTCGACTAGAATTAGATGCTAGATTATTATGGACATTTCCCCCCCCCCCCCACCACCACCACCACCACCATCACACAAATGTATGGAAGCAGCTATGACTGACAGAGCTCATTGTACGGGGACTGTCCCTCATGTACCTACGCTTCTCCCTGGCTCCTGTTCACTAAATGTTCAGGGGCCCCCAGCTGTCTTAGCAGCCTAACAGACACAGCACAGATTTTCAACATTCACCTTAGGGGCTGCTGTTCCTCAGAGAGCCCTTGCTGGAGAGTTCACATCAGTGCCTTTGTTGTACGTTCACTGATGCACTGCTCCCACTGAGGGGACGGAGGAGCAGCTATGAAAGCTGGGGACTAGAGAGAGGATGATCCACCTTGGGGAGTCAGCAAGGCAGAGAGGACCCAGGATCCCAGAATCTAAAGACAGGATTACATTGAGAGCCTAACATCATCCTCTTCAAATCACCCTTCTCAGCCCCTTGTTCCTTACAGCATAGTTGAATTCAGGCTGGTTTAAAGGCCTAGGAGATAGCTCGCTCAGGTAAAAGGCTTGCCACACAAGCAGAGGGATCTGCATTTGATCCCCCAGAAAACCACATTTTTTTAAAAAAGCCAGACATAGTGGCACACATTTGAAACCCCAGAGGCAGGGAAGCAGATACGAGCAGATCTTCTTGGGCCCGCTGGCCAGCCAATGCAGCGGAATTAGCAAGCTACCGGCCAGTGAGGGCTGTCTAAAAGAAACAGGAGAGTCAATGATCTGAACCCTGAAACCTGGGGTCGACCTCTGACCTTCACACATACGCACATGTGTACTCACACAGATGAACTCATACATGAACACATGCGCACCAAAACAAAACAAGTCAGCAGCAGCAGCAGCAACAACAACAAAATCAATGTGTTTAAGGTCCAATGAGGTTATATGGATGGGACTTCATCCAGTATTGCTGGTGGTGGTTTAAGAAGAGCCATGGGTTCATGTAGACCACGTGAAAATACAGAGAGAAGCTCTGTGGGTAAGCGAAGGGAGAGGCCTCCGAGAAATACACCCTGTCAACACTTTGACCTCAGCCTTCTAGCCACCAGGCTTATGAGAAAATAGACTTCTTTAATCCCATGTCTGTGGTTCTTGGTTTTGTCAGCCCTAACAAATTCACAGGAGATTTTGCAGATCAGCTCGCCCGACTGTCTACCCTGTATAAATTGCCTTGTGACGGCCAGAAGTCAATCTTGTGGCTTCCTGTCCCCTGTTCTCCACGCACTGCAGAGCTGAAAATATAGACACTCCGTGTTTACTCTGTAAATCAGATGAAGTAATTCACACCACGCCAGGTAAACTCAAGAAGAGTCTCCCGCAAGCTGAGTCAATAAGGGATCATGGAGCGACCTCTAATTGTATCTCAGACACTTTCCAGACCTGTGTGGTCCAGGTGGGAGCAAATCAGGCCAATTAATTAGCCACATTACATGACCTACCCAAACCTCTGGGTTGAGACCTTGTCTACTTGACCAAAAGGGAATTTTAGTCATTGCCCGGGCTCGTAGACTCACCTGGCGTGCTGACTCATGTCTAGAATCTAGTGTTTTTGCCTTCACAACCTGCTCATCCTAAAATTGAGGTAGAAAACCAGGTGCCCTGTAGAAGCCAGACTGTCTCCTGCCCACTGCACAGGGATCTGCCCCCGCCCCCCACTTACAGCCCTCCATCTTGAGGTGGGACTGAATTTCCTTTCTAAGCCAAACCATTTTCTATTTTATGCTCCCTCAGAGGGACCGCCTGGTATAGCAGCCTTGCTCCTGTATGTTCCCTTTCATTTGTTCTCCACAGATACAAACCTACCCTCCCACAGCCCCAGGCAGCTGAGGAACTGGCCCCAGATGGGCTACTGGACTAGCTTTTTTGATGAGCCCATGGCCAACTCTCTTACTACAGTTTGAATCTTTTTTTTTTTTTAATGTTTATTTATTTATTATTTATTCAGCATTCTGTCTGCATGCCAGAAGAGGATGCCAGATCTCATGTATAGATGGTTGTGAGCCACCATGTGGTTGCTGGGAACTGAACTCAGGACCTTTGGAAGACCAGCCAGTGCTCTTAACCCCTGAACCATCTCTCCAGCCCCCAGTTTGAATCTTCTGTGTTCCCCAAAGACCATGTGCTTAAAGCGTGGCGGCCAGCCTGTGGTGCTACTGCGAGGTTGTGGGACCTCTGGAAGGTAGGGCCTAGTGGAAGGGAGCTAGGGCGTTGGGACGTCAGCCTCTTCCTCTGTTTCGTCGTCTTCTCCCTAGAGCAGCTTCATCTCCATGTGGTCCCCAGCCATGATGTGCTGAGCTGCCACAGGCCCAAGGAGATGAGGTCAAATGACCGTGGACCGAAATGTCTGAAACCATGAGCCTTTCAAGTTGCTTGTTTTTTCCCATTCACGGTGACAGAGGATCACTTATGTATTCCTCTTGGCAGCAGTTTGGAGAGTCCCAGGGATCAGTCTGTGGGATCCATTTGGATGAGTGCCAGGGATCCCTTCTCTGCTTTGCCTATGTGCAATCCTTGTGTGAGCCTCATGGTTTTAAGTGTCGTCTAGAAAGCAATGCCTCCAAATTGGTCTCCCCCTCCCAGACGTGCCCCGGAAGCCCTTATCTGAGTATATCCAGCTCCCTTGGTGTGCCCATCCACGCTGCATGCGTGCCTTCCTCTCACAGCCGTTTTTCATCTGAGCATCTGTCAACTCCATTCCCTGGGGTCACCCTAACACATGATTCAGGCAAGTCGCTTAGCACTCTGTGCTTTAACGGATTCTCATCTGGCAAAATGAGTTGCTTCATAGAACTATTATAAGATTGAGCCGGGTGGTGGTGGCGCACGCCTTTAATCCCAGCACTCGGGAGGCAGAGGCAGGCGGATCGCTGTGAGTTTGAGGCCAGCCTGGTCTACAAAGCGAGTCCAAGACATCTAAGGCTACACAAAGAAACCCTGTCTCAAAAAAGCAAAACAAACAAACAAAGAATGTAGTCTTGTCACCTGTATAAAGGCCCTAGACCCAGATTGAGATATAGAAAGTGTTACAAGTTGCCTTATCAATTTGTTCCATTAACCCTGTCTCTTCTTTTCCTTTCCCATTTTACTGTGTGTGAGGATGTGGGAGCATGCACGAGGGTGTAGAGGTCAGAGGTCAACATCAGGTGCCTTCCCAATTACTCTCTGCTATCCTCCCTTCCACCCCCTTTCTGAGGCAGGGTCTCTCACTGAACCTGGAGCTCACTGACTTGGCTAGACTGGCTGGCCAATGAACCTAAGGTCCCCCACATTTCTGCTCCCCAGGGCTGAGCTTACAGGTGCATGCCACCAAGTCTGGCTTTCTGTGTCGATCCTAGGGCTCAGAACTTGGCTCAGTGAGCACCTTTGCTAACCGAGCCACCTCCCCCAGCCCTCAGACTTCACTTTGAGTCCATCAGCAAATCTTCTCAGCCACATCCACAAAGTAGTGCCTGCTCACTTCCCACCGTCTCCTCTGTCACCTCCCTACTTCAAACCAGTGATTTTTCTCTGAGTAAATTTATACTTTCACAACCGTTGCCACAGTCTAATTTTAGAACACCCCCGTCATGCCTCCTCTAGCTGGTGGACATACGTAGATCATACCGTATGTGGTCATGTGGACTTTGACGTCTGGCTGCCTCCATTCGGAATAATGTTTTGAGGAGCAATCAGGCAGAACCTTGTGGGCTTTTCGCTGTCTGTTAAATTACGTTTCTTCCGTTCATCCATATACTGAGGTCCTAAGCCCCAGATTGAATGTATTCAGAGTCAGGTGTTTGGGGAAACACTAAGGTCTCAAAGATGATGGCATACCCTCAAAGCAACGGCCACTTGAAGACACAGACAGAAGGTTGCAGACATCCTATAATCCAGTAGGACAGGTCTCACCGGCACCCAGCAGGCTGGCACCCTCACCTCAGGCCTGCTGTCTCCGGATCTGTGAGGAGATAGGCCACTCTAGACATCTTGTTATAGCAGTCTGAGCTGGTGGAGACACCGCAGCTGAGGATTTGACTTTTACTCCACACTGGGAGCCATGAGAAGGTTTGGGTCTAGAACAGCAAGTACTAAGTTAGATTTCAAAGGAACCTGTCTGGCTGCTACACTCAGAACTCAGGGAGTCAAGGTAGACCGGAAGAAACAGGGAGAGCCATGGGGTGGGCATTCCTGGCATATACCAGATGTGATTTAGCATCAAGATGGAATCAACTCATACGTGCCGCAACGTGGATAACCTCAGCACACTGTGTGGAATGGGAGCAGCCAGACACCAAAGTCCACATGACCACATACGGTATGATCTACGTATGTCCACCGGCTAGAGGAGGCATGACGGGGGTATTCTAAAATTAGACCGTGGCAACGGTTGTGAAAGTATAAATTTACTCAGAGAAAAATCACTGGTTTGAAGTAGGGAGGTGACAGAGGAGACGGTGGGAAGTGAGCAGGTACTACTTTGTGGATGTGGCTGAGAAGATTTGCTGATGGACTCAAAGTGAAGTCTGAGGGCTCGGGGAGGTGGCTCGGTTAGCAAAGGGTGCTCACTGAGCCAAGTTCAGAGCCCCAGGATCCACACAGAAAGCCAGACTTGGTGGCATGCACCTGTAAGCTCAGCCCTGGGGAGCAGAAATGGGGCTGGGGGTATAAAAGGAAATTTATTCTCTTGACTCAGTTGTTGTCTCGGAGGCTTACTGCCTCCTTCTGCTAGCCTAGACCTAGTCCTGGAAGCTTCTAGCCTCTGTACAATCTAACCTAGGCCTAGAATGTTTCAGCCTCTGAGACTTACTGCTTAATAAGCTCACCCTTACTTGTTCTTTCTGAGCTCTGGGCTGGCTGGGTCAACTCAGCTGTTCTGGCTCAAAATCCTCTCCCAGTTGATTTATTTAATCTGGTTTCTCTCTTGGCCCATAATTGCTCCACTTGGCCTCAAACTAACTCAGCAATCTGCTCTAATCTTCTGGCTTCTTCTCATTTTCTGGCCCGTTTCGTCTTCGTCTGAGTTTTCTCTCTGCAACCCATCTCTCTATTACTGTCCTGGTAAAACTGCCTCCCCGCTCTGTAAAACTACATATCCTGTTCTGTCAAATCTTCTCTGATTCGTCACCTTTTCCGCCACTCAATTAGATATCACTTTCAAACATGGATGTGTCCTTCTACAAATTAACTTTACCTTTGTTTGGGATTAAAGGCATATACCACCACGCCTGAATCTAAGCTTTTCTTTACCTGATACTTGCTCTATACCAGGCTGGCCTTGAACTTAGATCTGTTTGCCTCTGTCTCCTGGATTAAAGGCGTGTTTGTACTCCAGCCAGCTCACACAGACCTAGAAGGTCTTTAGATGTGATCTCTTCCCAGAACAGCCATGTTCTGAATTAACATTATTCTACACGGGAGGCCTTAGGTTCATTGGCCAGCTAGTCTAGCCAATGAGTGAGCTCTGTGTTCAGTGAGAGACCCTGCCTCAAAAAAAAAAAAGAAAAAGAAAAAGAAAAATAGAAAAGAAAAAAGAAATTGGGGGGAGGGACACTGAGGAAGACACCTTATGTTGCCCTCTGGCCTCCACACTCATGTGCATGCTCCCATATTCACATCCACAGTAAAACATGCCTCAGATATGTCCAGAACCTCCTTGCCACAGGGCCTTTGTCTTTGTTGGCTTCTCTTCCCAGATTCTCACATGGCTCCTTAGCCACATGGCCCTTGAGTCAGTGCTCCATCGTTCCCGAGATATACTTGTTTATTCTGCTGAAAACAGTGACCTCTTAACACTGCTCTGTCCTCGTCCTCGTCCTCACTTTTGCTCTCCCACCCCCAGCTCATGTGGTGCCATCTGCCAAAGTGGTTGTTCATTCTTGCTTTCTGTACTTGGCGTGTAAACTCTGAGGGCAAGCCATTATGAAGCTTGATCAGGCTCTATCTTCAGTCCTCTTATGGAGGAAACAATGAGATGCTGCAGAGCTCCGGGTCCTACTGCCACAGTGTTCCTCCCCCTGCACAGGGGACAGATCTGAGCATAACAGGAAACGTCAGTATCCAGTAACAGAGACGAGGCTGAGCTCCCGCAGAGGGTCAGGAAGACTGCACATGGCCCCATGTAAATTCTACCCACCCATTCCACTAAGGCTTCCTATGTTTCTCCTCATGTGTTCAATCTGCAGAGCTAAGAAGCATAGCTCCTGGCCCTGGGCGCTCACAACTCTGCAGGGTGGGGGGATAGACTCACAAAACAATGAAGGCTCCAAGCCAAAGGGGCAAAAAGGAGCCAACCCCACATGCTGAGTTGGGTTCGCTTCCTGGGTGTAGAACTGTCTCTTGGAAGATGAATGCCTGTTAATATACAGAGTGAGGGTGAGGCTTGCGCTCGTATTGTACGGGGATGGAGTGGAAAGGTAGGGTCAAAGGAGAATAATACAGACAAGCTGGATTAGCACGCCAGGGCCATGTACAAAGGCTTTAGAAGTTTAGATTATAGGCGAGTTTTGAAACTTTGCTCTGAAGGCCTCTATGAGCTCTTTAAAGCCTCCCAAGGTGAGAAAGACAGGCAGAGCTCTGAATCACTCCAGTCAGAACCTTTTCTCCCATGCTTTACATGGAAGATTGTAGTGGGGACATGTCCTAGGAAGGCATTAACATGGGACTCCTGTCTGGCTTCCTGTCCCTCCAGGTGATCCTTCACTTTCTCTCCTACGTGCCTGACATGGAACCCTCACAGTAGTCAGGCCCACTAGGCACCATGTTTGTATGAATTAAGTAGACATCTTTCCCTTGCAAATTTTCTGACCACAAGTGGTTTTTGTTGTAGTACCAGAAAATAGACTGACACAGACTTTATCACGCAACATGTTTTTTTTTTTTTTTTTAAATCAAGTTGCGGGCTGAGGAGACAGTTCTGTCAATCAAATGCTTGTACAGAGAGCATGTAGACTTGAATTGAACCTCCGGAGAGCCATGTCAACCCCACAACACACACACACACACACACACACACACACACACACACACACACACACACACACACACACACACACCAAGCATAGTAGCAGACCCCTTATAATCCGAGCATCATAGAGGCAGGCACAAGCAGATCTCTGTAACTTTCCAGACAGCCACCATAGCCTAAACTGGCAAGTGTCAGACCAGTTAGAGACTCTGGGTCAAAAAACCACATCCCAGGGGAGGTCATCCTCTGTGTATAAACTTCTGTCTTCAATGTGGCTTCTAGCTTCCTGTGACCTTCTGAGAAACCAGAGTTGTATGTCAAAGAGGTTCAGGGACTGACAGAGGCAGGAGAGGTGGGCAGAATGAGACTACAGTCCATGAGCCTTGATGTGGGTCTTCTGTCACAGGCCAGGCCTGTGTTCCAAAGGCTAAAGTTAGCAGGATAGTGTTCCTTGTTTGTGGACTCTCCTCCACTAGAATGTGAGCTACAAAAGGATACAAGTCACCTTGTCTCTCTTGACTCTGTGCTAAGCACTGAAAGGCCCATTACGATTTCACTAAGAGCCAAAAATAAAAACAAGACCAAAAAACCCCACCTGATAAATGAGTTGATAGCAATGGAAAGATAATAGTTTTTTTTTAAAGATGGCAGGACCACATTTGTCTTTCCAAAACCTAAAAGAGTAATGTGGTGGTCTAAATGAAAAATGACTCCCATAGGCTCATATAATCTGAATGCTTGGTCTGGCGTGAGTGGAACTTTTGGGGAAGAATTAGGAGGTGTGGCCTTGTTGGAGGAGGTGTGCTACTGGAGGGTGGGCTTTGAAGTTCCCAAAGCCATTCCCAGCTAACATTCTTGCGCTCTCCCCGAACCTGCCCTGTGTGTGTGTGTGTGTCTGTGTGTGTCTGTCTGTCTGTCTGTCTGTCTGTCTCTTTCTTCATCTTCCTTCCTCCTCCTAACTGCTTTCTGTCTCATGCTTGTGGATCTGATGTAAGCTCTCAGCTACTGCTCCAGTACCATGACCGCCGCCTGCTGCCGTGATTCCTGCCATTATGTTCATGGACTCACCTTCTGAAGCTATAAGTAAGGCCAAATTGCGTGTTTTCTTTTCTAAGTTGCCTTGCTCGTGGTGTTTTGTCACAGCAACTTTTTTCTAGAAAAGCAACTAAGTCAAGAGTCAGGTAGAAACAATATATAAACCAAATCTCAAAAAGATGGGGTGGGAGCCTAGAAAATAGAGCAGACGTGGATCATTCTGGGCCACGGGGGAGGACATGAAGGTCCAGTGTAGAGAATAAGCTAAGTGAAGTGTAAACTACAGTCATTCGCTTGCTCAGCCTGTGCTCACTGACACCTGCGGCAGTCATGCCTGGGATGGCATGATGGTTAATGTCATGTGTTAATTTCTCCAGGACAAGGAGAACCAGAAGGATAGTAATATGTTTCCAGAGACATTGGCATTAGATTCAGCCCATTGCGTGAAGATCATCTCTCACCAGTGTGGGCAGACATTATGCTTATATACATCAGAGGGACAAAAGGAAAAGGGGAGGGGCACCGATCTCCTCCCTCTCTTAGACATTACTATCTACGATTCCTGCCTCTTTGGACTCTGGGGAACATTCCTTGTGAACTCCGACAACCATCAGATCTCCGGAGGAAACCAAGTCTTGGAGGAAAAAAAAAAAAAAAGATAAATGTTCGACATCAAGGCAGGCAAGTGCAAGGCATGAAAAAGATTAGGAAACACTTGCAGTTAAGCCCGGCCCCTAATCTATCTGTGCAAAGGCATCTTGACCTAGTTCTTCCCTTTCTAAACCTTAGGTAAACATCTCTCCATTGGTGGATCTGGAGACCTGCTCACAAGGGGAGAGGAACTTGGAAGCAATGGGGGAAAGATTCCAGAAATAATGATCTTGTTAGTTAAGGCCAAGTCAGTCTCAGGGAGGACCCTAGAGAAGTAGCCCTGATGGGTCCTCAGTGATCGATGGCTCCAACAGGGAGGCCTGGAAGAGTTCAGCTATCCTCTTCCCTTCATGGCCAAGCTCCATGGAATTACCTGCGTATCAATTCTGCACTTCTTAAGACTTCATTCAATCTGCAGCCAGTGGGCTGTCTACACACCCTGGCCACGAGGTACAGTTTAGGTGGCCGATGACTAGTGACTCCAGTGACCACTATCCTCCATCTTCCCCTCTGTCCCTGATTCCCATGACATCACATCGTGCCAGCTCCTGTACGTCTCCGGTCACTCTCAGACTTCACTGAGCCCAACTCTCCTCAGGAACGGCACTACCATGGACTCAGTTCTGCCAACTAGCTCTGTCTAGCCACCTAGGCAGGAGTGACTGCCATCTAATCCTGCCCGAGTCCCCAGGCTGCATCCTCACCAACAGAACGCCTCTTGATTCTCCAGTGGTCCCCAGGGTCCAGGCCTGAATCATTTCGGCACTGCTGGATGCTCCTCCCGGGTGGTGTCAGCCTCCTGTCTCCATTCTAACCTCTCTCCTTACAGTACAGTCATCTGTTCGAAATGCAAATCTAGTCTTGCCCATCCTCCTTCACCTCCTGTGGCCTCCCACTCACTGTCCGTGACATTCAAGCCCTCATTACAGCTCATAACATTTCCAGGCTCTGGCTCTCACCTGAATTCCTGTCCCAACTCCCCCCCACTCTCCGCAGGCACCCACAATGCGGCCATTATCAAACCATCAGCACCACAGCCTCCCATGCTGGCCATACCTTCCGGCCTCTGGATTCCTTCCACCTATCTGTCCTCTGCTTTCCTGATTGGCAGGTTTTTATTGGTCCTGCCAAGGGACCAGCAAAAGATTTCCTTCCCCAGAAAAGCCTTTGACTTTGGTTCTGAGGAGCAGAGCCTGAGACAGGGTTTCTCACTCCCAGCAATTAACTGGTTGATCTCGAGAACACAGATGTGATGGCTGTGAGGGGACCATAAATAGACAAGGCTAGGCTACACAGAATGGGGACCACAGATTGAGCAAACAAGTATCTCTGGGTCATGTTATGCATGCCCCAACTAGCATCCTTCCAATGAGGAGGCAGAGGAGGTGACTGTACAGCCAAATCAACTGCTGCTCTGAATCTGTAGAAGCAAAAAGGGGGTACCCCTCACCAAGTGAGGCCGCCTGCTATGGGGGCCAATTCTCTAATAACAGGGTTATGGTGAAGGGTCAGCAGCAATGACCTGCTGAGGACACTGAGGAGCTACCAGATGGCTCTCAGACTCCTAGGGAGCAGCTCAGGACAGATTGTTAAGTCTTGTGCCAGCCTGGGTCAGATTGTGCAGGGCAGGGCAGGGCAGGGCAGGGCAGGGCAGGGCTGGCAGTTGCGTTTCCCACCATGTTCCCAAGCACTATCTGAGAATCTCTTCACACCACCTCTTCCTGCTGACACACCCCCTCAGCAGGGAGGAGTGATCACATCCTCAGGAAGATCACCCAGTCTGTGGTACATTGGGATCCCTGAGCCCCGGTAGGTGCTGCTGGCCACCTCTCTCCCTTACACAGAGAGAACAGTCTGAGTGCAAGGGGCGTGGCCTTGTTCATCTCTGTGTCTGCACATCCTTGCTCGGTGTGGGCGCAGGGCAGAGCTTGATTGATAACCGCCCTTATTCTCCAGTGAGTGAATGACAGCCTGCCATGCGTGCGTTTATAACATTCATATCAGGGCATCACGCACAGTGATGCAAGGCTGCCTGACCTTCTGTTCCTGGCTTCAGAAGCAAGGTGGACTGCACTTTCAGCGTTGCCTGTGCGAGTCTCCCTCTGAGGGAAGGAAGCCCTAATTGCTTTGAGAAATCCACGTCAATGAATCTTCTCACTGTGTGGAGGGACAGCTATGTTGGGGGTGGGGGGGTTGGTAGTTGGAAGCTAAGCTGCTCTGTGTAGTACTTAAGTCAGAGAACCCCCTCAGAGAGGTTTCAGGTCAGGGACCAAGAAGAGAGAGGATGCTAACACCCACCCTAAAAGGCAGGAGACATGCTGGGGAGAGATGGATGGGTATAAACCCAACAGCAGCAGGTGGAACCACAGAAAGACAGATTGGCCAGGGTCATGCATGGGCAGCCAGCCAGGAGCATGGTGGTGGACTCTCGGTGCCATGTGTTCCCTTTCCTAGCACAATTCCTGAGGTTTTGAAGACATTGGTGAGACAGTGGTTTTCACTGGGCTTTGGAGGGCCATGTTGGCGTATTGAAAGAGGTAGCAGGCTGTCAATCAAGCTGTGCCGTGCGCCCACACCGAGCAAGGATGTGCAGACACGGAGATGAACAAGGCCACGCCCCTTGTACTCAGACTGTTCTCTCTGTGTAAGGGAGAGAGGTGGCCAGCAGCACCTACCGGGGCTCAGGGGGTGTGTCAGTAGGAAGTGGTGGTGTGAAGAGATTCTCAAAAAGTGCTTGGGAACTGGTTAGAAACGCAACCTCTACCTGGAGATGGGAGAGAGATGAGCACAGGGAGGAGGGTGGCTGGAAGGGTCTCAACCATCCCTGTTTTCTGGGAACCAATGGTTGCCCAGGACATGGGATATCTAGTGCTAAAGCTGGCAAAATCCTGGCCGACCAAGACTCATAGAGCAATGGGGGACAGGACGCACTTGTAGTATGTGGAAGCAGCCCTCTGAGATATCCCCCAAATAGATCAGGAGGGAGTACATTGAAGTGCTCCCCCACTGTGCTCTAAAGGAAGACAAAACTGGTTATCTATTAAAGGAAACACCAACCCTGAAGGCTGGCATCAGGAGAGCACAGGAGGTGTCTTAGCAGTCTGAAGGTGTTCTGAAATCTATACTATGGCTAATGACTTTATAGCAGTCCTTACCTCAGGGGAAAACACATAGCAAGGGTCACAGAGCAGACCTAGGCATACCAAGGAACCCTAAGCCCTGTGCTCCACTCCCAGCCCCTCTCTGGGCTCCTCTTTCTTCATTTATGAGAATTTAAGTTTAGGGGCTAGGGAGATGGCTCAGTCACAAAGTGATTGCCTCACAGCATGAGGACCTGAGTTTGGATCCCTAGCATCAGGATTGGAGGCCATCTCTAGAACTCCAGAGCTCAGGAAAGAGGGAATCACAGACAGGCATCTCTGCCGCTCACTGGCTCCAGGATTAGGGAGAGATCCTGCCTCAACATCAAAATAGAGAGATTGAGAAAGATACTTGACATTGCTTTATGGTCTACACACACACAGAGACACACACAGACACACAGACACACACACACACACACACACACACACACCCCTGCATAAATATGTGCACATTTGCAATATGTCCATGTGCACTCAGGCACATGTGCACACACTCACACATGCACACCACAAACACACACAGATATACACATGCACCTGCATGCACATTTAGGCACATTATGCACACAGCATGTACAGGTGAACATCCTACATGTCTGTGTACCCTTGGGCACATGGGCCGGCACCCATTCATGCATAGGACACACACTTGAGCATATGTGCGCATGCGCGCGCGTGCTCACACAGACACACGCACACCTCAAATGTTGAAGTTTCGAATCTCTGTAGCTAAGGATATTATTCTGCAGAGAGGGACTTCAAGTAGGCTACTACAGTTCAATGATGTCATGTAAACTTACCAATCTTCTTATAAGAAGAGTAGAGTAGGGTGCAGATGTGCAAAGTGGGGTGACTATGTGAGGACACATGGAGACATCCATGTGCAGTCAAAGAGTTAAACCTCAGAAGAAACCAGTCCTGCAATACTTTGACCTTTGGCTTCTGGACTCCAGAACTATGAGAAATACATTTTTGTTGTTTAAGTCACTTGGCCCATAGTTTTTGTTATAGCAGCACCCACAAACTAATACAACTCTGCAGTCCATAGATGCCAGGTTAAGAACTGTAGAAATAGACAATGCCATAGGCCCATTCAACTCTCTCATGCTCCCAAGCACCTGTACCAGGCAAGAAGGGCACCAGACACAGAGTCTTCATTTTGCTATGACCAAATGCCCAACAAGAAGCAACTTTAAGGAGGACTTATTTTTCGGCTCTGAGCTTGAGAGGTGAATCCTATCATAGCAGGGAGGTTGCGATGGTGGGAGTGGCTCTTGCTGCAACTGCAGGAGGGGCTTTAGGTTTGCTCAAGTCTCAGCGTCAACCAGGAAGTAGAGAAAGTTAGCTCAGGGCAGAACCAGCTCTGGGCTATAACTCATGAGTCTCCATCCTATATCTGTCAACTAAATTCTATGTCCAGAAGATCCTAAAATCTCTCCCAGACAGAGCCACCAGTTGGGTACCAACTGCATAGATGATGGGCCTTTGGGCCATATTTCATATTAGGACCATAACAAGTGCTGTGGATGCAAAGAGAAAGGTCAAGTCTCTGGGCTACTGCAGCATAAGTCACTGTGGCAGCGAGACCCATTTGGGCTGTGGCTGCTCCGGTCCCTCTGAGCTAGTCTTGCGTCTTCGCACCTCTGTGCATAGATTCTTGGAGATAACCTCAGGAGCAGGTAGTCTCCTGGGCTTCACAGTGAGTCTTCAGATAGCCCAGGCCTGCAAGGCTACAAGGCTTGGACCCTGAGGCAGGGTGATGGTGACAGAACAGGCTCTAAGAAGTGAGATCACCTGTCAGGCCCTGGCAAGGAGCTGTCTGGGATACTCACAAACTATTACTATTTTTGTTTTGTTTTGTTTTTATTTTTTTTTATTAATTTATTCTTGTTACATCTCAATGGTTATCCCATCCCTTGTGTCCACCCATTCCTCCCTCCCTCCCATTTTCCCATTATTCCCCTCCCCTATGACTGTGTCTGAGGGGGACTTCCTCCCCCTTTATATGCTCATAGGGTATCAAGTCTCTTCTTGGTAGCCTGCTATCCTTCCTCTGAGTGCCACCAGGTCTCCCCCTCCAGGAGCCATGGTCAAATATGAGGCACCAGAGTACGTGTGAAAGTCATACCACACTCTCCACTCAATTGGAAGTAGAAGGATCCAGAGGGTCCTAGAAACCTACAAGAAGAACATTATAATAGGCAGATTTGGGCCCAGGGGTCCTGCTCAAACTATGGCACCAGCCAAGGACAATACAGGCCGTAAACTTCAAACCCCTACCCAGATCTAGCCAATGGACAGAACATTCTCCACTATGACTATTTTTGAAACACCGAAATTGCTGACCTGGGCATGACATCACCCAGACAGGAAGCAGTGATGTGTGGGCAGTAGGACAGTCTGGGCATCTATGGCTTTTGGAGAGGAAGCACTGCAGCAGAACGAGACAATAACGGAAGAGGAAGTGCAGGTGTGGGTGAGGAGAAGGGTATGAGAGCAATGGGAGGGACAGGAAGAAGAAAGGAAAGGAAGCGAGCAGAAGAGCAGGCCACTTTCTTATCCAGCCAAAGCTGTTGGAGGCTCCTTTGTCTTCTCAGGGACCAATGACAATGAAAATGAAGACTTCAGCAGGACATTGTCACACCCCAATACCTCCCAAATGAGTGATTCCTCATGGTAAGAAGCCTTCTTCCTAACCAACACGTGACTGGTTGGAACCATTCCCCTGCAGATGCAAATTCTAACTCTGGAAATCGGACATAAAGGGGCAGCAGCACCTCTCAGCCTGCCCTGTAGGGGTTTTGACAGGAAGTTCCCTCCACACATAGATAAGCTGCCCACCCCCTAATGGACTCCCAACTATCTACTTTCTCAGGAAAAAAAAATTTTGGACACCGTTTATTTTCTTGATGCTGGTTTGTTTTCAGTCTCAGCCACCCTGATATGATGTTTAATACACCCCTGGGGAGCAGGGTGAAGCCGCTGCAATCGGTGAGGTAAATACCTAATTAGGATGCTTCTGAAGGGCGTATTATTTACATGGGAGAATGCAGCTTGGATGTCTGTGCAATTAAGGAGGTTATTATTTTCTCTGGTTCCGGCAGGTCTTGCACTTAAATATGTCATTAGGTGCTGCTTAAAGTATCTGGGGTACCCGGAAGGCACCTTCATTTATTTTTAAAATACTTGCCTATTGCAGCATCTATACAGCAGAGCCACTAGGATGAGCTGAGCTGAGTTTTTATTCTAACTATGCAGTCGAAAGGCACAGAGCAACACTCCGCAAGCATGTAGCTCAACAAGTAGCAATTAGTGATTCAGAGCCCGAAGGATCCATTGATTCAATCAAGAGCGTGGTCTAGCCAGGGCACAGTGCTCACTATTTTTAATTTAGTATTCCATTTAATCCTCAGCCCAGTACCATAAGGGGAAGTTATTTCTGTTTTATATTATAGACGAGAAAGAACGCTCAGTGAAGAGACATGCCCAAAGTCACAAAGCTAACGAGAAGCCAAGCCACCACACCAAGAGCCCAACGAAGGAACAGCAGATTCCAGCTGAGAAATCTACAGGGTAGATTTTTTTTTTTTTCGAAGCAGGAAAGCTATAAGTAGAGAAACTCAAAGTCAAGCAGAGATGAAACAAGGACACCAGAGATATCTAAAGGGTTTATAGCACACAACCATATTAGATATTAAACACTGCCCCTCTGTTAGACGATGAACAGAAACCTTCCACTAACTGCCCGCTTACTTCCATTCCTGTGTCCCAATTGATACATCCAGCTCCCAGCCAGAAGTTACAAGTTTTGCCCAAAGGTAAGAAAACTCACCCCAAATCCACAAGGTAGTCACCAGAACTGGACTCCCTCCGATAGGGCAGATGTAGGATGTCAGATAGGAAATTTAGTGTAAAAGTATTGCTTTGCATGCGTGTCAGGACATATGGGTACGGTAAGCAAAGAGAATGGGACTTTAAGGAGCTATAAAAGACGTTAGAAATTAAACACCCTAGGACAGAAATGAAGTCTAATATTCAGGACTGGGGATGTCACTAGTGTTTTCAATCCCAAGCATGGAAAAAAAGTAAGAAAGGAAAGATGAAGGGAAGAAAGGAGAGGAGAGAGGGAAGAGGGAGGGAGGGAGGGAGGGAGGGAGGGAGGGAGGGAGTCACCAGAGGAGTCGAGTTGAATAGGAGCAGAGGGCTAGAGAGGCAGAGCACCAGAGGAGTCGAGTTGCCTGCAGCAGAGGGATAGACCGGCCAAGGGAAGGGAGGGAGGGAATGCCTTTCAAAGGTTCTTCAGGAGACTGACTAGTCAACTCAGGCAACTTGAAGACAGGCCAATAGAATTGTTTCTAACTGAAATGCAAAGAAGAGAGGGAGTGGCCAAGACAAAACGGATATCAAGAACCATGGGGCAGGCAGGGCCTTCAAGAGAATTCACTGAAAGCCGGCTAGGTGGCCCATGAGAAGGCAGAGCCAGGCAGATCTCTGTGAGTTCAAGGCCAGCCTGGTCTACCAAGTGAGTCCAGGACAGCCAAGGCTACACAGAGAAACCCTGTCTGGGAGGAGGGGGTGTGTGGGGTGGGGAGTGTTCACTGCAGAGATCAAGAATGTGAGTTCAATCCCCAGAGCACATAGCATGGAAAGGGAGAACCAACTCCTGAAAGTTGTCCTTTGACTTCCACACGTGCACCATGGAATAAGCACATGTGTAGACACACATACACACATACACACACACACATAAATAAATGTTTAAAAAGTAAAAAACCATGGGATAATATTAAAAGCTGTAGCATGTGCATAATTAGAATGCCAGAAAGAAGACAAATAGAAAATAGAGCAGAAGTGTTTGAAGAAATAATGATCATGACTCCAAGCTGACTGACCTCCTAGGTAAAATAAACACAAAAGACCCACCCCCACATCTAGCTAGGAACATATGTTCGAAGTACAGAAAAGCAAGGACAAAGAGGAAATATCAAAAGAAGCCAGTGATGGTGAAATGTCTTAGGATGCACATACAGGGATAGGAGCCACCAGCTTCACACACACAGGGCAAGCAGGAAGAGAGAGGAGCCGTAGACTTCAAATATTAAAGGGGTCGGGGGATAAATCACCAGCTAGGAAACCCATATCCAGCAAAACTATCCAGCAAAACTAAAAGAAAATAAAGATTTTTTTTTTTCTAAAGCAAGCAAGAACTCAATAGAGGATGGGAGTGTGGGGGTGGGGAGGTGTCTGTTGATGAGCCCTGAACTAGGGAGCTAGCTCCCCAGCCTGTGCACCTGAGATCCAGCTAACAGTAGCTTGGTTTTAGGTCTTCTACCATGAGGAGGGAAGCAGCAGAGAAGCACCCATTAGGAATTGTCACAAAGGTCCAGCCTCACTGGTGGAAGCTGGCTGCAGAGCCTGGTGCTCAAGCAAGGGGCTCATGGACTATGCCAGCAGCTTTTAACCCCTCCACCTCAGAGACAGGTGTCACCCTTGTCCATCTTAGCTCCCTCATCTATAAAATGAGCCATCACTGCTTAGAACACTGACACTTGGCCAAACTAGAGTTTGGCCAATAAAAAGCAATCGTGTAGCGTGGGATGCAGAAAGGCGGGATTGCTACTGTCCTTTTAAAGGCTTTGCCTCACCCAGTCCTGCCCTCGGGACGGATGTACAGTTGCTTCTGGCAGAAAACATGCTTCATAGCCTGCCTGGCCACAGCCTGCTTCTCCCAAGGCCAGTTCACAGGCCCCCTCCCCTGGCCCATTGTTCACCCTGAAGGGACCTAAGAGCCCAGTGAAGGGAGACAGTTGTTAAGAACCTGCTGAGTCTGTAGGCTTCCAGCACTCAGAGGACAGGGTCAGCTGATATCTTGGGAAGTCAAAAGTCACCCAGGGTGACATGGGAGCAGGAAGGGTATGCTTTGTGGCATGTGGGTGGACTGCTGCTTGGAGAGGCTGAACACTTACTGAACTTGATCCTGTCAGATCCCCTTTTCTCTCAGAAGGGCCCTTGACCTCCAGAGCGCCTGAGCGGATGTTTGCTTTTTACACTGTGGTAGCTCTAGCTGAATGTTAATGCGTGGCTGTCACCCACCAGCCTGGTGCCCCTTCTGCGTTCCTAGACACTCCTGCCAATGGTTTCTAGATGGGCAAATGCTTCTTTAAAAGCACCAGGAAGGACCAGGTATGGTGGTGCACACTTTTAATCCCAGCACTCTGGCAGAGGCAGCCATAACTCTATGTGGCCAGCCTAGTCTATATAGCGAGATCCAGGACAGCCAGGCCTGCATAGAGACCCTGTCTCAAGAAACAAATAAACAAAAGGGAAAGCCACCTTGCAGCATCCACCTATAATCTCAGGACTATGGAAGTGGAGTCAGGAGACTTCAAGGACAACTTGCTACATAAGACTCCCAACACTGCCCCCCACCAAAGAATTGTGGGGTGATTGGGAGAGAAAAAAGGGCAGAGACGCACCTGTCTAATTCTTACTTCCCCTGATGTCCCTGGTTCCAGCCTAGTCACTTCCTCTGGCCCTGGTAGTCGGTCCTTTGGTCTGAGGAACCCCTCCCATGCTTCCTCAAATCATAAAATGCCACTATAGAGGCCTCTTGTATTACACCATCTGGTGTTTCCCTCACACCAAGATGGAGAGGACACTGGATGACTTTGGGAGCGTCATACCAGAAGACACCACTGACTTAAAGACTTAGGCTGGGTCCAGAGTCTAGGCTAGGCACAGGGCTGATGACTCCTAAAGCTGCCCAGGCATCTTACGTCTTTTGTGTGTGCCTTCCCTAAGCCTGCCGGGCAGATCCTGAGCCATTCCACCCCACCCCACCCCTGCTCTGAGCAGTGATGCCCTCTGCCTGCTTCTGAGTTCAGCCAGGAAAGTGGAATGTAGAGACAGATGCCCCGTATTTCTCCTCCTTGTCTTGTGTGGCCTTGTGACTAGGGCCGTTTACAGTGACAGGGCCGGCAGCCCCGTGACTCTGAGACCGTAGGCTAGGGTCTCATCACTTTCTCCTGGGACCCTCAGGTCCAGAACTATCTTCTGTTCATCTTTGGCTTGCCTTACTTTCCCCACTGGCTTCCCAGCTCAGCCAGCACCTGTGAGCCCAATTCTCTGTTCAGAAGGCTCTGTTTCCATATCTCCAGAGCTTTCCATCTCCTGGGCAGGCCTGCGAGCCCACATTTTCTATATCCACCTTAAGCAAACAGAAACCTGTGAGCAGCTCACCACAGGTCGGGCAGTTTATGTTTGGTGTCAGTGGATTTGAACCCAGTGCTGCCTGACCTTGAGATCATGTTTCAACTGCACACCCCCTCCCCTGGCTTCCAGGGAACCACCCTCACTTCTACCTGACCCATGGCAGCCTTGGAAAGGGTCCCAGCCCTGCCTGGACAGCAGTCTCTGGACCGCTTGGCAGCCATCACTGTGCTCCATGTTAAATTCAAACATGGGGCCCTCTAGAGCTCTATCCGTGGTTCTAGAAAGTGCCCGCCCTGCCACCCTAGAGGCTGTGACCATGGGTGACTCCAGTGAGGCTTTCGAAGCTGTTTGGCTTCACGGGTCTTCATCATGCCTCGTGATGCTTATCAAAGCATCGAAGTTGGGAATGTGTGATCCTTCCCAAGTAATGGACGAAGTGAGTCTTGCTTTCTGTGTTCCTCAGCCCTACCTGCACCCCATGAAGCTTTGTTAGAAGTGCAAGGGCAGTCTTTTCAGATGGGATGGAGTGGGGCAGTATGAGGGGCAAAGGTCATAAAGCCGGTGGAGGCTCTAATCTCAAAGCCTCCATCTGCTGACTCTTTACTGCTTTCCCTCTGCCATATAGATCTGCATTCCCAGATCTCTTTATCTTGAGACAGTGTCTCACTAGTTGCCCAGGCTGGCCTTGAACTCACTCTGTAGCCCCAGAAGACATTGGTCTTCAGCTTTTCCCGACTTGGCCTTTTGAAAATCTGGTATTACGGGTTTGCCTCAGCAACCCCACATTTTGTGTGCACCTGTGTTTTGGCTGCACCACTAGTGTCCTTGGTGTCCACATAGGCCAGAAGAGGACATCAGAGCCCATGGAACTAGAATTATAGATGGTTGTGAGCCGCCATATGGGTGCTGGGAATTGAACCCAGGTCCTCTGGAAGAGCAGCCAGTCTTTTTAACCTCTAAGTCATCTTATCAGCCCTATGTATATAACTTCTGAGAAGCAGCAGCTTTGGTCCCAACTTGACCACTGTCTACCAATCTGTGCTGACAAAGGGGCAGGCTCAAGGAGCTATGACTATTAGTTCTGAGTAGCTCAAGCCTCCCTCCCCTCTGCCAGTCAAAGGGATACCCATGCACCGTGGCAGCTGAATCCACCTCAAGGCACAATCTCATGCTAAGGTCTCAAGGAGACTGGTGGGAAATGCCAGGTGTGTCTTCGATGGGCTAGGCCTGGCACATTCCCCCTCAGGTCCTCTTCGCATGCCTCTTCCTTACTGACCTACTGATTTGTTTGTAATACCGATCATAGGGCATAAAAGTAGATTCAAACACATCAGTCGTGGTAACTCAGTCCCTCTCATTGGCTGAAACCTCTCTGACACCACGAATGCCACAGGAAAGCCTACCTTCCCTATGAAGATGCTCTGATGTCTGGAATGGCTGCGGCCACCATGTGTCCATGAGGAACTGGGGCCTGCTACTGTGTAGACCCTGCATCAGCTAGTCCTGTAGCCAGCAGGCTTGATTTTCAAGGAAACCCTTTTGATCCACTGTTTTTCTTCTTACAACAAAATGCATTCAGTTTCTACATTTGCCAAATGCAGGTAAAATGAAATGAAAGACTTGAGAATGCCCTAGCATTCGTTCCTTAGCTCCTGAACAGCCTGAAAACTAACAGTTTTAAAAGAGCCTAGTGGGGATGTCCTAGACTCGCTTTGTAGATCAGGCTGGCTTCGAACTCACAGTGATCCACCTACCTCTGCTGGGATTAAAGACGTGTGCCAACACCGCCCAGCTGATAGATCTAATTCTCAAGGGCCTTTTCCATCATGTGTTACAACTGTGCCTAATTAGCAGAACTTTTCTCAATTATAAATTTGATTCATTAAATTTCTTAAACCATTCAAAACATAGTTAAAAACGGTGAATTAAATTCTATCCAGGATTCTAGGCTCTGCAAACAGCCAGATATCAGCAACAGAATGGCTCCAAGGGATGACTTTTTTTTTTTTTTAAGTATATTTACTTTTAAACATTTATTCACTTTACATCCCAATTGTAGCCCCCTCCCTCATTTCCTCCTGGCCCCTCCCTCCCAGTCCCTCTTCCCCTGCAAGTGGCTACCAAACACCCTTGGCTCACTCTAGGTCAGCCGAATCATCCTACAATTGATTGAGTACTTTTCCCAGATTGCTGGAATTCTCATTTCTTATTTATTACCTTGGCTTTTGTCTGTTTGAGACAGGTCTCGTATACACCAGGCTTGCCTTGAACTCTTCATCGTCCTGCCTTTTGGAATGCTAAGATTGCAAGTGTACACCACCATAACCAGCTCTACATTTCCTCCTTTAAATTAGCATATGTTAATTTGCAACGCAAGGTGTCTCATTGTGACATTTGCATATATGCATATCACATCCAACCCTCACACTCCTCCTTTCTTGACCCTTTTGGACAGCCCTAGCATGTCCCCCATTAGTTTGCATCATTCTTTCTTTCTAGTTTTCACAGGTAAGAGGAAATTTTTTTCTGAGTCTAGCTTATTTTCCTGAACAGGATGCTCTCCAGTTCCAGCCACTTTCAAAGCAAAAATGAAAACAACAACACCCCACAATGGCAATCTTCTTTATTGCTTAGTAACACTCCACTGTATGTAGGTGCCACTCATCTGCTAACAGACAACCTTAAAGTAACTCCATAACTTGGCTGGTGTGGGTAGTACAGCTATCGCTGAAGCAAGCCAGCTCTGGTACGACTGGATCATAAGGAAGTTCTATTTTTAGGTGTTTTTTTTTTTTTTTTTTTTAAGAGTTTCTGATTTGCATAGTGACTGGACTAATTTACATCCTCCCTCAGTGAGCAAGGATACTGTTTGGAATCCTCACCAGCATTTGTTGCTTTCTTGACGATGGCCACTCTGCCTAGAGAGATGGCATCTCACTGTAGTTTTGATTTGCATGTCTTTGTATCATCTTAGTGTTTCCATATGTTGTATCCCATTGGCTGGCTAAGGAGGATCTGAATCTTATCAGATTCCAAAATGCAGAGAGCACATGCTCAGAATAGCAGAGACCATAGGATTAGGTTACTGAGGTTTGCTGGGACAACTCAACCACACACTCCTCTCCAGCCAGCTCCCTCTTTGGAAGAAAATGCTGTTTGTGATGGCTTGAGGATTGAAGGCACTTTCTTTACGTTTGAAAATGTGGTGTCTTCCCTGGCGTGATGGAACAGGAAGGGCACCTGCCCAGTGAGACCTTGCCCAAGCCTACCACAGCAGCCAAGCCCAATCCAAGAGTCAGTCTACAAAACCTTATGTGATTCCTCAAAACTGTCAAGCTCAAGGGAGACAAAGCCTGAGAAGCTGGGCTAGAGCAGGGGCTATACCAGGGAGACCTGTGGATTGCCTCCCTTCGTGAGATCCTGCCCCAGAAAACAGACTTCCACCAAAATTTGCATGCTATCCCAATAAAGCCTAGGACAGTGGTTCTCAACCTTCCTAATGCTGCAACCCTAAAGAAACAGCGCCACATGCTGTGGTGACCCCCGGCCATGAAATTATTTTTGTTGCTACTTCATATCTGTAATTTTTGCTAGTTATGAATTGTAATATAAATATCTGGTATGCAGGATATATGATATGTGACCCCTGTGAAAGGGTTGTTCATCCCCAAAGGGGTTGCTGTTGTGGTATATATAGAAATGAGTTGCCACGCAACAGATCCGGTACAAAGAGGTTTATTGTATAAAGGTGGGGAGAAAGAGAAAGGTGGAGAGAAAAATAGAGAGACAGAAGGAGGGAGAGACACACAGGGAGAGAGAGACAGAGACAGAGAGAGACGGAGAGACAGAAAGAGACAGAGAACCCATGCAGGTAATGACATAGGACATTGTCAGGACCCTAGAGGCCCCTGAGGGCAGGCCAGTAGAATTACCTGCACACCAACATAACATTCCTCCCTTTTCGTTTGATTTTTTTTTTTAAGTGAGGAACTAGGAAGGGTGGCAAGGTGGGAATGAGCTCATTGTGATCAGAGAAGACTGCTTCTCGTGCAAGACAAGTTAAAGTATATGCATGTAGGTTCATTGGAAGGAGCTCTCAGCTGCCATGCAAGGGGGGTGGGGGGTGGGGCATCGAAATGTCTGGATAATATGGGGAAGGGGACGCCCCTGCCCTGGAAAGTTCAGGGTAGAGAGTCTGGTCTGCCAGTCATGCCCTGCAGCAGATAGGGACAGAGGAATGCTGAGAGAACCTGGAGCTGTTTGCCCCGGGTCTGAAGCACACCATTCCAGCCCTTTGTTGATAATAAGTGGATAAAGGGTTAATAAATCAATTGTCTTTGGCTACTTCCTGCTGACATTGGGGAAGCGATATGGGAGCCAAAAGGCTGAAATGTTGGGCCAAGTCCAGGAAGAGCAGGCTGTTGTATTTGCTATGCAGGGTCTGAGAACATCTGTGGCTGGCAATGATGTTTTTTTGCTGTTGCTGAGTTCCCTGAGGCTGGCCATAGAAGTGCCTGATTGCTAACAGTTGTGCCCCCCAGGTTGAGTACCACTGGTCTAGAGTTTAGTTAACTGGAGCAAACCAGTGTGGACCTCTCAATGATGGCAACTGAACCACAGCAGGAACCACAGAAGGAGGCAGGGAAAGAAGGGATACTCACTATTTCTCTGTGTTATCTTTGCAACGTGTCTGTTGCTAGGAGCAATTGCATGCTGGAGTAGTAAAAGAGACCAAGTGAGCTTCCAGGATGCAGCCCACTTGTTTTTGCACAGCTGACAAATGGATGTATCCCTGGTCTAGGCAAAGACCCAAGGGACATAAGGTTATTGTGTAATTTAAATGCTAATTTCTGTAAACCCCCCCCCCCCCCCCCGCCGCCGGTCTCTCGTTAACAAGCCTTCTTCTGAGAATCTCCTGTCTCAATGCTGTGTAAACTCTTGTCCCCCTGATATGTCTTGTTTTGTTTTGTTTTTGTTTTTGTTTTTTGAGACAGGGTTTCTCTGTGTCATCTTGGCTGTCCTGAACTCGCTTTGTAGACCAGGCTGGCCTTGAACTCACAGTGATCTGCCTGCCTTTGCCTCCCAAGTGCTGGGATATGTCAATAAAGCAGTTTACAGTCAGTCACTGAGCAAGGGAGAGATTAGGGGTTGACTTCCTGCCAGACAGGGGAGGAGGAGTTAGAAGAGAAAGTAAGGGATTCAGCCACAGGCCGAGGTGCAGGAGAAATGAAGATTCGGCAGGAGCAAAGAAAGAACTAAAAAGAAAGTAACTTGGGGATTTTGGTAAAGATGGAGTCAGTATAACATTGAGAGTTAAGAATAGACTTAAACTGCTCAAGATTGTGTTGTAAAGCTTTATAAACAAATGTAAGAGTCTCAATTATTTGTGTGATAGCCAGGTAAAGAAATAAACTAAGAGAAACAAACACTGTTCTATAAAAATAACTGTAACACCTCAAGACTGTATATTGTTGCTATACTGCCTTTCAATGCTTGTATCATATGCCTGGCATAATGCAGTTGGGCATGAATATATTTTCACTGCCTATAGCATAATATTATTCTTCCATAGGTGCTAGTCTCATCCTACAGATGATTTTATAATTCCTGATACTAGCTCCTGAATTGATTCAAGTAAATTCTTTTTTAATTTTTCCAGACAGGGTTTCTCTGTGTAGCCTTTAATGTCCTTGACTCACTTTGTAGACCAGGCTGGCCTCAAACTCACAGTGATCTGCTTGCCTCTGCCTCCTGAGTGCTGGGATTAAAGGCGTATGCCACCACGCCAAACTTGATTCAAGTAATTTTTTTAAAGCCTCCTACAGTGTAACAAAAACTTCTAGAAATTCTGTGAACCTCCATGTGAATCATACCAAGAAGGTGTTATATTGAAACAAATTAATAATCAAGGAAATACACTAATTCTAGGTTTGATCCAAGGATAAGGCCCATGTGTACACCACAGAAAGACCATATGAATATAGAAACAAAGAATAAATGGTTAGCTATATGAGACAAGACAGACTCTTGTTTGTTTTTGTTTTTCGAGACAGGGTTTCTCTGTGTAGCCTTGGCCATCCTGGACTCACTTTGTAGACAAGGCTGGCCTCGAACTCACAACGATCTGCCTGCCTCTGCCTCCCGAGTGCTGGGATTAAAGGCGTGCACCACCACACCCAGCGACAAGACAGACTCTTATTTCTTGGGAAAACCTTAACATAAAAAACTCTTGCTTTAAACACATAACCGACATTTGAAGTAAAAGAAAGATAAAATTTCTGCTTTAAACTCATAATGAGCATATAGATAAAACCACTGCTTTAAACTTATAATGAACAAAAGTATCTACTTAGATATGGTCATAATGAAAGAACTTAAAATTAATAGTCATACTGTAACTCCCTTTTCGCGTAACAATTATATCCATTTTTGAATGAGGTAAATTTTCCTCAGAAATAAAGTTGTTGTTGGTTGACTGGAGTTTTCTTCCATCACCATCTACCAAGTGTGTGTCTGTCTGATTGTCTGTCTTTATGTATGCTTATGAAAGATCTGTGAGAGCTCCCTATGCTTGTGTGAATTAAAGTACAGCAGCCAGAGCCATCAGCCTGAGACTTACGAGTCTAGAAAGTTCTGAGTTCCTCACCGAGACTAGCAGCCCCAAATAGCCTGAAAGTTTGAGAGGTAAAGTACATAGAGAAACACTAAAAGCAACCAGCTCCTAGCCCAGATAGACCTAGAGCAAAAAGCCTTTGGACCCTCTTTCTCGCCACCTCAGCCACCCCTAGACCCCGTGAATGCAAATCCTGGATTTTTATAGTCTCTGAATCTAAAACTATCCCAAATTGATTTCTTTTGAGAGATAACATAGGTTGGGGTCCCTGATAGGCAGATACAGAAAGGAGCAAGTGAGTAGAAGTTGGTAAGTGATTCTAGTAATTACCCGATAGAGTGGGGATCTGAGATATTCAAGCAGGAAGTGAACAGAGGCCCTGAGAGCAAGTGGGTTATCACTGTGGGCAGCCAGGTCTCAGGCCTCCCTGGAGACACAGGAGATGGTAAAAATGATAGCTCAGAGATACCCTCCAGGAGGCAAAGATACTGGGAACTGTATCTCTCATTCTTGTTGGAGAGTGACGGGGACCCAGACGCTTCTAGTCTGCCCCATATAGACCACACAGGCCTAGTGACTAGAGATACCCCCAACAGAGCTAAGGGGCTTGCAATTCACAGCTGTCCCATTAACAAGCTAGACTGTGTGGCAGATGGATGATGCTTCACTGACAGCACTGTTATCTTGACATCTTTCTCAGAAGCCTATAACTGCTTCCTGAACGATGGCATCAAACACATCATTCCATCGCGATAATATCTTGACCAGGTCAGATGATACTATTTAAAACATCCACATTCTTTATTAGAGTTTTATTAACATTAATGTAAGACTGTGTTCCCGAAGGAACAGTGGAACTGGCAAAGGCACGCTCTTCTCTAGGTGTGCCTGATCCTGCTGAAGCCAGATCTACCTGCTGCATCTGTTGCCAAGCCACCAGCAGGTGAAAGCCATTGTAACTGGCAGTCAGTCTGGGGGGAGTTTGGATTTGGGGTTTCTAACAGCAACTCCTGTTACAGCTCTGGGGTATTGTAGCTGTGGTGGTTTGAGAGACAAGTGCCCCCATGGGCTCCTGTTTTGAATACCTAATCCCTTAAGGGAGTTTATGGAATCTTTAGGAGGCCCGAGCCATGACGGAGGAAGTACGTCACTGGGGGCGGGGCTTTGAGAGTTCAGAGCTCCACCCTCCCTCCTACGGCTCTTCTCTGCTTTCCGGGTGGATGAAAATCTGGTCAGCCAGCTTCCTATTCCTGCCATGCCGTACCTCCACGCCATGAACAGACTGCACCCTTCTGTAACCATAAGCCAAAATAAACCCTTTCTTCATTAAGTTGCCTTCGGTCATAATGATTATCACAGCCACAGAAAAGTAACTAAAATGATGGCCCTCAGGCGTTACGGAGTGCCAGCTGCCTGGAACTCTTCTAGCCACCTCGACCTGCAGCCTTTTAACTTGGGCTGTTCACAGACTCAACCTTTCCTCACCCACAGCCCTTGGTCATCTCCACCATCTCTGCTCCCTCCAGCCTCTTCCCCGAGTTGCTCTACGACACTGGACACTCGCCAGTTGCCTTTGAGGCTGCCGCTGCTGATGTTGCCACTGCTGCAGACATGGCTATGCTCCATGGCAAAGACCAAACGTCCTGGGAGAAAGTCTTTCACCGGGGCCTAGGGTTGCAACACCCGGGTGGGCCACACAGAAGGGACCTCCTGGGGGACCCCAAAAGTGAGTAGGGCTATCTCGTTATAGAGCCAAGTGAGGTGTGGCATGCAAATGTGGTACTTAAAACTGGTACCACTCTGGGCCGGAGTGATGGCTCAGCAGTTAAGAGTACTGTCTGCTCTTCCAGAGGTCCTGAGTTCAATTCCCAGCAACCACATGGTGGCTCACAACCATCTGTAATGTGATCTGATGCCCTCTTCTGGCATAACAGGTGTACAAGCAAATAGAGCACTCATATACAATAAATAAATAAAATCTTTCTTTAAAAACAAAAAACTTGCACCACTCTGCCGGGCAGTGGTGGCGCACACCTTTAATCCCAGCACTTGGGAGGCAGAGGCAGGCAGATGGCTGTGAGTTCGAGGCCAGCCTGGTCTACAAAGAGAGTCCAGGACAGCCAGGACTCTGTTACACAGAGAAACCCTTTCTCGAAAAGACAAAAAAAACAAAACAACAAAACAAAACAAAAAAACTTGCACCACTCACAGCACAACTTGCAGTTTTGTCAAGATCGGTCAGAGCCAAGCATTGGTGTAGCCCTCCCCTCTGTCCACATCTGTTTTCTCGGAGTCACTAGAGGAGTGTGCTTGCTTCTTCAGACCTGATAGAAGATGCCTTGGCAAATGTCGGAGCTGTCAGAAGTCAGACTCTGTGGAACAGCTGAAAGTGAGGTCACTTAGAGTCTATCAAGGCTTGTCCTGCATGGAACAAGGGTTCCTCACGCTGCTGCAGATCTGCAGCGAGGCCTCCTGAAGCAGGGGTCACATCTGCAGCAGCTGTGGTGTGTGTGTCCCTTGCAGCTGGAGTGCAGAGCCATGGACAGGCCTGCTGAAGGCCGCCCGGGCTGTTGAATAAGATTTTCCCGACAGTCTCGTTCACTCACAGAAATACATCAAAAGGTGTTTGTGAGACAAGACTAACAAAGGCTTAGCTGGCATCTCAGTGGCATTTGGCGGAGATCAGTAGCGTGTGACAGGGCTTTATCCCTCCCTGCCCAGTGCCCCAGGGAGAAGTTGGTCCCTGTAATCTCACAAAAGGAAGACAGCTGTAGCCATAGAGGCAAGGCAGGGAGGAAGCACAGGCAGAGTGCCATGGCTTCTGCTGGAGGCTGGGCAGAATGGAAGGCAGAGACTGCCTTCCTGACTCTGAGCCTCCTTACCAACTGCTCTGACCCATCCAGAGGCCTGCGAAGTTCAGCCTATCAGGGTCTGTCTCCTGGAGAAGAGTCCAGCTGAGGCTCACATGCACATCTCAGTCACCACAAGGCGTCACACACAGAGAAACAAACTGCCCGTGACTGTCAATACGGCTGCCTTAAGACGCCATAAGAACATTCCGCTTGTCGCCCTCCTCAAAGCACTCAATTACCCTTTTGTAAAGCATCAGAGTAGCTTCTCTCACTTGCATAGTGTTCTGTGCTCGTGGCCTTTCACGAGTTGGCTCTGACCAACCACATTCATAAAAGGTCACATTGTCAGGCTTGTCCATGTGGACACTTGAGGATGCCCCTGGCAGTTTTGAAAGCACACTTCCTTCTGACCACAGTAAGTAGTGACCCCAAGCTTTCCATCCCCTTTGTCTTTTGACCCAAGACATGATAATCAGCAGAGACCTGGTAATCCTTGATGGACAGTCTAGAAAACTGAAGTCTGGACCTGGCATGGAGGCCCATGCCTGTGGTCACAGAACTCGGGAGGTGGAGGAGGCAGGGGTGATGTGACATTTGAGACAGCAGAGGCTTCATAGTGAGAATCTGTCAAAGAAAGAAAGGAAAAGAAGAGAAGTCAGAGTCTGGCTGGAGGGTGTCACTCAGGGGTAGAGGTGGAGATCAATGGTGAATCTCTTGCAAAGCACACACAGGCCCGGGTTCAGGGGGAAGTCTGCCTGGAAGGGGTTTAGTATTGGCAATGTCGGAAGCATCTAGTTTTGACATCATGGAATCGCACTGAGTGTTTTACTTCTTTATAGTATCTTGCTGAGCCTCATTTTTTTTGTTTGTTTTGTTTTGTTTGTTTCCTAGTGTGTGTGTTGTGTGCATGGCTTCGTATGCCTGTGCTCACTTAAGTGTGCACACGTGTGCATATGTACAGAGACCAGAGGTCACTGTCAAGTGTCTTCCTCTATGCTCCCCACTTTAGACTTTTTGAGACACAGTCTCTCATGTAATCCAGCTCTCATCAGTTTTGTGACACCAGCTGGCCAGTGAGCTCCAGCAGCCTTCCTACTTCCGTCTCCCCAGCCCTGAGACTACAGGCATGCACCCCCTTTCCGGCATTTTACATGAGTGCTGGGAATCTGAATTCAGGTACTGAAGCTTGCTTGGCCAGCACTTTACTGATGGACTCAGCCTTATTTCCAAGCCCTGAACATCACTTTAAACAACAGCAAAAAACAAAAACAAAAACAAAAAACAAACAACAGCAACAACAACAAAACAAAAAAAAACAGCCTACAGTTTTTAATGGCAAAGAAACCCGAGCACTGGCTTTAAAAAGGACAAAAATGTTGGGAACCAGAAAGATTTCTGGGTGGTTAAGTTGCCCTGGCTGCTCTTCCAGAGGACTTGGATTTAATTCCCAGCACCCACGCAGCAGCTCACAACTCCATTTTCAAGGGATCTGAGCCCCTCTTCTGTCTTCCATGAGCATTGCATAAACATGATGTAAAGAGATACAAGCAGGCAAAACACCCATACTCATTTAAAGAAAAAAAAAAAAAAGGATGGGGGTGTTTAAAGGACAAAAACCTAAGCCAAGTCTTCCACGGAAGGAGGCCATGAAAACCAGTGAATGAATGTACCTCCACCTGCATGGGGCTGCTTAGCTGCTTCGTCTTCCCTGTCCCCCATGCACGCAGCCACTCTGCCTCTTTTACACACAAGAAAACAAATTTACACACTTCCTGCACCAAAGGTCACGCTGAGTTCAAAATGAGCTAACCCACTTGCAGAACTTGTGTCCAAGGCCACTACATCACTCACCAGCCATAGGTCCTCTGTGGTCCCAGGACTCATCTTCACACTCCCAGGTCACCAAGCCTTCACCCACATGGTCTGCTCTCCACTCCTGGGCACAGAGCACCCACCTTGACCCTCTGCTTCTGTGTTCTCTGCTTTCTGTGACCTACTGCTTCTGTGTTCTCCTGCACACAACACATACTAGAGCTGTGTGTGTATGTACGCGTGGCTGTATGTGCCTCATTAGACCTACCAGCCCCTCAACAGCAGGTTCTGCATCTCATTTATTGTCACACCATGCTACGCCATGTTTGGCATGAAGCTGGTATCCCAGCTGTATGTGGTAAAGGAAGAAAGAGTGACGTTGTATGTGATTGTGGTGGTTGGAAATACATATGGCCCCCATAGACCCATGGGTGCAAAGGCTTAGTTCATAGGGAGGGTGGGTGTGGCTTTGTCGGAGGAAGTGTGTCACTGGGAAGGGGCGGGTCTTGAGATGTCAGGTGCTCAAGCCAGGCCCAGCGCCTCACTCTCTTCGTCCTGCTTTCCATCTGGAAGTAGAACTCTCGGCACCTTTTCTAGCACCGTGTCTGCCTACATGCTGCCATGGTTCCTGCCATGAAGATAATGGAACTAAACCTCTGAAACTATAAGCTAGCACGAATTAAATGTTTTCCTTTATAAGAGTTTCCCTATATAAAAATTTTCCTTTATAAGGCACAGTCATGGTGTCTCTTTACAATAATAAAACTCTAACTAAGAGAGTGGTGAATAAAGGAGAGAAGTCTGGACCCCACATAACTCAAGGAAAGACTTCCAACACCTGGCACAGCCGAGGGACCCCACCTCAGCCATTTCCTACAAAGGGTCTTCTCCCCACCCGTGTCTAAATGCACATGGAGATTATACGGTGGCTTTCTAAACACTGAGGCCACATTTCTCTGCAAACAAAACAGCTCGATTTGCTCCTGTCTCTGAGGTTTCTGGTAATCCATGAAGTCACTGAAGAAAAGTGGAGAAGGATCTGAGGCTAAAGGCCACATTTAATTTTAGGAGCCTAAAAGCCTATTGTAACCAGTAGTTACTGAAGAAGCCCAAATTCAGTCATTCTCCCCAGAATGAGAAACCCCCTACTAGCGTGCGCAGGGCACACTCACATGACTTTGGAAACAGCTGATGTGTGCAGCTTTGGCCCTGACAGTGAATGCGTGACTCCAGCAATCCATCTGCATTGCCACCCTTCAGGGCACATATCATGGAAGAAGCAGTGCCCAGGATTCCTTGGACTCAAAACCTGTGGGCACTGGGCAGTGCCAGGTTGGTGTGGTAGAGCCCTCTTTAATGAATGCATAATTAGCGTTCTGCTGTCCTGCCAAGGGCCACTGCTCAAGCCCTTGAAAACATTCCGTTCCCTGAAATAGGTTAACCTTCCCTTCCACTGCCACTTACCTCCTTCACACTATTGACTCAGCCACAATGCCTATATGAAGAAAACAAGTCCCAAAAGAAGTTATTAGTGTTGGCATAGCAACAATATGCTAATTGCATCTCCTCTGAACATCCCAGCAGGACCTCTTGGCCGAGCTTGGTCCAGTTACAATGCGCTTGACAATAGAATAAAATTGTGTTCCTAGGACTGGAGCTGTATTTCAGGCACTCCCCTCCATTTAACCCAAATTACTAGTGTTTGGGGGTGTTTAATGCTTCCGTGCTGAAATAGAGACAGGCTGAGACTTGATCCATAAGATTGCCTTGATGTCAGGACCCTGAACAGCCAGATCATTATCCTCTCCTCTGCCCCAGCCCAGACTCTCCGCACTGCACCTCTGAAGTCTAATTAGGCAAAGAAAGAGCGCTCCTGAGTTGAATGGAGTACCACTAGTGACAGCTACCCTGCTTTGGGATACAGGTGATGGAGCCGGTCTCAACCTAAAGGAGGCAGGAAACAGCATCAACCGCATTGCAGAAGTTCAGAGAGAAGCTTTCACACTGGTTGTTTCTGCAGCTCAAGAGTGTAACAGAAGGCTAGAGTCTTGTCTGATCTCTACTCTTCCGTGTCAGTCCAAGCCTGGACCCCTGGGGCATTGGCTACCTGCACCCCGAGAAAAGGAGAAAGAGAAACAGAGAGAGAGAGAGAGAGAGAGAGAGAGAGAGAGAGAGAGAGAGAGAGAGAGATGGGAAGGCACAGGAGAGAATAAATCTGCCTGCCTTTTCTCCCTCCCCCAAAAGGGAAGACCACTTAACCAGAGTCCTTCAACTAACCGGTCTTGCATCTTACTGGTAGAATAAGTCACCTACCCATTCCAGGGCTAGGTGGGTACAAAAGGAGAAACAGTCTTCAGTACATCCTGGTAGCTGCCTGGGCCAAGGTCCTGTTCTTCTCTGTGGGAGCTCTGGTTAACTGACAGACCTGGACTCAAAGAAAATAAGGTAGAGTGATTGAGGTACGCATCTGACCTAACATGAACCTCTCTGGCTTCTACACACACCTACATGTGCCAGAACTGGGGTAGGGGTGGAGGGAGGAAGGGGGGAGAGAGAGAGAGAGAGAGAGAGAGAGAGAGAGAGAGAGAGAGAGAGAGAGAGAGAGAGAGAGAAGAGATTTAACCGATTTCAGCTGAAAACAACAGAAGGACTGCTAGAATCCTTTCAAATTAAAGATAACTTAAACAAAACTGAAGGTTTTTTGTTTGTTTTATTTTCCCTTTTTTTTAGTGTAAAAGAGCTATAGAACCCACAGCTCAGGGGGTCGGGGTGGGAGGTGGACTGCTCATAGGAGTGTCTTCTAGAAGAGTATAAGCACACCTGTTTTGAAATCAGCAAATTCAACTCAAACTTGACCATTCCTTGATAACTTTATAATCTTGGTCCTCAACCCCTTTCAGCCTCAGCTTCCTCATCTGTGAAATGGAAAGGATGTAAACTCCTATCAGACAACAGTTGGGGAACTTCAGATAATAACAGACCTAGAAATGCTTTAGAAGCTTCCGTGTTCCCGGCACGTTTTTACTCTTGTGTTTTACGGTTGGATATAGCTACAGAATGACGTAAATGGGCTTCCTGACCAGTGCTGGAACTCGGGGGACAGCCACTTTGATTGTGCTGTGAAATTGGTCCTTTAGCCCCAGTGGCTAACCTGCATTTGCAATCCCCTTCTCACAGATTTCCTACTCTTGCAAATAGCCCTGTGTACCTAGCTATTGATGATGTAATGTATAGTTAACAGTTTAAGCGGAAGTGTTAAAGGGTGTTCACTTCCAGCTGCCTGTCCTTGGAGGTGGTCAAAATTAAGAGATTCCAATTCATTGTTGGATTAAGTCAGGAACAAAACCAAAATATTTTATCATTTTTGTCGCCTCACCATTCATCCTTCTGCAAAGTCAATGAAGTCAGTTTTTCGGAAGTTGGAACAGAAAGCTTTTCTGTGAACCTGTTTTGTTTTTTTTTTTTTTTTTTTTTTTTTTTTGTAAAGGATAATCCTTTGTATTTACAAATTTGTAATTTCCAAAGTGCTTTTGGATGTGGTGGGTCATCCAGATCCGCCGTGGCTCATTACAAGGACAGATAATATTTTCCCATTTTACAGATGAGCAGATTATTTTAGGAGAATTAAATCAATTGGAGTGTTCTGCACAGCATCACACAGACCCTGACGAGGAACCCTGTGAGGCAGGGTGGGGATGGCCAGGTGATGATGACGTGTGTACTCGTTCAGATTCCTGTTTGCTGAAAAGCCGCCCAGGAAATCATAGGCTAGGATTGGGCAGGGCCATGGGGTTATTTTTCTTAAAGATTTTCTGAAATTTTGATATGTATGAATGTCACCTACATGGGTGAATGTGTACTACAATCTGCTTTCCTGGTGTCAGTGAAGGACAGAGGAGAGGGTTGGGCACCCATGGAACTGGAGTTACAGATGGTTGTGAGCTGCCATACGGATGCTGGGAACTGAACCAGGGTCCTCTGCGAGAGCAGACAGAGCTCTCAACCAGTGAGCCATCTGCCAAACCCCATTCTAAAATTCTAGATACTCAAAGTGTAGTCCCCAAACTTGTTAGAAATGCAAATACTCATTTGTTCAGCCCGATTGCACACAGAAAGCAGCATTTGAAGATCTTGAAGCATTGTGTCCTCATGGAGATCTGAGAAGCCACACCTATCTAGAGACCTTCCTAAACAGTACCGCTAAGCAAAGTGATACAAACAAGCAAGCAAGCAAATGATATCAATTCATTCCATTTATTTATGCCATTCTATGAAAAGGGTAAATCAAGCAATTAAAATGAGCATAGGGTAGGGGTTCAATGGTGTTGGGAACCCAACCCAGGACTTCATTTATGCTGTACTTAGACTCTGCTGCACACCAGTCTCTAAAAACAATTTTTGAATTAGTGAGGCACCACTAACAACCCTCTGGTACAGGCTCGATAATCAGTGTAGGGATGAGCCTTGTGTACCTGCCAACCTTTGCCGCCATTGCTCAGCAGCTCCACGGAGTGCGTGCATCATCATGGTTCTGAAGACTGGAAATAGGGTCTCAGAAAATGGGAAGGATTTGCCCAGGATCACACTAGGATAAAAGACAGAGTCAGCGTCACACTCAGGTCTGTGTGCTCCTCTCCTGCAGACCCATGAGGTATTGGGGTTTCTGTCACGCTCTGTAAAAACAGCGCTCCTCCACCATGTAGCATCATATCACCTGGAAAGTTGCTAGAGACGCAGTCTTGAGCCCCGTCCTAGAGCCTCTCAATCAGGAAGTCTGGTGGTTCAGGCAGCTGTGTTCTACCCTCCAAGCGGTTCTAACACACAGTGATGCATAACCCATACCTGATAAAATGCAGGAACAAAAGGAGAGCCAGGGCTTCCCACTACTCAGGGGTCATGGTCCTGGAGGTGATGATGCTGAGAAGTACTTCCTGCCTTCGGTGCCCCTAAAATTCCAGCACAAGTGTTTCTCCAAAACTACAATGTCATTGACTCCTTGATAGTTAAAGTGCATGCACATGCAATGCCATGGGGCCTTGATATTTAGAGTACCTGCACCTCTAGCATCTGCTACACTTCTTGGAAGCTTCTAGAAATACAGCATCCAGGACCTGCCCCCAGCAAGAACCAACGCATTAGGAAGTTCCAGATGCACACGCCAGAGTAGAGTGAGCACCAGGATTACCATCTTCATTCTTAAACATCAAGTGCGGCTTCACTCCTTCCTGAGCCTTCCGTCTAGGACTCCCATCCACCTCAGCTTTGGAGTCTGTATGACCCAGTGAGTCTCAGCCAGCCCTGGCCTCCTAGTAAGGTCCTGCACTTAACCTTGTGAAGACTTATGCTGAGTCTTCAGCAAGAAGAGACACAAGGCTACCCAGAATCTAGCCAAGAGATATGCAAGCAAGGCAGGGACAGGAGGGATGGTGGGGAGGCCAGAGGCTGCAGACCAGCAAAGGAGGAGGGGCAGGAAGGATGAAGTTGATGGTGCCGAAACTTCAGTCTGTGGATACCAGAGGCTGTGCTATGTAAGACAAGCCTGGTGGTACCAAACTCATTCCTAGTACCGGTTTTACCTTGGTCTCTGCAACTCGACCCTTTGCATCCTGCCTCCCATGCATAAGAGCCAATCTTCTGAGCAGGAGAAATGGCTAAGTAGTTAAGAGTACTTACTATTCTTGCAGAGGACCGGGTTTACTTCCCAGCACCTGCATGGTGGCTAACAACTATTTGCAACTACAGTTCCAGGGGACTCTAACACCCTCTTGTAGCCTTCATGGGCACCAGGCACTCATGTGGTATACATGCCTACACACAGACAAAGTACTCATACACATAAGACAGAATTAAATAAATAATAATAGTAAAAAAAGAAGTGGCCAAGAGAAAAGCAGTCCAAATTAAGGCTTGTGAGAAGAGAACTGGCTGTGGCAAAACCATGCAAGCTTTGAGGAAACCCAATATACACATGCCTGGGGCTTTTAAATCATCACTTTTTGATGAAAGCATCTGATACCCAGGAAGCCCTGAGAGATACCTCAGTAGCCTTTGTTAAATTCTGTTTTCAACAGCAGGAAGTTGTATTCTGCCAGGAGAGGATTACTCGGTTGCCAGATGATGCCTATAAGATTCCAGAAAGGTCTAACATGGCCCCAGGCTAGGTAGGATCCTGCTGGTGAACTTGACCACCCATCTGCCTTGGGAGCTCTCTCTGGAATCCAGGTGTCCTCCCCAGCAGGATGTTCCACAGCGGAGCATCACAGGCTGGGTGATACGGAGTCGCCAACTCCATTCTGGAAGCTGGAGGTCCACAGTCAGGGTGTGGCTCCGGTGCAAGCTCTTTCTGACTAACAGATGGTGCTTTCTCACTGTGTTCTCCTGTGGCCCATGGTCAACGCACTCCTGCTGTCTCCTTTAATGGCCACACCAGCCCTGTTGGGTTAGAGTCCTCAGCAAGTACAATGAGAGACAACAGGCTACCCAGAATGCACTGAGACAGAGGGGATGGATGAACCATGTGAGGACAGGGAGAATGGAGAAATAAGGAGCTTCCAGAAGAGTCTAAGAAATGAAGGCAGTCCACCTGTATGACATCAGTTGGCCTTAATTAGCTCATTAAAAGCCCTGTCTCCACACACTGACTAGTACTTTTCCACTTGGAAGGAAAGGCTGAGAAGTAGGCTGTGATCACTGGGCAGGAAAAAGTAAGACAAACCTGTTGTGTGATGAGCCTCCTGGACCTGGAGCTCTTCCTCTGCATAGACTGGAGTCAAACAACAGACAAGAGAGTCCTTTGGAGAAGTTGGGACACCCTGGATTTATATTCCACCTGAATGTCACAGGGCCTTGTGTGTGTGTGTGTGTGTGTGTGTGTGTGTGTGTGTGTGTGTGTCTGTATGTCTGTGCATGTGTGTGTCTGTATGTCTCTGTGTGCATGCGTGTGTGTGTGCGTGTCTGTGTGTGTATCTGTGTGTTTATGTGTTTGTGTGTCTGTGTTGTGGGGGAGTCAGATCTAGGGTCTTGTGTTTGCTAGACTGGCACTCTACTACTGAGTCATATTCCCAGCCCATTTTTAACTTTTTATTTTGAGACAGTGTCTCATTAATTTTACCAGGATGACTTTGAACTCACTCAGTAGCCCAGACAGGGCTTTGTGATATCTCAGCCTCTGCAGACGTACAGAATTATGGATAGGCACCACCAGGCCCAAAGTATACAGCATTTATGTGTGTGTGTCTGTGTGCCTGTGTGTGTGTGGTGTGTGTATGTATGTATGTACGTATGTATGTATGTATGTATGTATGTATGTATGTGTGTGTATGTGTGTATGTATGTGTGTATGTGTGTATGTATGTATGTATGTATGCATGTGTGTGTATGTATGCATGTATGTATGTGTGTATGTATGTATGTATGTGTGTATGTATGTATGTGTGTGTATGTATGTGTGTATGTGGTGTGTGTA